>NW_028270151.1:30120684-30436744 GCF_037043375.1 Chiloscyllium plagiosum | reverse complement strand
ATACATTACTTATGACATTTGTAGAAATAAATTGGTTGAGGCTATTACCTCAAGTCTGTTCTTCACAAGGGGGGAGTAAGAGGGGGAGGGCTGCGTAGTATTATCACTGCTAATCCAGATTTAGTTTTAGGCTTTATTGTCTCGTGTACTCAAATACAGGAATGCAGGAGCACAGTGAAAACTATACAAAATCATCATTTTCTGGCACCATCTTAGTATACAAAGAACAGGATTAAAAATAGAATCATAAATGAAAGACACAGCCCAAAGGAAAAATACCCCAGATTACTCCCCCACCTCTGCCATGAGTCCTTGCCACCTGAGAAACCAAATACAATGTCCACCCCTCAGTCCGCGAACACTCAGGTGTCCCACATACCTGCATGCTGCCATAGAAGGAACGTTACCACCTTTGCCATCAGATATCTGGGCCCAGCCAAGACCTGGAGCTGCACCACTGCTGGCAAAACTGTGCCACAATTTGTTGGTGCCATCTTGCCTCCAACTAATGTAATTGCTGCATGTGCCCATGACACCAAAGCTGCTAGTGTACCTCTTTTTGGCTTATGTTGCTGCTGCTGCCACCTTCTGGCAGTGACATTTCAACAAAGGAACCTGCCGCTGCCAACACTACTGGGAAGGGGACTGATGTCACTGGAAAAGGAAAAGAAAAGACATAAAGAAAGAGCAAATATAAAAGGAAGAGAGGGAGAAAAAGAATGGCAGATGGAAGTAAATGAGCTCTGGGCCCAGGACCTGGACACAAAGGCTGCTACTTCGCTAACGTCACCTTGAAACAAAAGGACGCAGGTGTAGTGATGATAACGAGGTCAGCCAGGAGGATCCCATAGAATATGAGTTCCTTGACTGGGGCTGTTAATCTGGTCCATTCAGGAAGCCCTGGCTGTCAGATATAAACAGGAAGGTCAGTCATCCTGTTCACACTGAAATTTGGCTCTGAGGGAGCTCAATGTCAAGGACTCTTCACATGTAAATAGAAAGTGACTTGGTGAAGTGGCAGATGGAGTACAATGTGGGAAAGTGTGAGATCATGCATTTTGGGAGGAAGAATAGAAGCATGGACCATTTTTTAAGTGGGAAGAAAATTCAGAAGTCTGAAGTGCAAAGTGAATTGCGAGTTCTGGTCTGGGATTCTGTTAAGGTAAACTTGTAGGTTGAGTCAGTAGGTAGGAAGGCAAATACAGTGATGGCATTTATTTTGAGAGGGCTTGAATATAAAAGCAGGGATGCACTTCTGAGGTTCTATAAGGCTCTGGTCAGCCCACATTTAGAATATTGTGCACAGTTTTGGGCTCTGTATCTCAGGATGGGTGTACTGGCCTTGGAGCGGCTTCAGAGGAGGTTCACGAGAATGCTCCCAGGAATGAAAAGCTTAACATATGAGGAATATTTGAGGGGATTATACTTGATGGAGTTTAGAAGGATGAGAGGGGATCTAATTGAAACATATGGAATACTGAATTGCATGCAACAGAGTGGATGTTGGGAAGATGTTTCCATTGGTCAGAGAGACTAGGACTTGAAGGCATAGCCTTACAGGAAAGGGAAGGCATTTTAGAATGGAGATAAGGAGAAACTTCTTCAGCCAGAGAATGGTGAATCTAAGGGAGGACAGGTCTTTGAGTGTATTTAAGACGGAGATAAGTAGGTTCTCGATTGGCAAGTGGATCAAGTGGGGAGAAAGAGAGAGACGAGGGTTGAGAAACTTATCAGCCATGATTGAATGGTGGAGCAGATTCAATGGGCTGAATGGCCTAACTTCTACTCTATGTCTTATGATCTTATGGGATACTGGCCTCTATGGAGTTATTCAGTGGTAACGAAAGTAAAACATGCTCCTGAAGGAATTCACTTGCAACAATTGTTTTAGAGTTGAGTTAAGCATTTCTGGCATCAAGCAGTTTTTTGGGAAGCTTGACTCGTTCAGCCCTGCCATCAAAGACTGGGCCCTGTATTTGGAAAGAATGTGTTGTTTTTCCAGGCAAATGACATTGGAGGAGATGAAAAGCATGGAAAAATTCTCCTGACAGTTTTGTGCGTCTGCAGCATTTTTGGTTATTAGGACATTTCCTGAGGCATTAGATATTAAAGCTTTGGAGAGGTTGACAGATTTAGATAGGACTATTACGATCCAAGCCTCCTCTAATTCTGAGATACTATCAGTTTTACTGGGCAACTCAGGAATCAGGGGAATCATAATCTGATTTTTGACTAGTTTAAGATGACTAGCAAAGGCATGTGACTTTGAATTAAACCTCAATGATGTCCTGAGAGCTTGGTATGTGGGATTAATGATGCAAAATTGCCTACTAGCTGATGCCCAACTGGACTTCAAAGCGACAGTACAACTGGCTTTATCATTGGAAAATGTGGCAAGTTGATTAAATGAGTTTCAGAGTATTCTGTTGGAAGTGGACACTCTTAACTGTCTGACTAAGGTTGGAGAGCAACATTTGAGTGAAGGCAATTGCGTAGTGACAGTAAGAACATATCCTGAACAGAGTGACTCTCGGTCAGCCCACAGCAAACCCCTAAAACAAAGCCAAGCCTTGGCCAAATGGTTAAAACTTTCTTCAGGAATGGGCCGGCAAGCCATTAGACTTGCTGTCGGTTTGCGGACTTGAGACAGCAAAAGAGTTCCACAGACCTAAATTGAGTAAGAACTTCCATACAGGCATCTAGGAGAGTGCACACTCTGGAAAGTCCACCTATATCTGTATTGGAACAGTTGAATTGTGTAGCAACGTCTAAATCAGAACCAACCAAATAAACATCTGGTTAAATGGTTACCCAGTTCTAATGGAGGTCAGTGCTGGTGTGGCAGTTTCAGTAATCACAAAACTAGTTTTATTAAAATTCACTCTGGAATCCACCCTTTAAATTTGCACAAGACCTCAACTGGACTGAGAACCTATACTGGGAACCTTTACAGATTTAGGGTAAAACTTTGCTTCCAATCTCTTTTGAGATGCAGCTGGTTTATTCACTACTGATTGTAGTAAAAGGATTGGGCGCAGGCTTGATGGGGCAAAATTGGCTGAGAGATTTGCTCAACATTTTTCAATTAGAAAATGACTGCCTGAGTTAAGTCCTAATTAAATACCCGGACATCTTTCAGGGGGGTCTAGGGGCTATCAAAGGAGCATGTTGACCAGAAAGCAATTCCACGATTCTGCCAGGCCTGCTCAGTGCCATTTGTATTACAGGCAAAAGTAGAGGCATAAATCAAAAGGCTGGAAAGCGAGGGAATCATCAAACCAGTCCAGTTTGTGGAATGGGCAGCACTGGTTCGTCAGTTGTGAATCACCCGATAGGTCGGTTCACCTTTGTGGGGAAGTTAAACAAATAGTAATCCACTTTGTGCAGCTGGATAAATATGCAATCCCTCTCATAGACGACTTGTAAGCAAAGTTGGCAGGGTGGTGGTAGAGGCGCTGTCCTTCACGAAGCTGGAATGAGCTATGTGTACCTACAATTCTGAGTAGATGAGGAGTCCCAGAAGTGCACCACAATTACTACCCATAAAGGTTTGTACCAATATACAAGACTGCCGTTTGGGGTATCATCACCTTGTACTCTTTTCCAGCAGACAACTTTACAAGGGCTACCCCAGGTCATTATTTATCTGGGTGATGCACTAATAAAAGGAGAGACCAATAAGGAGCACTTGGAGAACTTGGATATAGTGCTCAAACATTTCTCCCAGATGGGTGTACGTCTTAGAAGAGAAAAATATGTGTTCCAGGCATCTCACGTGACCTATCTGTGCTTCAGAGTTGACAAGACCAGGATACACCTATTGGAAGATAAAGTGAGGGTGATGGAAGGTGCCCTGCTCCCATGTCTGTACCAGAGCTTAGGGCTTTTCTTGGGCTAATGAATTATTATGAAAAGTTCATACATAACCTGACCTCCATCGTGCCATTTTTGTATCAACTCTGAAAAAAAGGTCAGCCTTAGAAATGATTGTGCAGCTAAACCAAAGCTCTCAGGGAAGTGAAGAAACAGGTATCATCCTCTAAGGTGTTGGCACACTATGATCCCAAGTGAGATGCCTTCCTGGGGTAGTATTTGGACGCAGAAAGGTCTAGTCCTGGCAAAACTGGAACAGCTGGTAGTGATCGGGGAAATCAAAGGGCTGTCACCAGAATTGAAACCTTTTTTAGACCAGGAGAAATGGCATATTATTATTGGGAACAAGAGTGATTATCCTGAGCAAAATGTGCTGCCAGGTAGTGTTGAACTTCCCTAGGGTTACCCAGGGGTTTCAAAAATGAAGGTATTGTGAAGAAGTTATGTTTGATGGCCAGGATTGCATGCAACATAGCTGGAAGAAAGTGAGGACTGGAGGTGCTGGAGATCAGAGTGAAAAGTGTGCTACTGGAAAAGCACAGCCGGTCAGGCAGCATCCAGAGAGCAGGAAAATCAATGTTTCGAGCATAAGCTGTTCATCAGGAATACATAGCTGCTTTAGTGGGGCAGTACCCAGAGTGCCAACAAGGACAAAATTTACTGCCAGCAGCTGTCCCACATTCATGGGAATGGCTGGGTAAACCCTGGACTCAGTTACATGTCAACGATGCAAGTCCTTTCATGGGCTCAATGTTCTTGATCACCATGGATGCCCAAAGTGGTTGGACACACATCAAGTTAATTTGTCAAACACAGGGACAGTGATAGAAAAACCTTGCATATCTTTTGTAATACACAGACTTCAGGAAGGGTTGGTCACAGATAAGGACCATCATTAACCAGCAGGGAGTTTGAGTATTTCCTAAAGTTGAATAATATTTGACATATAAGGACGGCTCCATACTATCCATCATCTAATGGTCTAGCAAAAAGAGCAGTCCAAACTTTGAAGGCAGTCTTAAAGAAACAGCCTACAGCTTCACTAGATACCAAGCTGTCCTGGTTCCTATTTGATTATAGGACCAGCCTCATGCAACTATGGGGATAACTCCAGCAGAGTTGATAGTGGGGAGAAAGCTCCACACCAGGTTAAATCTGATCTCAAAGTTTGTGCGAAGATTTGTAGCTCGGGTGCTTGTTGTTGTGGTTCTGTTCGCCGAGCTGGAAGTTTTTGTTGCAAACGTTTCGTCCTCTGGCTAGGCGACATCATCAGTGCTTGGGAGCCTCCTGCGAAGCGCTTCTTTGATGTTTCCTCCGGTGTTTATAGTGGTCTGTCCCTGCCGCTTCCGGTTGTCAGTTTCAGCTGTCCGCTGTAGTGGTTGGTATATTGGGTCCAGGTCGATGTGTTTGTTGATGGAGTTTGTGGATGAACTACAACAGAAACTGAAACACCTGGTCAGCGGATCCAAACACTCTATACAATCAACACAGGAATTCTTGGACATCATCAGAAATATACACATAGACAAAGAAGAAACCATGATATCATTCGACGTGACGGCACTGTTCACTTCGATTGACAAAATCCTAGCCAGAGAAACAATAGCCAACCTACTGGACATACAGAACAGAAAATGCTGAACCTATCAACAAAGACGGCATACTCAAACTACTGGACTTGTGCCTCACAACACACTTCACATTCAACAACCAGATATACGAACAAATCAACAGAACACCCATGGGATCACCAATCTCGGGACTCATAGCAGAGGCAGTTATGCAAAGGTTAGAACAAACAGTCCTACCACAAATTCAACCCAAACTCTGGGTCAGATATGTCGATGACACGTTTGTAATCATTAAAAACACGGAAATAGAAAAAAACACACCGGATCATCAACACCACACTCACAGGAATCCGATTCACGAGAGAAGAAGAAAAGGACAACCAACTCCCATTCCTAGACGTGATGGTACAGAGAACACCGAATGGAGAATTCACTACAAGGGTATACAGGAAAGCCACACACACAGACCAAGTCCTAAACTATGAAAGTAACCACCCCAACACACACAAACGAAGCTGCATCAGGACACTATTCAAAAGGGCCACAACACACTGCAGTACACCAGAACTGCAAAAAGAAGAAGAGGAACACCTATACACGGTATTCGCCAAAAACGGATACCCGCGCAACTTCATCAACAGATGCCTAAGAGAAAGACCACGGAACGAGGACATACCACAACCAAAAGGACTAGCCACACTACCATACATCAGGAGCATCTCGGAACTGACAGCCAGACTACTGTGACCCCTAGGACTCAAAACAGCACACAAACCAACAGCCACCCTCAGGCAACAACTCACCAGAACGAAGGACCCGATACCCAACATGAGCAAAACTAATGTAGTGTACAAAATACCATGCAAGGACTGCACAAAACACTATATAGGACAAACAGGAAGACAGCTAACTATCCGCATACATGAACATCAACTAGCCACGAAACGACACGACCAGCTATCCTTAGTAGCCACACACGCAGACAACAAGCAACATGAATTCGACTGGGACAACACTACTATCATAGGGCAAGCCAGACAGAGAACAGCCAGGGAATTCCTAGAGGCATGGCATTCATCCACAAACTCCATCAACAAACACATCAACCTGGACCCAATATACCAACCACTACAGCGGACAGCTGAAACTGACAACCGGAAGCGGCAGGGACAGACCACTATAAACACCGGAGGAAACATCAAAGAAGCGCTTCGCAGGAGGCTCCCAAGCACTGATGATGTCGCCTAGCCAGGGGACGAAACGTTTGCAACAAAAACTTCCAGCTCGGCGAACAGAACCACAACATAAATCTGATCTTCTTGACTTGCGGTGGAGGGTGAAATGACATCAGGAATGTCAATGCTGGACACAATACTGCTAAGTGAGAGAGACAGTTTACTTCAGGGGACAACGTTTGGTGGAGAAACCATGGATATGGCTCTGCATGGTTGACACAATGTCATGTCCAGTGAGTATAAAATTCAGGTAGGTGCGACAATCCTGACCATGCCCATGGACCATATGAAAGCTGCCAACTTGCTAATGGTGTGGGAGCAAAATGTGCCAGTTTTGTCGGCTATTCCACAACAGTTAGCTCAGAGGGAGCTGGATCAGTGTCAAGGACTCTTCACGTGTAAATAAAGTGTGATTTGGTGATGGGATATCAGCCTTTATGGAGTTATTTTACCAGGTATTGTTCTGGAAACTCTTCTGAAACATGTCACATAGATGGTGGAATTTGATTTCGATATAAAATGAATCCAGAATTAAGAGTCTAATGATGACCACAAAACCATTGCCAAATTGTTGGAAAAATCCATCAGGTTCACAGATGTCTTTCAGGGAGGGAAACTGCCATCCTTGTCTAGTCTGATCGATATATGACTCCAAAACGACAGCAATGTGGTTGACTCCTAACTGTCCTTGCCTTACCAGCAATGCTTTCATCCCATGAATGAATAATAAAACAAGTATATTAAAGGCTGGATGACTTTACATAGGTGATGTACACTCTGAAAGGTGTATTCTAGACATGGCTCATTATGTATCATTCATAATTTGATCTGATGTCGGAATTAACCCTCAAAAACTTTATGGCCACAGAATTTGTGGTTCATTTTATCAGTGAAAGAAATGCATATCCCTTTAAGGATGAAGCAGAATAGTTGCAGTATTGATGAGATCTGGGGAAGTTCCAATGCTCCAGAAGTGTGTAATAGTACAAGTTCAAACGTGAATGTTGTCCAGACCTTACTATTTGTGCGCATGGACTGCTTCAGTAAATAGGGAACTGTAAGGGCACTTGCACTACAGCAGTAATGTCCATACCTCCCAGCAAGTAATCCTGGGTTCCAATCCTACTCTGCTGCAATGGTGTGTAATAACATCACTGAACCAGGTTGGTTAGAAAATGGAAAGAAAGAGCTGGGTCTCTTTAATTTGGTGATTTATTAACCTGGTGGTGTTTTGTTTTAAACAGCTGGGTTCCTTCCTGAAATGCAAATTAAGAGAAAATTAAGGGAAACATGTAGAGAAAAGAAATCCCCTTTACTTTTCCTCCTCAGTACCAAACTGGCTAAATTTTATGTTTTCAGATTAACCCTTCTGTGAATTTTGTCTGTGAGAGTGTGAGTTTCATGTCATTTGGGGAGAATGTATGTGATTGACTTCAACTAGAAGGGACTGACAAAAGGAAACTCAACACTAAAGGACGTTTGGATTTTCGCCAGATCCCAAATAGGTGCCAAGCCACAAAAATTCTTTTGTCCTACTTATTCTTTTGATTATCCATTTGTAGGTAAAACAATAGCTGCCTTCTGCCTCACTGAAACAGCTAGTGGGTCTGATGCAGCCTCTATAAAAACAACTGCTGTGGAGAAGGGTGAAAACTACATTCTGAATGGGGGCAAGCTCTGGATTAGGTGAGTGTCAACTGTATTCTCAAGATTAGGGTTTCAAGTGTAAAATGAATTGACACTTCTCTTGTTTCCTGGATGCACTATGCGGCAGATGTTAAGTCTGGAAAAGTAGTAGTACCTACCAAAATGAATGAAGGAAAATCTTGAAGCAGTCTCCTTCTTCATTAAGCAGTACAGTGGCACAGTGGTTAGCACTGCTGCCTCACAGCACCGGGTTCAATTACTGCCTCAGGCAACTGTCTGTGTGGAGTTTGTGCATTCTCCCTGTGTCTGCGTGGGTTTCCTCCGGGTGCTCCGGTTTCCTCCCACAGTCCAAAAATGTGCAGGTTGGGTGAATTGGCCATGCTAAATTGCCCGTAGTGTTAGGTGAAGGGGTAAATGTAGGAAAATGGGTCTGGGTGGGTTGCTCTTTGGAGGGTCGGTGTGGACTTGTTGGGCTGAAGGGCCTGTTTCCACACTGTAAGTATTCTAATCTAATCTAAATGCACCAACAACATAGTTACCAATAGGAAATAAAAACCAAAAGAACTGTGAATGCTGAAAGTCAGAAAAAAGACCCAGAAATTTGCTGGAAAAGCTCAGCAAGTTTGGCAGCATCTGTGGAGAGAAATCAGTTAACATTTCGGGTCTAGTGATGTTCCTCAGATGCTCCCAGACCTGCCGAGCTTTTCCAGCAATTTTTGACTTTGTAGCTACTGATAGGCCTGTTGTTGGATAAAACCCACAGTGGAGGGTCCTCATTCCAGTGCAACAAGCATTTCATTGCACCGTCAGATGGTGTGATCAACTTCACACTATAGAATGTGTTCTGTTTCATTGCTGCGAGAGAGGGAGTGGGGTTACTTTTTAACCTTAACAACAGTGATCCACTGTTAGTTAGTATTGAACCTCTTATGAGCTCTGACACAGGGTTGAAGCTGGGATGGGCACTGTGGGATGTCAGACATGTTTCCGATAGGAAGTCCATTCCAAAGAGAAACATTCAGGTTGCTCAATCTAGCGTGAATTTCAATCTTGTTGTTTTTGGTTATTTTTAGGCTATATATTCATAAAATCCATTTGCCTAACTGAATGTTGCTCCTCACTGAAGGTTTAAGCTGTTGATAACTACATTTTTAAGCAGTGAGAAGAGAACTAATTGCATGGACATTTGGTTCAGTTATTTATTTTTGCATTTCTTTCAGTAATGGGGGCACAGCAGAAATCTTCACTGTGTTTGCAAAAACTACTGTCAAGGACAAACACACTGGAAAGGAGAAGGACAAAATCACTGCATTTATAGTGGAAAGAAAATTTGGAGGAGTGTCTCAGTTAAGTGAAAAAAGTGTTGAGTTTTTTTGTCTCAATTTTCGGGTAAGCATTTTTAAGGAAGTGCCTCTTTGGCAAAGTATCTACTTTTCTTCCAGTTTATTATTATCTCTGTTGTCAGAAATGCTTACAATTGTAAGCATAATAATAAGTGATCATATTATTAGATCACTTATAGTTTTCCTGAAATTTTGTGGGAGCTTTTACAATCTGTTTCTCAATCTATTTGACTATTGGTCTTGGTTTTCCTCCAAATCTTTTCTTAACTTTTATTAGAGATAGGGAGCTGGATATTATAAGCCCTTTCACACACACTCGCTCACTCGCACAAACGAGAGGGTGAGCAGGTGCCAAAATTGATAACTTGCCCGCTATATATTTATATAATACACATCAATAATTAAGGGTCAGCATAGCTTGTTGGAATCTCAGTTGACCTGAACAATAGTATCCAGATGATAATATAGGTGGCTGGGATAGCCAGGCAGGAATGGACAGCCAATTACTTTTAGTTTTTAAAATAGCAGCTGAGGGAGAATGCTATTTTCAGGGAGTGCCCTTTGTAATAAGGGCAGGCCAGCCAGCAATGCCCATGAGTGAATTAAAAAACATATCAAGGGAAGCCCCTAAGGATAGTGCCCCATTTCCTTCTTACCCATCTGCTACTACCTGTCAACGGTGTCGAAGGCCTTTGTAAGGTCAAAGAAGGCCATGCAGCTGTTGCGCAGTGAAAATCATGTCCATTGTGCCCTTCTGTGGCTGAAAGCCACACTGTGATTCCTGGAGAACTTCCTCAGCCACAGGCAGGAGATGGTTGAGAAGGATCTTGGTGATGACTTTTCCACCTTCGACAGCAAGGAGAGTCCCATGTGGTTATCACAGTCAGACTTGTTCCCTTTTGAAAATGTTCATGACTCTGGCATCTCTGAGCTCTCTCGTGATGCTCTCCTCCTTCCAGATATGCAGATAAGGGCATGTAGCTGCAGCAGGATCTCTTTGCCTCCACACTGCAAAGCCTCAGCAAGGATACCGTCTGCTCCAGCAGCCTTGTTGTTCTGAAACTGGCAGACGGCCTTCTCTACTTTGTGCAGACGGAGATGTTGCTAGCTCGTGGTTTAATAGCATGCTGTGGGATGCGTTCAAGGATGCTTGGATCTACGACAGAACTCTGGTTGAGGAGGTGTCATTTTCACTGTCCAACAGCTGCATAAGAAATGTAGAGTAAGGAGCCTACACCTACCTGTCCTCAACCCAGCCACTGCATCCCTGTCACCCCAACAACCTAAGGTTGCTCAGGTCCCCAACCAATACCCCATATGTAACTCACTCCAGGTTCTCTGCTGAACTCTGTGGATCTGCCTGCAGCGCCAGTAGCAGCCACCACTGAGTTCCTGGCATTTCCAGCTTAGTTGGAGCTGCTGGCCAAACAGATTGGCTGGCTACACCCAAGATTAGGACTTCCTCCCTGCAAAAGCCTATGTAATACTCTGTAGGATATAAATAGGATGCTTTCCTTGGTTGGAGAGTCTAGAACCACTGGACACATTTCAAAAATAAAGGGAATGAGGATAAATTATATATTTCAGATGACTGAGGCTTTGGAATTCTCTACAATGGATGACTGTGGATGACTTTCAGTATGTTTAAGGGTAGAGTTGAAAGATTTCTGATTACCAGTGGTGTAAAAGATTATAGGGATATGGTGAGTGAAAAGCATTGACATATTCAATCAGCCATGATCATGTGAGGCTATTAAGAGTGCATTGGAAGATTATTTAGCCAAAATATATGATCAGCTGAAGGGCCTCTTTCTGTGCCATAATATTTCTGTAGTTCTGTGTTGAATGGGGACCAGACTCAACAGGCTGCATGTGTGATGTATTATATCCTGTTCCTATGTTTAAGGTGCTATATATTGTTGTTTGTTTGAATGGAAGATTTATTAAATGCGTCACTGATCAAAACATCACTGACTTTTGATTTTTCATTAGTTGTCTTTTCTATAACAGGTGTTAGCAGACATTCAGTCTAAAGTTGGTATGAACAGTAATTGTTGGCTATAATTATTGTAACTGCTTTGTCAGTAAATATTCACATTCACAGGATTTTTTTTTAGATTTTTTTGAGCTGATTGTGTGGAGATTCTCAGTTTATATTGTATCCTACAAAATAGCTCCTGCTTTTCATTCTCAGCCTGTTTGATACATAAAAGATACTGGTGTGCATTTTTATCTTTGAAGATAATATTTTCCTTCTTCTCTTAGAATGATCTCCCTGTGCCTTTCATTGTTTCCAGTTGAGAGGACAAATGCCTACATAGTTCCTTGACTCATAATTGTCATTGTCGGTGTATTTCCTTTCCTGTTGGATTTGTTGGAATTTTCCCTGGCACTCCCCTTGGTAATTGGTGTACCTGATATTGACAACTGCATTGTATAGAGAATTATGGACAAAAATAGCATTCTATCATTTTGTAAAGCAGCATGTGACTATCAGCTTCTGACTATCCCTGCATTTGGAATGGAAAAAGCAAGAATATTGAGTTAACCGAACCCTGCAAAAATGCAGACATAATCACAAAACAGAATTGACCAAGGTCTTGTACCCTGTTATTTGCTGGCCTTCCAACGGATAGTGTAAGAACACAGTTTGGGGGAAGGGAATAAAATATCATTTGCATACTTTATCATTTAAAAGTTTAATTGAATCCCTACAATATGGAAACAGGCCAGTTGGCACACTGACTCGCCAGAGCGCATCCCATCCCCATAATTCTACATTTCCCATGACTAACCCACCTAACCTGCACACTATGGGCAATTTAACACAGCCAATCCATCTAACCTGCACATCTTTGGATTGTGGGAGGAAACACACAAGACACTGGGAGAACATGCAAACTCCACACAGACCATCACCCAAGGATGGAATTGAACCCAGGAGGGTCCCTGGGGCAGTAGTGCTGACCACTGAGCCAGCCTAATTATTATATGTGGAAGATCCAATCTTCTTTGTGGTCTACATGGATCTTGCTCACTTCCTGATCCATCAAGATGACACAGGTGCCTCAAGGTATTTTTTTTTTTGCTTTGATTCAGTGGTCCTCCTGAAAAGAAGATGGGAATCAAGGCTTCCAACACAGCTGAGGTTTACTTTGACAATGTGAAGGTGCCAGCAGAAAATGTACTCGGTGGAGTTGGCAATGGGTTTAAAGTCGCCATGAACATACTGAACAATGGTCGATTCGGCATGGCTGCTGCCCTTTCAGGGACAATGATTGCTGCTATTTCCAAAGCAGTAAGCAAACATTTGGTTTATGTTACAATTCATTTGTGTGTAAATGTCTTAGATGAGATCCTGGATTTAAACATATGGATCACTGGTACCACAGATACTTACTGATCCTTGACTCCAGCATGATACCTTTCATTTTGTATGTGATATGCACAGCTCTATGCAGGTAAAATGTGAAAGTTGCCTGTTGCTTGACTCATAGAACTTTTACTACTCAACTGCTTGCAGAGATCAAAATTACCATATAACCTTTTCGTAGGGGAGTTTAGTGATAAAAGAGAACACCAAAGATCAAAAACAGTTTAGAGAGGGGAAGAAACATGATGCTGTTTGTAAGGTTCAAAGTTGGACTGCATTTTCAACATTGCCAAAATTGATGCTTGGCAAAATGGATTTCCTAGTAATATAGCTGCACTGAAACTTATATTTGATTTTTCTTAGCTGTAACACTTTCATGGTGTGCTTAGACTTTGAATCCTGTTTATCAGGGCTGGCTGGATTTTTGGCCTGTCAGTGTGGGTTCAATTCCTACATCAGCCAAGGTTACCACAAAGGATTCTCCTTCTCAACCTCTTACCCCTTTCCTGAGGCCTCATGACCCCCAGGTTAAACCACTCCTGATTGTCTTTCCTTAATGAGAGAGCAGCCCTCTGCTCCTCTGGATGCTGTCTTCCCCATTTATAATAAAATGTAGAACAAAAGAAATTTTAAGCTTTTGATAAGTTAATTTGCAGACCTGTGACCAAATGCAACATATAAAAAGACTTTGTAGAGATTTTGACCTATTCCTGCGTTACAATCGGGAAATAAAGTTAAGGGCATAAAAATATAGTGCCACCATTTCAAACACAAAGGGAGAGATTCTTGTCTTTGAGATGAATAGTTTGAGTCAGGGAAGTTCCTAGGAGAAGGTAAGGACTGCAGATCCTGGAGATCAGAGTCAAAAAGTATAGCTCTGGAAAAGCATAGCCAGTTAGGCAGCATCCAAGGAGCAGGAGAGTCAATGATTCAGCATAAGCTTTCACATTCCTGATGAAGAGCTTATGCTCAAAACATTGGCTCTCCTGCTCTTCGGATGCTGTCTGGCCGGCTGTGCTTTTCCAGCGCCACACTTATTGACTTAGGGAAGTTTCTAGCTCACTGCAACTGCTGAGGAGAAAGTGCTCTTTCAAAACCAAATATCACTTTGAGATAGGATTGGAGAGAGGGGGACTGGGATTTGAGAGAGGGGAAGGGTGTGGGGGATTGGAGAGGGGGGGATGGGGAATTGGATAGAGTTTGATTCGTGAGGTGGGGTGGGGGTGGGATTGGAGGGGTTGGTTGTATGAAGCTGATCAGAAACAGCCACTGCAAGTCTCCAAAGGCTGATTCAGACTCACTGGAAGGCCTGCCTTGGTTCTCTGAGTCTTTGTTAGACACTCCGTATGCCATCTCCATACCCCAAGTCATCTCATGACCCTTTCATTTTCGTTCACCCAATGTACACTATATCCAGAGCCAATGACCTGATAGGAACACTGGGATGTGTAAAAATAATTATAAAATGACACCCATTGATAATTCTGTGAAAAACTGCTATTTCTTGAACCCTATAGAATTATCAATCAAACAGACTATTAAAGTATCAATAATAGAAGCTAGGTATTTCATTATTTCTTTCTTCTATGCAAATTATCGCTAAGACATCTAAAGAAATTCCAGAAAGAACAACATATTAATAATGACAAAATGTCAAACAAGCAAAGTTATCAAGTCAGTTCAGCAGCCTTCCACTCTCATTAATCTTTTATAAGTCTGGGATCTCAGTCAAGCCTTATTATGTATAATATGTATAGGGTAAAGTGCTTTGACATTGGAATGGGGGCATGGAGGTGTTATGGGGAGTAGGTGGGTATATGAGTTAGGTTGGAAACACAATGAGAGTAAGACTGCTTGAACTTAGTTTACCCAAGGTTTCCAAATCCAGACCATGGTTCGTGACTATAATCATGGACAAACTGTCTTGTTCCATGAATAATGTGGGATTTAAGTGTATTTATATCAGTAATGGAGTCAGCCAGGTTCAGCATTTTCAGAAATAATATCTTTTTATTTCATATGAAAATATAATTATTGATTATCAGTGCAACTCTTGCAGTTCAATATATTGTTCCTAAGAAATGGTATGTATTTTAGATAAAACTTTTCCACAGTATAGTATACGGTTCTGAAAGTTCTTGCATACAGAATCATAAAGTCGCAGAACCCTTGAGGATTCCACTTACCATCCAACCAATCAGACAATGACAAAGACTCCTTTATGTAGTTTTCTGTCACTCAAGCTTTTAATAATGCTAATGTGTTATTCCCTACAGTAAGCTTTGATTTTCTGCAATAACATCCATTCCCAACACTTCCCTACAGCCACTATGGCACCTGCCTGTGCTGTGACAGAAGGTGTAAAGCTTGCATGTTTGCCTCCTCCTTTCTCACTATGCAAGGCCCAGACAAACCTTCCAGGTGAAACAGTGATTTACTTGCACATCATTTAATCTAGTTTACTGTATTCGGTGCTGACATTGTGGTCTCTTCTACACTGGGGAGATGAAACACAGACATGGTGACCGTTTTGGGGAATATTTCTACTCCATTTGTAAAAATGACCATGAACTTTCAGTTACCTGCCACTTCAACTCACCATTGTGTTCCCATATCTGAAGCCTACTGCAATGCTCCAGTGAAGCTCAGTGCAAGTTGGAGGACCAACACCTCATCCTCTACCTTGGTAACTTACAGCCCTCAGGACTCAACATTAATTTTAATGATTTCAAGTGTAAACACATTTCTCCATGTTTATTACACACCTCACACCCCAGGTGAATGGGTTGCTCTCAGCACAACCAACCCATTTTTAACTATTCACACTTCCCAATAGCAGATATTCAGCATTTATTTCCCTCCTGACTTATCAGCAATCCCTTTAGTTTATCTTGTCTCTCTTTCTCATGCTCTCTTTCTCTCTCTCACTCTTTCTCTCACTCTCTCTTGATCTTTCTCTTGCTGTCCCTCTCTGGGCACCTTCTCCACCTATTGAACTCACTCATTTCTCTCACCCCCTGTTATCAGCATAAATGCCACCATTTCTCAGCTGCTTTCAGTTCTGATGAAGAGTCATACTGGTTTACAGCATGGAAACAGGCCCTTCAGCCAAACTTGTCCATACTGTCCAGATTTCACAATTGATCGAGTCCCATTCGCTTGTGTTTTGTCCCTATCCCCCTATTGCTACTCCGTCCTTGTACCTGTCCAAATGTTTCTTAAATGACAAAATTGTGCTCTTCTCCACAACTACCTCTGGCAGCCCATTCCAGACATCACCCTCTGGGTGAAAAAGTTGTCCCACTATATCTCTCCCCCTTGCCTTATACTCATGTCCTCTAGTCTTACACTCCCCTACCAAAGGGGAAAAGCTGTTGGCAATCTACCTTATCAATGCCTCTCATGATTTTATAGGCCTCTATAAGGTTAACCCTTGGTCTTCTCTAGGGAAACAAGTCCCAGCCTATCCAGCCTCTTCTTACAGCTCAAACAGAAATTAGTCACGGGACCTGAAGTAATGATTTTGTTTTTTTCCTGTCCGCAAACTCTTCTGAGGTTCTCCAGCACTTGGTTTTTGTTACAGCACCATCAGTTTGCTCAGTATCACTTCCCTCATGATTGCAATATTGCTAGGCTCCTCTCTCCCTGCCACCTCTTCATTTATATTAATTACTGGAATGATTTTTTTTGTATTTTCTGCATTAAACAAAAGCTGCAAAAAGTAGAATCATCAGGTTTGATTTGAACTGAACTAGAACAATAAACTCCACTTGAAATGCTCTGTTTCTTTTTAACTTCAGTGTTTATTCATTGTTTATCCAATACCCTTTATATTATCTTTTGTAACTGTTTTAATAGGTTGACCACGCTACTAATCGAACACAATTTGGCAGCAAGATTCACACATATGGCCTCATTCAAGAGAAAATTGCTACTATGGCTATGTTACAGTATGTAACTGAGGTATGATATTTCTCTCGCCAGTTCCTAGACTGCATACAAATGAGTCATCCAGACAGGAAAGTCCCACATTTAATCACCAATTCTGTTGAATTAGCAGATCTCAATTGGAATAGCAACAGTCACACCTGGTGTTAAAATCAGAAAGTTGAAGCACATTTTCTCTTGCAATTTAGAGATTTTATCCTGAAAAATGTTGCAAATATAATGGGAACAAAGGAATAACTTGACAGAGAAGAAGACCCACCTCGTTTGCTGTCTACTATTCTGGTAGCTACTTAACATGATAATGAAGTAGCTAATTAATTACCATAATTAATCTCTGTTAGTTCGTCTGGAAATGACTCAAAAGAAAGTACAAGTCAAATTTCCATGCTGCAGAGCTTTCAAAACCGTAAGTCATTTTGTTCTCCCAAGCAAGCAACACATAGATAAGTCATTGTATCAAATTAGTCATAGTAAATGCCAAATTAGCATGTTCTGAAAGAATCAATCTAGTTTTCATTTAAATGAATCAACCCTAGTACTATCTATCATTAAATGAATCAACCATCTATCTAGGGAACCTGCTGTCTAAGTTCATCATTCACTCATTAAAATACCATTTGCTCAAATTAATTTTCAATGTGGTCCTTTAAAGTAGGTGGTATTCACTGCCTCTACTTGAAAAAGGTGGAACAGTTTTCCGTGGTTCACACTATGTAGTTCCTTTGGAGTTATAAAAAGAACAGTCATATCATTGCTCAATTTTTCTTCAGAGAAAATGCTTTATTTACACAATTAGATTAGATTTTTTTTTAGATTACATTACAGTGTGGAAACAGGCCCTTCGGCCCAACAAGTCCACACCGACCCGCCACCCACCCATGCCCCTACATTTACCCCTTACCTAACACTGCGGGCAATTTAGCATGGCCAATTCACCTGACCTGCACATCTTTGGATTGTGGGAGGAAACCAGAGCACCCGAGGAAACCCACGCAGACACGGGGAGAATGTGCAAACTCCACAGTCAGTCGCCTGAGGCGGGAATTGAACCCGGATCTCTGGCGCTGTGAAGCAGCAGTGCTAACCACTGTGCCACCGTGCCGCCCACAATTGTCCACATAATCCAATCCATTCTGATTGCTGTCTTCAATATCTGCAAAGTCCCTTTCATACTCTGGTGACCAGACTGGTACACAATACAGACTACGTATTTATGTCTGTTTCCGAGGATGTCATTGTAGACTTGAAACATCAACTGTTTCTCTTTCCACAGATGCTGCCAGAGCTGCAGAGTTTCTCTGGGTTTGTTTCAGAATACGGAGGATATTTCTGATACATGACAACAACTGATTTTGTTTTTGCTGTCACCAAATATTATTACAAGAGCTTCAACTATTGTCAGTGAGGATCCCAGATCTGTCTATTTACCACATTGTAACAACTCAGGAAACCCAGCTAAAAAGCAACATCATTCACTGTTGAACACAAAAATTGAGGCAGTTCTCATCCCTGGGTCTGCCTTAATCTTTTTAAAAATTAAATTAACAAGACATTACCTAACCAATCTATTCAGTGATATTATAGTACACCTCTGGAGCAGGTGGGACTTGAATGCAGGTTTCTTGGTTTAGGAGGTAGAGACACTACCTCAGCAACACAGCAGGATTTATAATCTGCTTTATAAAGGACTCAGGTGATGAATTCTAGCTGGATAGGCTATTGCTTGTTACCATGGGAACTCATACTCAACAAGCTCCACAGGGTTAGAGTCACAGAGATGTTCAGCACTGAAGCAGACCCTTCGGTCCAACTCGTCCATGCTGACCAGATATTGTAAGTTAATCTTGAAACAAAAACAGAAATTGCTGGAAAATTTCAGCAGGGCTGGCAGCATCTGTGGAGAGAAATCAAAGTTAACATTTCGGATCTGGTGACCCTTTCTCAGAAATTAATCCACTCCCATTTGCCCACATTTGGCCCTTATCCTATTAAACCCTTCCTATTCATTTACGCATCTAGCTGCCTTTTAAATGTTGTAATTGTCCCAGACTCCAACACCTCCTCTGGCAGCTCATTCCATATATACCCCACCCCCTGCATGAAAACGTTGCCCCGGAGGCCCCTTCATTTTAAACATCTAGTTTTGGACTCCCCTACACTGGGAAAAGACCTTGGCTATTCACCCTATCCTTGTCCCTCAAGAGATTACAAACTTCTATAAGATCATCACTCAGCCTGGAATGCTCCAGGAAAACATCCCTAGCCTATTCAGCCTCTCCTTATAGCTCAAATCTTCCAACCCTAGCAACGTTGTGTAAATAATTTCTGAACTCTTTCAAATTTAACAACATCTTACCTATAGCATGGAGACCAGAACTGAATGCAGTATTCCAAATGTGTCTTCACCAATGTCCTGTTCTGCTGCAACATGACCTCCCAACTGCTATACTCAATGCACTGACCAATAAAGGCAAGCATACCAACACTTTCTTCACCACCCTGTTAGCACACGCATGATCTATTTTCTTTCCCTTTCCTTCTATTTCCTTATTGGACATTTTTGTCCTTGTGATTTTCTCTCCACTGAATTTGATCTTCCATATATTTGCTCAATACACATGAATATTCAAATGTTGCTATAGCTCACTGTGTTTAGATGTGGCATTACAGTGTTCATTAGCTTTATATCATTTGCAAATTTAGCTGCTGGTTCTAAGACTATGAGATCTAGAACCTATGTGAGAACATTAAATAAATTATAGCAATAGTAAACAGTAGTATTATGGCAGGAGAAAGTGAGGACTGCAGATGCTGGAGATCAGAGCTGAAAATGTGTTGCTGGAAAAGTATAAATGGAATTCCTGAAGAAGGGCTTATGCCCGAAACGTCGATTCTCCTGTTCCTTGGATGCTGCCTGACCTGCTGCGCTTTTCCAGCAGCACATTTTCAGCGGTAATATTATGGCAGGCTAATGATAATCCATATGCTATGAATTTTATAAGACAACGCTGAAAATTTGCAGGAGAAAAGGAAAATGCTGAAAATACTCAGTTATTCAGGCAAAATCCCAGGAGAAAAGAGAAGTCAACAATCGAGGACCACCAATTAATGGCCTGCAGTTCTCTTTGCTCATTAGTAATTGTGTTAGATGCAGGCAATGCAACTACAAAACAACAGAGTTCAGGAAGGACTCCAGGGCAAAAGGAAGATGAGGGGAGCAATTGGGCTTGTGGGATGGGATCTTGGAGAGGGAGGCAGGGGAACCAGAGATGAAGGGATGATTCTTTGTGACATCTCCCGTCCAAATGTCAGGCTTCTTAATCAGGCATTGAATGCCTTTGAATGTTTGATCCTATCCCTAACCCCTTGTTTTCCAGGTTTTTCACATTGGGAGTAGGCATGGGGGGAAGTGGGTGGAGCATTAAATCCTCCCCATTATTTGTGAAGCAGTTTGAAATCCAAATGAATCCAATCCCTTTATCACACCTTCAAAGCAAGCTAAACTTGATTGGAAGATCTCCTCCATTTTCTTAATCCTTTTATTATTTCCTTAAAAATGCTGAGATGCATCTTATCTGGCCTAGGATTAATTTACCTTCCGATTACACAACTATTTGATTTGCTGGGATTAAGTTATAGATTGTAATGACTTCCTTGTGAAACAACCTTTGGTTCCCTTTGAAGGTCATAAAAGTTACCAGATGTCTCCTTAGTAATTTCAGACATTTGCCACTTTTTGTTGTTATTGTGCATGTTGGTAGTCTGCTCTACTGTAAAGGTGCTTTGCAAAACACATTTCATTTGGAATAAATTTAAAAAGCTAGATAAATCAAGAACCACACATTCTTGCATGCAGGAGAAAAGTTGTTTAACAATTGTGATCTCTATAATATCACACCACCAAGCCGCAAAGAACCTGAGCAAACTTATGTGTCAGGATGCATTACTTTTTTGTATCAGGTATCAGTTTGGTCCTTGTATTTTTTGTCTCCAGTTGTATAGCATTCTAGGGGAGATTTGAATTTAACCCACTGAATTAATTTGATTTTAAAATAGTTTTCTTTTTCTTTTGAGAGTATCGAGTCAACTCTAAGTACATAAGTAAAAGGACTAAATATGAAATAATCATAACATAATGCTTTTACTAAAGCTCATGTATATTTCTACAGTCGATGGCTTATATAGTCAGTGCTAATATGGATGCAGGAGCAAGTGAATTCCAGATTGAAGCTGCAATTAGCAAGATCTTTGCTTCAGTGAGTATTGGCAGAAGGAACTGCTGTTGTGATTGGATCAAGTTGCAAACTGTTATTACCCATCTCCCGAGTAACAGAACTTACTTATTTGCTTGATTGAATCTGAACCACAATGAATCTCCAGCAATGTTACAAGAGCATAAGATGATGCAATAAAGTAGTAAATGTTTTGTGTCTTTAGTTTTCGGTACAGCGGGTTTCTTGGCCATATCACTGGGAAGTGAAAAGGGTCAATCAAGAACCAGAAATGTTCTTAATGGAACAGTGAAGTTAGCTAAAGGGCATTCTGGAAGTCAGAGGAGGAGCAGGATACTCTTGCTGTTTTGCAGTGTGATTTCACATGAAAAAAACAATTTAAAAAATCTAAACAAGAAAGATGATTTGCTGATTGTGCTGAAGACTTGTGCTCCAGACTTATACTCTAGCTACACCACCTAGAGTAATTGTTCCAGCACAGCTACAATGCTGCCATCTACCCAACAATTTGAAAAACCACCCAGATGAATTTCTGGCAATATAGTACATGGCAAAGTGAAATCTGACCTGTTACCATCTCATCATTCTCCTCTTGTCATTAGCAAAGTGACAGAAGCTCTTAGGAACTTATTGATCAATAACATCCTTCATCAATAACATCAATAACTTATGTTTGCCAGAATGACTCCCTCCAGACCTTAAATACAGATGTTGCCTGATGATTGCATTGTTCTATTTCCAACTCTGCAGTTACTGAAGCATACAGTGCCTGTGCGCAACAAGACCGAGAAAATATTTAGACTTAGTCTAAGTGAAAGCAACTTTTGTGTACCTAAGTGTCAGGCAATGATGATCTCTAACAGGAGCGGCATGGTGGCTCAGTGGTTAGCTCTGCTGCCTCACAGTGCTAGGGACCTGGGTTCAATTCCTGGCTTGGGCAACTGCCTGTGTGGAGTTTGCATGTTCTCCCTGTGTCTGCGTGGGTTTCCTCTGGGTGCTCCAGTTTCCTCCCACAGTCCAAAGATGTGCAGGTCAGGTGAATTGGCCATGCTAAATTGTCCATAGTGTTAGGTGGATTAGTCATGGGTAAATGTAGGGGAATGGGTGGGTTGTTCTTCGGAGGGTTGGTGTGAACTTGTTGGGCCGAAGGGCCTGTATCCACACTGTAGCAAATCTAGGCATCTTTCTTTGAAATCTGATTGGATATTATCACTGAATTCCCCATCATTAATTTACTGAGAGTCACTGTTGACTGTCATTCTAAAAGATGATCCATCCAGGCAATTTAGCTACAAAGCAGGTCAGAGACTGGGAATTTGACATTGGGTGACTCACCTGTTGACTGTCAGTGGCATCTACCATATACAAGCAAAGTTAGGAGGGGCATGGCATAATCTCCATTTGTCCAGATGTGGCTCCCCCAACTCTCAAGAAGCATGTCACCATCTAGTACAAAGGATTTCACTTGATCAGCACCATATCTACCAATTTAAAAATTCATCACTTTCACCAGTACTGAGTGGCAGGAGCGTTCTTTATGATATACAAGATCCACTTCAGTAACCCATCAAGTTCCCCTTCACTGGCACCTTACAAATCTGCAACTTTTACTATCTGGGAGGAAAAAGACTCAAATGTATTGGAACACCACCACCTTCAAGTTCCTCTTCAAGCCACACACCATCCTGATGTGGAACTATATTGTGATTCCTTCTCTGACTCTTTCAACTCTCTCTCGAATAGCAATGTGGGTGTACCTGCAGCAAATGCACCACAAGATTCAAGATCATAGCTCAACAGCTCCTTCTCAAGGGCAATTAGGGATACTCAGTAACATTGTCATTTCCAATGGGATTCACCCACCAATAACAAATAAAAAGTGGTAATCTTTGTAATGAAAAGTCCATCCCTAATTACACTTGAGAATGTGATGATGCAATGCCTTCTTGAACTGTTGTAGATCAGTTGGTGCAAGTATACCTACAGTGCTCTAAGAAATGGCGTTCCAGGATTTTGATCCGGTGATAGTGAGGGAATGGCAATCCAGGTCCAAGTTAGGATGCTGTGTATTGAGAGAGGATTGAGCAGTTTGTAGTGTTCCCATGTGTTTGCAGCCCTAGTTCTTCTAGAGTCATAGAGCCATAGAGATTTACAGCACGGAAACAGACCCTTCGGTCCAACTCATCCATGCCAACCAGATACCCCAAACCAATCTAGCCCCATTTGCCAGCATTTGGGCCATATCCCTCTAAACCCTTCCTATTCATATACCCACCCAGATGCCTTTTAAATGCTGCAATTGTACCAGCCTTCATCATTTCCTCTGGCAGTTCATTCCATACACGCACCGTCCTCTGACTGAAAAGTTGCCCCTTAAGTCCCTTTTATATCTTTTCCCTTTCACCCTGAATCTATGTCCTCTAGTTCTGGACTCCCCACCCCAGGGAAAATACCTTGTCTGTTTATCCTATCCATGGCCCTCATGACCTTATAAGCCTCTATAAGGCCACCCCTCAGCCTCCGACACTCCAGGGAAAACAGCCCCAGCCTATTCAGACTCTCTCTTTGGCTCAAATCCTCTAACCCTGGTAACATCCTTGTAAATATTTTCTGTACAGTTTCAAGTTTCACAACATCCTTCTGATAGGAATGAGACCAGAATTGCACACAGTATTCCAAAAGTGTCCTTACTAATGTCGTCTACAGCCACAACATGATCTCCCAACTCCTGTACTCAGTTCTCTGATCAATAAAGGAAAGCCTTCTTCACTATTCTATCTGCCTGCGACTCTACTTTCAAGGAACTTTGAACATACACTCCAAGGTCTCTTTGTTCAGCAACACTCCCAAGGACTTTACCATTAAGTGCATAAGTCTTGTTCTGATTTGCGTTGCTTTCCCAAAATGCAGCACCTCACATTTATCTAAATTAAATTCCATCTGCCACTCATCAGCTCATTGGCCCATCTGATCAAGATCCCATTGTAATCTGAGGTAACTTTCTTTGCTATCCATTACACTTCCAATTTTAGTGTCAACTGCAAACTTACTAAATATACCTCTTATCCCTCACATCCAAATCATTTATGTAAATGGCTAAAAGTAATGGATCCAGCATTGATCCTTGTGGCACACAACTGGTAACACCACCCTCTGTCTTCTGTCTTTGAGCCAGTTCTGTATCCAAATGGCTAGTTCTCCCTCTATTCCATGAGATCTAACATTGCTAACCTGTCTCCAATGAGGAACCTTGTTGAACGCCTTCCTGAAGTCCATATAGATCACATCCCTCACTCTGCCCTCATCAATCCTCTTTGTTACTTCTTCAAAAAACTCAATCAAGTTCGTGAGACATGATTTCCCAAGCACAAAGCCATATTGACTATCCCTAATCAGTCCTTGCCTTTCCAAATACATGTAAATCCTGTCCCTCAGGATTCCTTCCAACAATTTGCCCAGTACAGATATCAAGCTCTCTGGTCTATAGTTCCCTGGCTTTTCCTTACCACCTTTCTTAAATAGTGACACTACGTTAGTCAATCTCCAGTCTTCCAGTACCTCACCTGTGACTATCGATGATACAAATATCTCAGTCAGGGGCCCAGTAATTATTTCCATAGCTTCCCACAGAGTTCTAAGGTGGATCTAATCAGCTCCACGTTTATGCATTTCAAGACATCCAGCACCTCCTCCTCTGTAATATTTTTCAAGATGTCACCATTTATTTCCCCACTTTCTATATCTTCCATGTCCTTCTCCACAGTAAACACTGATGCAAAATTCTCATTTAATATCTCCCCATCTCTTGCAGCTCTACACACAGAGTGCCTTGCTGATCTTTGAGGGGCGTTATTCTCTCCATAGTTACCCTTTTGTCCTTAATGTATTTGTAAAAACCCTTTGGATTGTCCTTAACCCTATTTGCCAAAGCTATCTCATGTCTCCTTTTTGCCCTCCTGAATTCCCTCTTAAGTTTACTCCTACTGCCTTTATACTCTTCTAAGGATTCACTCGATCTCTACTGTCTATGCCCGTCACGTGCTTTCTTCTTTTTCTTAACCAAAACCTCAATTTATGTTGTCATCCAGCATTTCCTGTACCTACCAGCCTTTCCTTTCACCCTAACAGGAATATACTGTCTCTGAACTCTTGTTATCTCACAGAGATTGATTTGGAAGGTGCTGTTGAAGGAGCCTTGGCATGTTGCTACATCTTATGGATGCTTACAACAGCTAGCACTATGTGTCAGAGATGGAGGAGGTGATTGTTTAAGTTACTGGTTGAGATGCTGATGAAGTGTCCTGTCTAATTATGAGCTCTTTGGTGTTGTTGAAGATGCACTTAGTCAGGTCAATAGAGGGTATTCAATCACAATCCTTGTGCTTTGTATACAGTGGATATATTTTGGGAATCTGCAAAATGAATCATTTGCCAGAGAATCCCTATGAGGCAACAGTGCTAACCAATGAGCCATCTTGCAGAACTTATTCCAGATCCTCTGTACTATTTCTCTGGTTCATTCTTATAACCCTTTAAATCAGATGAATACAAGCCCTTATTAAATTGAAGGAAGTTCTGTGCAGAAGGGAATGGCAGAAAACATGGGAAGAAATTATTTCAAATGTAATACTTAATGAATTAAACTACTAAATACTTAAAGCAAATGATCATTGAAAAAAACTGTACTGCACAAATATTGTGTGCTTTGTTTTCATGTTCTCTACAGGAAGCTGCCTGGTATGTGACAGATGAATGTATCCAAATTCTAGGAGGCATGGGATATATGCAGGTAGTGTAGATGATGATCATGGTTCTGGATGACTACAAGGCCTACTGCATTTGTATATGCTGAATGGAATGTAGGAATGTACTGTAAAGGGCGTGATTTTCTTTTCTATTTTCGTGGAGGAGCTGTAGATGTTTTTGGATTTATATGAGGAAACAATGACCTTAGTTGCAGAATTAACAATACTGTGAATGCTTGTTCCTGTTTTGTTTTCTGCAGGATGCTCATTAGTATACAAAAGATCTACGATTTGAAATTTACAGATGTAAATAGTATGCATATGTTATCCTTACCTGGTATGCAATTACTTTTTGTGCCTAGATTTACCTATTTATGTTCCTGTAGGAAACAGGTATAGAGAGAGTGATGAGAGATTTGCGCATCTTCCGTATTTTTGAGGGAACCAATGACATTCTCCGATTGTTTATTGCATTAACTGGTATTCAAGTAAGTTGAAACTGCTTATATAATATAGTAATAGTATATCAAGGAACATATCTACCTACTCAATACAAAATATTGTATTATGTCTTGTTTAATTGTAGGGTATTAATGGTAAAATATGGTTTAGGTCTTTAGGAGATTGTGATCCCAGCACAGGAGAAATGGCATTGCTTTTAATATGACCATCATGATCCAGCTGCTCACCATTAGATTACCTACATTGTGGAAACAGGCCCTTCAGCCTAACAAGTCCAAACTAACCCTCCCAAGAATAACCCACCCAGTCCAATTTCCCTCTGAGGAGAAAGTGAGGTCTGCAGATGCTGGAGATCAAAGTTGAAACTTTATTGCTGGAACAGCACAGCAGGTCAGGCAGCATCCAGGGAACAGGAGATTCGACGTTTCGGGCACAGGCCCTTCTTCAGGAATGAGCAGAGAGTGTTCAGCAGGAGAAGATAAAAGGTAGGGAGGAGGGACTTGGAGGAGGGGCGTTGGAAATGTGATAGGTGGAAAGAGGTCAAGGTGAGGGTGATAGGTCGGAGTAGGATGGAGGCGGAGAGGTCAAGAAGAAGACTGCAGGTCAGGAAGGCGGTGCCGGGCTGGAGGGATTCGGCTGAGACAAGGTGGGGGGAGGGGGGATGAAGAAACTGGTGAAGTCCAAGTTCATCCCCTGTGGTTGGAGGGTTCCCAGTCGGAAGATAAGACGCTCCTCCTCCGACCGTCGCGTTGTTGTGGTTTGGCGGTGGATGAGTCCAATGACCTGCATATCCTCGGTGGAGTGGGAGGGGGAGTTGAAATGCTGTGCTACAGGGTGGTTGGGTTGGTTCGTCCGGGTGGCCCAGAGGTGCTCTCTGAATCGCTCCGCAAGTAGGCGGCCTGTCTCCCCAATATAGAGGAGGCCACAGCGGATGCAGTAGATGATGTGGGTGGAGGTGCAGGTGAATCTGTGGCGGATATGGAAGTTTCCTTTGGGGCCTTGGAGAGAAGTGAGGGGGGAGGTGTGGGCGCAAGTGTTGCACCTCCTGCGGTTGCAAGGGAAGGTGCCGGGAGTGGAGGTTGGGTCGGTGGGGGGTGTGGATCTGACAAGGGAGTCGCGGAGGGAGTGGTCTCTACGGAAAGCTGATAGGGGAGGGGAGGGAAATATATCCTTGGTGCTGGGGTCTGTTTGGAGGTGGCGGAAGTGACGGCGGATGATGCGCTGTCAATCCACCTAACCTGCACTTCTTTGGACTGTGGGAGGAAACCCACACAGACACAGGGAGAATATACAAACTCCACACAGACAGTCGCTGAGGCTGGAATTGAACCTGGGACCCTAGTGCTGTGAGGCAGCAGTGCTAACCACTGAGCTGCTGTGCAGCCCCAGTATGAAGTGTCTTTGCCAATCACACTTTCTCTCTCTTCTCATTCAATATGATACAAATAGAAAGTGTGTTTGAACATGCCTTTAAACATATTCCATTTGTAAGAAGGGAGAGAAGTTGTGGCTAGAAAAGTTACTTCTTAAAAATCTACATTACAAAAGGGAGCAAATAGGGCTTTACAACTGCCTGTTGATGCAGAGAGGTTTATAGCAATGGGGAAAAAATGTTAAAATCACTCAAAACATTCTGAAACAATTCCTTCCAAATATACTTGTTTCCCTCTGGACCCGAAAATCTTATTTTAATTCATTTATTCCTTTGCTGGAAGTGTAAGTATAAAAACAAGGCTCTGATTGTACATTTCTGCCGCAAAGTTGACGAAGCTGACTCCAAAATCAACCTAGTACAATGTACATGGATCTCTTGTCCATCAGTTCCTGTTTTCTCAGTGCCATTGTTGCACACAGCACAAAAAGGTGCGCAAGGGTAACTTGATGTATATTGGTCTTGATTTTCTTTCCTAAACACAATCCTTTATTGTCATTGGTTGCAGAACCAAGATCAGAAGCCTACCAAATAATGGAATATTACATAGGTGTAAACTTGACTGTTCTTCTGCATTGTAGATTTGTTTCTCGTATTATGTTTCCCTTAATGTGGGAGTTGCCATTAACAATCCTTTATACTATACCCTGATAGTCAGGGTGATCCAGTTTTGTGTTTTCTGCAAACATGCTGTCTATGAGCTAAATATCTCCTTATTCAGAATCATTAAAAGAAAATCTAGCACTTATCTGTTCAGTCCTTTGTGATTAATGTAGTAGCAAGATATGTTGGTGCCTTAATACACTGTGCCTTGAATACAGGGTCAAATCCACATGATGTTCCACAAGTTGAGCTCCCAGTTGTCATTGAAAGTAATTGTGGAATACTTTGGGTGGTAAATATGATTGCTGCCAATGATTTACCATATAATTAGCTCTTGATTTCAAAATGTGCTATCAGCTACAAAAAGAATTTTAACCTACTTGGAAAGTATGCGAACAGTTTGAGGCAACCTAAGCTGCATTTCCTGCTGAAGGAGAATTAGAGAGCAAAGCATCACTGCTCAAACATTTTCAATTCTTGACAGCCTTTTACAAAGTAATATTTCCAAAAATCTTAGACTTCGATCCATTTTACATATTTTCAACAAATGTTTATGAAGATCCAAAACCTCAGATCTGAAGAAGATGGGAAGTTATTTTTTAACATGTAACACATTTTTATTTCAATGTGTATTCTTCTTTGATCAAGTAAGCAAGCAATGTGAGCAGAATGTTGATCTGCATTAGTGAATTCTAAATGGAATGTACTTTACTGATTTTGTTCAAATGTTTCTAAATACTAATGTAACAGAAAAGTGGAGAGTACTTTAAAAGACTGCAGACGGTCATGAAGAATCCGTTCAGCAATCCTGGAATACTAATGGAGCAAATCTTCAAAAGAGCTAACCGGTATTGTGAGTTCTGTTGGAGTAACCTGATAATTAGGAGAGTTTAGAACACCAACTAAGAAATGCAAAGTTGAACTTTTGAACCCAACTGCCTTTAGTTGTCTGAAACTAATTTTTCATGCTATGATCGGGTTATTCGATGGGGTAAAATTAGATGGTGTATGTTTTAGGTAACTGATCAGATGCTGCCAATTGTCCACATAATAGTGAAGTTTAAAATCCAGTCATGTATTTTGTCAATAACAAGAAAGCTATATGAACAGCTAACATGGAGGCAAAATACATTTGAGCTGCACATATGGCCAGTGCATTATCTGGTATCAGATCCTTCACATACATTACTTTTATGTACAAAATATTACCTTTCAGCTCAACAATTAAATGTGCTCAAAACCTGAGTACTGCCACTCCCTATCTGAGAACCTATTCCTGGACCTTCCTTACACACTATGATAGAAGAGTAAACTTGGTTTCTTTCACCTCTAGCTCCAGTCTCTCTCTTTGTCCTTCTCTCTTGCAGTACTCTTCTCTCTGTTTGATAATAGTACCTTGCTCAATGCTCTTCCAATTATCTTTCTTATTTCTCCCAAACAGTAGGTATGTCAACCTTCATAATATTCATCATCCAGCATCTCTGCTTCAAAAAATGTTGCCCTTTTATTTCTTTTGAAATTGACATACTGCAAACTTTTTTTCTGTACCTCAAAATGCTGAGAAAAGAAGGTTTAGGGCTGACTTGATAGAGGTGTACAAGATGATTAGGGGTTTAGATAGGGTTAACCATGAGAACCTTTTTCCACGTATGGAGTCAGCTATTACGAGGGGGCATAGCTTTAAATTAAGGGGTGGTAGGTATAGGACAGATGTTAGGGGTAGATTCTTTACTCAGCGAGTCGTGAGTTCATGGAATGCCCTGCCAGTAGCAGTGGTGGACTCTCCCTCTTTATGGGCATTTAAACAGGCATTGGATAGGCACATGGAGGATAGTGGGCTAGTATAGGTTAGGTGGGCTTGGATCGGCGCAACATCGAGGGCCAAAGGGCCTGTACTGCGCTGTATTTTTCTATGTTCTATGTTCTATGAGATGCCTTATCTTCACTTAGTCTCTCATATCTCCTGCAGACTCAAGTGTTAAGGAAGATTCAGTGATCATAAGGCCATTAGCTTAAAAGAAAGGACAGGCATTTCATTTCATACAAGATGAGATATATAGATATCAGTGTCAACTACTGTAGTTTCAAATGAGAATGTATTCACATTAATTGCAGCTGGATCTGTGTATGTGTTTGTGCATCTATTTCTACTCATTGGTATAAAAATGTAATTAGTAATCATTCACTCACATTTTACATTGTATGGTGACTGCATGACTCAGTGTCAGTTCCTCATTTTCTTCAGCAGGGGTCACCATTTGCTGGCTGTTTGATGTTTTGCAGTAGTGATTTTTTATACAAAATTCTCCTGCAGCTTGTGGGGTAGCTGTTTGAATTAGTTTGTTGTTAATAAATTAATTTTGTAAGGACAGGTTTGTCAACTATTGTTTTTTTTAAATTCCAGAAGTTTTTAAATAGTACAACAGCCCACACTTAGGAATAAGTAACCTTTGTGATTACAATGTGACTATTTTTGCCAAATCTACAATTTGTTGCTTGAGTTTGTCATTGGAAAGAACCACTCTATATACTCATATTTTGGGTTTCTGGCTTCCTACACCTATGAGGAAATTCAAGCTACAGAATTAAACCTTCCATCAGATTGAAACTTATTGGCAAAAGGCATTTTAGTTGAAATATCTCAGTTACTACAGTTACTAGCCAGTGTCTGCACATTAGTAAAACTGAGGATTTTAAGCTCCACTTGTGTTAGAAGCAACTGATAAACTAGGTTCTGATGAAATTACATGTCAGAAATGGAGGACGGAATAAAAGCAGGAGGATATCTGTTGTGGTTTATAATGACTGCTGTCTGATTTCTCCATTCAACTGTTTAGTGCAACTGCCTTGTAAACGAAACAGAATGATTTTGTGAACAAATGACAGAAGTTCTCAAGAATTAACTATTTTTTCCTGGATACAGTTAGAAAAGATGTATGTAAATAGTCTTTTCAAAGCTATATTTTTGCAGTAATTACAGGTACACAGTCCTTTATCCAAAATCCTCGGGGCTGGTTGTTTCACAGAATTTGGAATTTTTTGGAATTTCGGAATAAATGATATTTTCACAAAAAAAATTACCTAATAGCAGAAGCATGTGTGAGTAGTATGAGCACTGAGGCCTACCAGTGCAGGGCCACGCTGCCACGTCATATCTGAGTGATGTGGTTTGTGGGGGCGTGGAGTTGGGTCACCTGTTTGCACGCCAAAATGCCGCTCCACACACCACAAAAAAATTTCAGTTTTCTGAGTTTTTTGGTTTTCAGAATTTTGGATAAATGATTGTGTACCTGTACTTACAGGTAAATTTTCCTTGACAGTGATGATGGAGTAAGGAAATGAAAGATATGGATTACCCTGTTACTTTTAGCATGAGGTAGTTATCTTTTTTTCTTGGATGTTGATGTGTTTTCTTTTCTCACCTGTATTTCACAGGAAACTGGGCATGTCCTCTGGTCTATCATTAAAGAATGAAACACATCCTGATCTCGCGGCGAGTGGTGATTTGGTAATGATTTCTAATACTACAATATTCCTTCATGTGACTGTCAAGACTGGGGAGATTTCACTATGCAGACTAATTCTTGGAGCAGCCTGTACTGAAATCCTTTCATGCTGGCCATTGGGATAATTCATTGTTTGACAGGGCCTCCTGATAGACTAAAAACTTTGGAGTTAAACAATTCCTCAGCACTACTCCTGCTGTGATTCCATTATTTAATGGAAGGTGTAATGGAAACTCTTTTCAGAGTGAGGCCAAACTTGAGAAACTTCTTTATTTTTTCACTTTCCTGTATAGTTTCACAATGCAGAGAAGAGAATGTCCTAATTGTGTTTTTAAATTTAACCATTCCATAAAACTAGGTTCTAGTTTTAAACACTGTGCCATTTCTAATACAGTATATAAAAACCTCTCTGTTTCTGACTGCCTTCTCTATTTTTATGACACTTCTTAAAATCTACCTCTTCTCACAAAGTTTCTGGTCACCTGTCCTCATAGTTCCATATTTAGCTTGGTGTCAGATACTATTTAGTAATACCCTTAGGCAACTCTTTGCTAGGTTACATTAAAGGTACTATATAAATGTAATTTGTTCCTGATGTCGATACATGTAGTTCATTCTAGCCAAAGCTACTCAGTTTAATTCTCAGTGGGACTATAGTTAAAAATTCTGACTAAGACTAGTACGTCTCAGATTCTGGGGGAGAGCAGCAGAATCCCTGTTCACTTTTCTAAGCTCATTGATTGGAAATGAAATTTTCACTAATAGCCTATTCAAAGATGCCTACTATGCGAGAGCAGAATCCAGTCTGAAGCAAATACACATCAAAGCCAAACAGAAAGCAACCAGAATGAATTTTAATGACACAGGTTGCTTTTCTTTCTCAAAATTAACCCTTCTATGTCCTGCATTGAAATTTTATAAATGAGAAACGTCCTAGCCGACCTATTGATCAAACATTCTTGCTTATGTCTTTCAGTCACTTCTCCAGACCTTTCTTAGTGATTAATATCACATTTATTTTCATTTCTTCAAAAAACAACCGGCTGCTATATATAAAATAGCTTTTGGAAATACAGGCCGACTGCCGTACCTGTGGAATTGTTTTCCGCGGTTTCACTGCAGCCCGAACATATTATAGGGAACATTCCGGAATCAGGGACCAGAAAGCTGCCGGGAGGGTAAATTTCCCATTGAAATGAATGGGTTCGCTCCCATCCGCAGTTAGGTCTGGGAATGTATCCCCCTCGGGTACGGGGGCAGACTACTGTAGGCATGAAATAAGGAAATCAATTCATGCAGACAGGAATTCGATACAAATGCTTAATATGTCCCCACCAAATGAAAGCTGGTTGAAAATTTGAGTTCAAGCATTTGAAATGATAAAAAGCAGATAATATAGACATTTCATGGTGTCAAGCAATCTGCTTCTGTAACAAGTATGTGCTATGTCTGACCTAACCTGATTTTTCTGATTTTGGCTCTGTCAGGGTGGGAATGCTGTGTTTCCCAGGACTGAGTTCTGTCCCATTCAAAAGGTTTCAAACTAATAATGGGCTTTATGTTTCACAGGTGGCAAAAACTGTTGAGCACTTTGGAACCTCCATTGAAGATCTTTTATTGAAATACAGGAAGGAAATAATAAGTACGTAGGAAAAAATAAGGATGAAGCAAAAATAAGTAAATTATGATGGAGCATGTAATGGAATACAAGGTTATTGTCTATATGAAGCGTATCATTGGCTTTGTTATTGTGGAAAATAGTTCACAGACGTGCGGATGCAATGTGAGTTTATCATTAATACAGATACACTGCTCCATTCCCTGGCTGGTAGCAGCAGGACCCTCCTTGCTGGGTGATAAAATCGTTTAGTATTTCTGGCAGCTTCTTACTGTGCTCCATTAAGGATAATCCAGCTCCACATCTCTCAGCTGACCAGTCTGCATTTGCAATGTCTGTCTGGCATTTTCTGTTTCTAATTTGGTAAAGTCATCCAGCCTTTTTGAGGTAGGAGGTGGTTGAGCCACACGTTTCTAAGCATTTCGTTCACTTCACTCCCACATAGTTAGAAACTTCCTTGTCAAAATATGTGCTTCCAAACAGAAGTAAGTGACTGTGTTGAACTTATTAAATTAAAAAAACGGTAGCAAACCATGTGGAAAAGTAAATCTGGAAAGTTACTTCAAACTAATCCACAAAGGATGAATAAGGTCAAATGAGAGAACTGATGGCAATACATTGTTTATCAGTAGGGTGATTAACATACAGAACAGTAGAGGGTAAAGTGATTGAAATTTTCTTTTTAAAAAGCAATTGGATACCTGGTGGTGGGTCTGAGACAAGAAAGTAAATAATTTTACGCAACTTGATTTATTTTGTGATCCACCATTTGTGCTCTGATTTTAAAATGATTCCCTAGTTACATGACACCTTTTCCAATTGGGGGAAGTTGAAGTTAATGTTAACTTCATGAAACAGCTACTGTATTTCATCAATTTTGGAGATGCCGGTGTTAGACTGGGGTGTACAAAGTTAAAAATCACACAACACCAGGTTATTCTCCTGCTCCTTGGATGCTGCCTGGCCTCTTGTGTTTTTCCAGCACCACATTTTTCAACACCAAGCCATAGTCCAACAGTTTAATTGGAAGCACACTAGCTTTTGGAGCGTCACTCCTTCATCAGGTGATAGTGGAGGACTCAATCCTAAAACACAGAATTTATAGCAAAAATTTACAGTGTGATATAATTGAAATTATACATTGAAAAATACCTTGATTGTCTGTTGAGTCTTTCATCTGTTTGAATACCATGATAGTTTCACTTCTTTCATGTGTAAATCACAAAATCTTTTTTTTTAAATAGTTGCATTCTCAGGTTAGCTGTAACATTGGGTGATAGCTCGACAATCAAGGTATTTTTCAATGTATAATTTCAGTTACATCACACTGTAAATTTTTGCTATAAATTCTGTGTTTTAGGATTGAGTCCTCACTGTCACCTGATGAAGGAGCGACGCTCTGAAAGCTAGTGTGCTTCCAATTAAACCTGTTGGACTATAACCTGGTGTTGTGTGATTTTTAACTTTGTATTTCATCAAGGTTTTCCGACTTATGCCTTGTAGTTCCTAGATTTATGGTAAATCCACAGGAATTGTACGTACTGGATGGGAATGCTGCTTTGTAGATGATTGTGCAACCTTACTGGAAAATACATGGAGTTGAATTTTATCAATAATCAGCCAAGTGTCAAGTTTATGGAGTTTCATGGAGGGTTTCTCTCAGTGAGAAATGCAAACACGTATTTTTACAGTTTACCTCATTTAAGGATATACCACACCTCCATGATGCAACTTGCATTTTCCAGCAATGGAAGTACCCATCACTACTGGAGACTTAGATTAGATTATTTACAGTGTGGAAACAGGCCCTTCGGCCCAACAAGTCCACACCGACCCGCCGAAGCACAACCCACCCGTACCCCGACATTTACCCCTTTTTACCTAACACTACGGGCAATTTAGCAAGGCCAATTCACCTGACCTGCACATCTTTTGGACTGTGGGAGGAAACTGGAGCACCCGGAGGAAACCCACACAGACACGGGGATAATGTGCAAACTCCACACAGTCAGTCGCCTGAGTCGGGAATTGAACCCAGGTCTCTGGCGCTGTGAGGCAGCAGTGCTAACCACTGTGCCACCGTGCTGCCTTCCAGGATACCCAATGCTGGAGCCATGTTTATTTCCCTGCCGTGCATCAGGTTAACAGCTACCAACCAAGAATTATGTGTACAGTTGCAGTACGGGAAAAACTGCCTTAGAGATAGCCAATAGTGGCACGTTGGAGCCTCACTTTACTGACAGGCACCTGGAGGTTCTGGTGGATAGAGGTGATGAAGAAGAATGTCATCCTCTTTTCTCCAAACTGTCAGAAAAGGCATTGGCACCATGGTATCTGCAGATGCTACCAGAGTCACTGCAGTGTCAATGAACTGGAGGAACACTCACTAATTATTGAACAAGGTTACTAACCTTATGCATTTGATGAGAGTATGTGCCAGCATCTTCTCTCTACTAGCTAATACTCTATCTCTACCACTGTACTCATTTCTCACCAAGGGTCATGGTCTAGCACTCTCATTATTGCATGCAATGTTTTCTTACACCCACTCACATGCATCCAAAGCTCCCACCCTACTAACTCTGGACACATAACTGCCGTTCCTCCACCTGAGCTCACTGCTGGGCCAACCACTGCCATCTCTCTCAATTCTTCTCTTTGTCTCACTCCAGGTGAAAACATCACATAAAAGAGCAGAGAGAGCCAAGATAGATGGTGGTGCAACTCACATTTGTGTATTCACCCTCCAATGAAGACAGAATCTTCATTCTGACTTGATGTGATGATGCCAAAACCTCCATGTGCAAGCAAACAAATAAGATTCATCATCAAGTGTTGTGCTCATCTGCCATACATTCTTACAATGCCCAAACCTCTCATACTATTTCACAACTCATTTTCCTTCTTGTCTCCTGCAGAGACCAGTGTCATCCACATAGAGTCATAGAGCTGTACAGCATGGAAGGAGACCCTTTGGTCCAACTCATCCACACTGACCAGAAATCCTACACTATCCAGTCCCATTAGTCATTTGACCCAGAGCCCTCTTATAAGAACTTAATCAAGTTAGTGAGACATGATTTCTCATGCCCAAAGCCATGTTGCCTATCCCTACTCAGTCCTTGCCTTTCCAAATGCATGTAAATCCTGTTTATCAGAATTCCCTTCAACAACTTACCCACCGCTAATGTCAGGCCCACTGGTCTATAGTTCCCTGGCTTTTCTTTACAACTTTTCTTAAATAATGGCACCATATTAGCCAATCATCAGGCTTCCAGCACCTCACCCATGGCTGTTGGGGATACAACTATCTCAGCAAGGGGTCCAAATATCCATCAATCCCTGCACCCGACAGCCTTACTGTTCACAATATCAGGAATATATCGTCTCACTTTTAAAGGCCTCTCGCTTTCTAACTGTCCCTTTGCCTGCAAACAGCATTTCCCTCTAAACACTTCCTATTCATGTACCTGTCTAGATCCCTTTTAAATCTCCACCACCTCATCTGGCAGCCCAGTTCATACACACAAAAGACTGCGCATGAGAAAGTTACCCCTCGGGTTTCTTTTAAATCTTTCTCCTCTCACCTTTACCCAAGCACTCTTTACTTTTGGATTCCCCTACCCTGGGAAAAAGACCTTGGCTGTTTATCCTGTCCATGCTCCTCATGATTTTATGAGCCTCTATAAGGTCCCCGCTCAACCTCCAATCCAGGAAAAAAAAAGCCCAAACTTATTCAGGCTCTCTCTTGAGCTCAAACTCTCCAAGCCTGGCAACACCCTTCTAAATCATTTCTGAACCCTTGCAAGTTTGTAAACATCTTTCCTATAGCATGGAGGCCAGAACTGAATGCAGTATTCCAAAAGCAGTCTGATTAATGTCCTGGACAGTCACACCATGCCCTCCCAACTCCTATACTCAATTTACTGACGAATGAAGGCAAGTGTGCCAAACGCAACCAGCACCAATCCATGCAGCACACCACTGGTCACAGGCCTCCACTCTGAGAAACATCCCTCTACCACCACCCAGTGTCCCCTACATTAAAGCCAATTTTGCACCCAATTGGCTAGCTCCACCTGTATTCCAGGTGGTCTAACTTTGCTAACCAATCTTGCATGTCGAACCTTGATGAGCACTTTGATGAAGTCCATATTGATGTCTACCACTCTGCCTTTATCAATCTTCTTTTCACCTCGTAAAAGGACTTAATCAAGTTAGTGAGACCTGATTTCCCATGCACAATTCCCTAATCTGTCCTTGTCTTTCCAAACACATGTAAATCCTATCCCTCAGAATCCCCTCAAACAACTTAGCCACCATTAACGTCCGGCCCACCGGTCTGTAGTTTCCTGACTTTTTCTTACAACTTTTCTTAAATAATGGCAACACATTAGACAACCTCCAGGCTTCTGGCACCTCACCCATGGCTGTCAAAGATACAAATATCTCAGCAAGAGATCCAGCAACCTCTTCCTCGGCTTCTACAGAATTCTGGGCAATACCTGATCAGGTGCCGGAGATTTATCTACCTTTATGTGTTTTAAGACCTCCAGCATCACCTCTTCTTTACAATGGACACTTTTCAAGATATCATCATTTATTTCCCCAGGTTCCCTACTTTTCATGTCCTCAACAGTAAATAGTGATCTCACCCAACTCCTGCAGTTCCACATATAGTTAGCCTTATTGCTCTTTCTTGGGCCCTACTCTCCCTCTATTAGTTTTTTGCCCTCAATGTATTTGTAAAATCTCTTTGGATTCTCCTTAACCCTATTTGCAAAAGCTATCTCATGTCCCCTTTATTCCTTCCAGATTTCCCCCTTAAGTATACTTCTACTGTCATTATTATTCTCCAAGTTGTCATTCCCTGACTTATATTTTCTTGACCACAGCCTCAATTTCCCAAGTCATCCAGCATTCCCTACACCCGCCAGCCTTACTGTTCACAAAACAGGAACATAGTGTCTCATTTTTAAACACCTCTCACTTTCCAACTGTCCCTTTACCTGCAAACAGCATTCCCCAATCAACTTTTGAAAGTTCCTGTCTAATACTATCAAAATTGGCCTTAGTCCAATTTAGAACTTTAACTTTTGGATCAGGTCTATACTTTTCCATAACTATTTTAATACTTATAGAATTATGATCACTTGCCCCAAAGTGCTCCATCACTTGCCCTCCCTTATTTCCTAAGAGAAGGTCAAGTTTTGTTCCTTCTTAAATATGTACAACCACCTGTTGAATAAGAAGTTTTTATTGTACACATTCTAACAAAGTCCTCTCCATCTAAGCCATTAACAAGAGTCATGGAGATGGTACAGCACAGAAACAGACCCATTGGTCCAACTCGTTCATACCAACCAGATATCCTAACCTAATCTGGCCCCATTTGCCAGCACTTGGCCCTTATCCATCTAAACCCTTCCTATTCATATACCCATCCAGATGCCTTTAAAATGCTGTAATTGTGCCAGCCTCCAGCACTTCATCTGGCAGCTCATTCCATATACTCACCACCCTCTGCATGAAACATTTGCCCCTTAGGTCCCCTTTATATCTTTCGCCTCTCATCCTAAACCTATGCCCTCTAGTTCTGGACTCCCCCACCCCAGGAAAAAAACCTTGCCTATTTATCCTGTCCATGCCCTTCATGATTTCATAAACCTTCATAAGATTCTCCCCCCCCACCCCCTCAGCCTCTGACGCTCCAGGGAAAACAGCCCCAGCATATTCCGCCTCTCCCTATAGCTCAAACCCTCTAACCCTGGCAACATCCTTGTAAATCTTATCTGAAGCCTTTCAAGTTTCACAACATCCTTCTAATAGGAAGGAGACCAGAATCGCACACAATATTCCAAACGTGGCCTAACTAATGTCTGTACACTTGTAACATGACCTGTCAATGCCTAAACTCAATGGTCTGACCAATGAAGGAAAGCATACCAAACACCTTCTTCACTATCCTATCTACCTGTGACTGCACTTTCAAAGAACTGTGAACGTGCACTCCAAGATCTCTTTGTTCAGCAACACTCTGTAGGACCTTACTATTATGTGTCTAAGTCCTGCTTTGATTGGTATTCCAAAATGGAGTACCTCACATTTTATCTAAATTAAACTCCATCTGCCACTCATCAGCCTATTGGCCCATCTGATCAATATCCCATTCTTTGCTGTCCACTACACCTCCATTATGACATTCCAAATCTAGGTTTGGAAAATTAAAATCCCCTACCATTACAACTCTATTATTCTTACAGATATCTGAAATCTCCTTACATATTTGCTTCTCAGTTCCCACCGACTATTCGGGGGATTTCATACAATCCCAATAAGGTGGTCATCCCTTTCTTATTTCATGGTTCCACCCATATAACATCACTGAACTTTCTCTCAGGAATATCTTTACGAAGTAAAACTGTAATGTTTTCCTTAACCAAAAACACCATGCCCCCTCCTCTCTTACCCCACCTTTCTATTCTTCCTATACCATTTATATCCAGGAACATGAAGCTACTAGTCCTGTCCATCCATGGGCCATGTTTTAGATTAGATTACTTACAGTGTGGAAACAGGCCCTTCGGCCCAACAAGTCCACACCGACCCGCCGAAGCGCAACCCACCCATACCCCTACATTTACCCCTTTAACCTAACACTATGGGCAATTTAGCATGGCCAATTCACCTGACCCGCACATCTTTTGGACTGTGGGAGGAAACCGGAGCACCCGGAGGAAACCCACGCAGACACGGGGAGAATGTGCAAACTCCACACAGTCAGTCGCCTGAGTCGGGAATTGAACCCGGGTCTCTGGCGCTGTGAGGTAGCAGTGCTAACCACTGTGCCACCGTGCCGCCCACGGGGCACAGGGCATAGGTTTCTGTAATAACTATGATACCCTGGTCCCATGTTCCCAACCTTGCCCTGAGTTCATCTGCCATACATGCTGTGTGCCATGAAGAGTGCAGTCCCTCTTCATGGGAGGACAAGCTACAGATCCCTGAGAGGAATCATCAGCAAGGCTGATACCTGCACCCTCCACCAGCTCAGTTACTGAAACCTCAGTGGCCATGTCACCTAGATTTAGACTTGGGAGCACATTTCTGGTGAGTCTATCACTGACATGTGTCTGCAGAAGGCCAGAAAAGAAATATCCCAGGTCACTGGCGCTCAGAGAACTGCTAGAGACTACTCACCTGCCTATCCCCAGGCAGGAGAGGACCTCATGTCAGCCATTCGTAACTTAACTGCATAAGAAGATTAAGGGACAGCAGGCAGGTTTATCAGAACAACTCAGAAAGCACTCTAAAGTTGGAGGAGTCCATCAGTGCCTTCTGTGCTGTGCTGCCTGGTTGTCTCCATGAACAGGAGACCAGGTTCAGCACACTCAATAACAGCTGGATGTTTGCACAGACTGGCACTCCATCACTGCACCCAATCATGCTCAGCACCATCAGCAAGCTGACAGGGTGATGAGGGACCTTGATCTCACTCTGGATGCCTCTTCTCCATCAGAAAATCAGTGGTGAACCCGGTCAAAGAAGGAACCACTTACAGGATCTCTAGAAGTCTTCTCTCAGGAAGACTTCCTCCAAAGTACCCGGCCACTCCACCTTCACGTTGCCTACAATCCAACACCTGATGGGAGTTTAACCCAAAGAGGGTAAATCTGCACCTGGGTTGGTCACTCTCAGCATATTGAAGCCCTTCAGCTACGCAACCCCGCAGATCGCTCGCTGCTCCAAAACTCCAAGAGCACAAAGCTGGACTATAGGGAGGTTGCAGTATAGGCATTCCAGCTGCAAAAGCACAAGGCTACACCTAGATGTAGTAGGATGCAAAGGAAAAAGTCAACATTTTGAGCATGTATCTAGCACGTGTTAAACTTCATTGTAAGTAAATTATCATATTTGTAAATAGTTGATCACTTTTCATCCATTCTTAGCACTATATGATGTTCTAACCCTGTCTGAAGAGTAGCTTTCCCTTCCATCATGCCTATGGCATACAACAACATGTCTACTCCTTTGACTGATCATTGCTGACAAGCATGACAAGCTACCTGGCTTTGCGTCTGCACAAAGAGACAAGACAAGACAGGGGTACTGTGAAGTTGTAAGTTCTGAATGATGTGGCAATGCGCAGAAGGCTGAGCAGAGATCTGGTGAGCATTTAAGTAGGCACAAAGTGATTGAAACAAAGAGCCCTAAGGTGCACTCTGCTCCAGTCCATGAAGGTATGCTTGTCCCTGTGCCTAAAGTGGCCCAGCAGCAACAGTACAAGGCAAGGTGTTGGTCACTGCAAAGTGCAGTGTTGAAGTGAATATTCTTTTTTTAACTGTATCAGGGATGTGCCATGTTGCAGTGGTGAGGCTGGTGCATTTCTGATGTCAAACTCCATGGAGCACAGATGATGGCTACCGAAGAGGTGTACCCTGAGATATTGGGAGCTACTGGTCCAGGGAGAGACCTGAAGTGGGAGAATAGCAAACTGCATATAAATGAAAACCAAAAGAACTGTGGATGCTATAAATGAGAAACAAAAACAGAAATTGCTGGAAAAGCTCAGCAGGTCTGGCAATGTCTGTGGAGAGAAATCAGAGTTAATGTTTCGTGTCGCGTGACCCTTCCTCAGAATTGAAGGATATAAATGAGATGAGATTAGGTACTAATAAAATATACACAGATCTAAATAGGCCTCTCGGCACTCACTACTGAGATCTAAATAGGCCTCTCGGCACTCACAATTTTCGCCTCCGGGTCAGATGTGAATATGAATGATCATACTATCTGCTCAATCACAACAGTGAATGGGAAGCCCCACCCATCTTCACTGTACAATATGAGGTCAACCACCTCAGGACCTACGCTTAAAGAAAGAATGCACCTTTTAAAGATAGGTTTCATTCTCTGTTGCCATATCTTGGGAATTTCAGAAAGCCTTTCCATTCGCTTGGCTCTCCAAATGCACAATTCATAGTTCAAGTTAAAATTGGGGTCTTAGGTATTTAAGCATTCCAAAAGTAAACATTGTAAAGTTGCTTTATTCTGACCCGACCATTAGAGGGAGATGTTTGGTGATGGTTTAACCTGAGGGTCACCATGCATGTGAATGTGGTTGTTCAGTCAAATTTCACAATCCAAAAAAATCAAATGAGAGAACAAAAAATGGGCAATTATGGTTACATCTCCTAAACTAGATAAAAACAATGACTGCAGATGTTGGAAACTAGATTTTGGATTAGTGGTGCTGGAAAGGCACAGCAGTTCAGGCAGCATCCGAGGAGCAGTAAAATCGACGTTTCGGGCAAAAGCCCTTCATCAGGAATACAGGCAGAGTGCCTGCAGGGTGGACAGATAAATGAGAGGAGAGTGGGGGTGGGGAGAAAGTAGCATAGAGTACAGTAGGTGAGTGGGGGAGGGGATGAAGGTGATTGGTCAGGGAGGAGGGTGGAGTGGGATAGCAGAACATACCAGATGGCCTCCTTCTTTAGAGACCACAATTTCCCTTCCCATGTGGTTAAAGTTGCTCTCCAACGCATCTCGTCCACATCCTGCACCTCCGCCCTCAGACCTCACCCCTCCAACCGTAACCAGGACAGATCGCCCCTGGTGCTCACCTTCTACCCTCCCAACCTTCGCATAAACCAAATCATCCACCAACATTTCCGCCACCTCTAAACAGACCCCACCACCAGGGATGTATTTCCCTCCCCATCCCTTTCCGCCTTCCGCAAAGACCGTTCCCTCCGTGACTACCTGGTCAGGTCCACGCCCCCCCAACCACCCACCGTCCCGTCCTGGCACCTTCCCCTGCCACCACAGGAATTGCAAAACCTGCGCCCACACCTCCTCCCTCACCTCCATCCAAGGCCCTAAAGGAGCCTTCCACATCCATCAAAGTTTTACCTGCACATCCACCAATATCATTTATTGTATCCAGTGCTCCTGATGCAGTCTCCTCTACACTGGAGCGCTTTCGGGAACATCTCTGGGACACCCGCACCAATCAACCACACTGCCCTGTGGCCCAACATTTCAACTCCCCATCCCACTCTGCCGAGGACATGCAGGTCCTGGGCCTCCTTCACCGCCGCTCCCTCACCACCTGGAGGAAGAACACCTCATCTTCTGCCTCGGAACACTTCAACCCCAGGGCATCAATGTGGACTTCAACAGTTTCCTCATTTCCCCTCCCCCCACCTCACCTCAGTTCCAAATTTCTAGCTCAGCACTGTCCCCATGACTTGTCCTACCTGCCTACCTTCTTTTCCACCTATTCATTCCACTCTCCTCCCTGACTTATCACCTTCATCCCCTCCTCCACTCACCTATTGTACTCTGTGCTACTTTCTCCTCACCCTCACCCTCCTCTCATTTATCTCTCCACCCTTCAGGCACTCTGCCTGTATTCCTGATGAAGGGCTTTTGCCCAAAACGTCGATTTTACTGCTGCCTGAACTGCTGTGCTTTTCCAGCACCATATCTCCTAAACTGCAATACGGTTGCCTCTTAACTGCCCTCTAGATAATTAGAGATAGCAATAATTTTTTGTCTGGTCAGTGGTACCCACATCACATGAACCAATTAAAAAAAAATTGCATGCTGAAGTTATTGTTGTCACTGGTTGCATTCTTGATAACTTGTTTTTCAGATCAGCAGTTTTTATTGAAGAAAGTTGCTGATGCAGCAATTGATATTTATGCCATGACTGTGGTCATCTCCAGGTAAACTCCTGAAATATAATTTGATTTTGTTGTAGAATAATGCACTTAAATATACTTAAATAGTCATGATTTGGAGATGCCGGTGTTGGATTGGGGTGTACAAAGTTAAAAATCACGCAACGCGAGGTTATAGTCCAACAGGTTTGATTGGAAGAACTAGCTTTCAGAGTGCTGCTCCTTCATCACAACTACCTGATGAAGGAACAGCACTCCGAAAGCTAGTGCTTCCAATTAAACCTGTTGGAATATAACCTGGTGTTGTGTGATTTTATACTTAAATAGACCATTTCGTCACTTGCCAAATAATGTCCATGTTACTCATCATAAAACATGATCTCCCTTGGTGTAAAATACATTAATTATTCAGGGTATAAATGAACATGCTATATTATTAATCCAAATAATTATTTGGTTTCACATAAGTTAAGTATCACTGACAAAAAAACCATTTTATTGAAGCTTTTCAACATGCACTCATCAGGACAAATAAAAGAAAAACAGCATTTATACTGTAGGAAAGAAGAGTACTGATTACTTTGTCAAAATCTTGCCTTTTCTTCAGCAATGTCCAGAGTTGTTTTGTGGGAAGTCTTCAGTCAAACTTTTGCTTTGTTGATTCCACCTTAACTACTTGGATGGCTAGAAATACTATATCAAATGTTTAACACAATTCGGGACTCCTCAGGCACTGAAGCATTCCATGTCCAAATGTAGCAAGACCTGGACAATATTCAGGTTTGGGTTGCCAAGTGGCAAGTACCAGGCAATGGCCATGTCCAACAAGGGAGAATCTAATGTTTGCCCCTTGATATTCAGTAGCATCACCATCACTGAAATCCCCCATTATTAACATCCTGGGGGTTACCATTGACCACAAACTGAACTGGGTTCGTGGTAAAGGTACAATGGCTACAAGAGCAGGTTGAAGGCTAGAAATCTTGCAGGGAGTAGCCTACCTTCTGGGCAAATGTAACCTACCTTCTAGCCAACCTCTTGAGGACAAGTAGGAATGGGCAATAAATTTGGAGTCAGTGACACCCACAACCCGAGAGTGAATAAAACAAAAGTTTAAAAATAACATTTTGCAGCTCTGAATGTTTTGACTGTCAGATATGGGAAATTAGTAGGAGAAGGTAATTTAAAAATTGGGCTGTGCAGCAAGTCCAAGCAGACCATATGACCATAAGATATAGGACCAGAAATAGGCCATTCAGCCCAGTAGATCTGTTCCACTATTTGATCATGGCTGATATGTTTCTCAACCACATTCTCCTGCCTTTCCCCCTTAACCATTGATCCCCTTAATAAGCAAGAACCTATCTATTTCTGTCTTAAATATACTTAATGACTTGACCTTCACTGCCCTCTGCGGCAATGAGTTCCATAGAGTCACCACCCTCTGCCTGAAGAAATTCCTTCTCATCTCAGCTCTAAAGGCTTATCCCTCTGAGGCTGTGCTCCTGGGTGCTAGTCTCTCCTACGAGTGGAAACATCTTCTCCATGTCCACTCTATGCAGGCCTGTCAGTATGCTGTAAGTTTCAATCAGATCCCCCCCCCCTCATACGGTGGGCAGCACGGTGGCACAGTGGTTAGCACTGCTGCCTCACAGCGCCAGAAACCCGGGTTCAATTCCCACCTCAGGTGACTGACTGTGTGGAGTTTGCGCATTCTCCCTGTGTCTGCGTGGGTTTCCTCACTGTAAGTAATCTAATCTAGTCATACTTATAAACTCCATTGAGTACAGACCCAGAGTCCTTAACCACTCCTCATATGACAAACACCTGAGATCATTCCTGTAAACCTCCTCTGGACTCCTTCCAATGCCAGGACACCCTTCCTTAGATGAGAGGCCCAAAACTGTTCACAATATTCCAAATGCAATCTGACTAGGGCATCAGACAGAAGATGAGCTCAAAATGGATCTCAACAGATTCCGAATCAATCTCCGTATCATTCCAATACATACCAATTCAAAACAGTAAGATGCAGAGAGATTCCTGTTCAACTATATGAAAAGAATGTTTCAGCCTCTATTATCACCCTTGTATTCTGGGTCATGGCAAATAAATGACAGTTTCATAGTCACCATTACTTAATGCTTCACTTTAAATTCCAAATTTATTGATTGTGTTCATATTCCACTAGTTGCTGGGACGGGATTTACCCCAAAGCATTAGCCTGGGCCTCTAAGATAGGTGATGGCATAGATGTTATCACTAGACTATTAATTCGGAGATGAAAATGTGTTGCTGGAAAAGCTCAGCAGGTCAGGTAGCATCCAAGGAGCAGGAGAATCGACGTTTCAGGCATGAGCCCTTCTTCAGAAGACCAGGTAATGTTCTGGGGACCTAGGTTTGAATTTGGTGGAATTTCAATTCAATAACAATCTGGAAATAAGAGTGTAGTGATGACCATGAAACTAATGTCGATTGTCAGGAAAAATTCCCTCTGATTCACCAGTGCCCTTTGGGGAATGAACTCGGCTATCCTTACCTGGTCTGGCCTACATGTGACTCCAGGCCCATAGCAACATATTGACTCTTAACTGCTCTCCAGGTAGTTAAAGATGGGCAATAAACGTTGGTTCAGCTAGTGACAGCCACATTCCATGATTGAATAAAAATAGTTATTTGCCCAGTGATATTACCATTGTGCTACCTTCTCCCCACATACAGAAATCACTAAAAACTTTTTAAAAAGTAAGAATTAAAAAGGCTATTGAAACATTGACCAATTATGTGGGCTGAAATGGAATGAGATAACAGTTATTAGAGTTTTATAAATCTCTGTTTAGAACCTATTCAAAAGGCCGTGTGATAGTTGCACAAAAGGTTCATCAGAATGATACCTTTATGTAAAGGTGATGACTGGTGTTGGACTGGAGTGGACAAAGTTAAAAATCACAGAACACCAGGTAATAGTCCAACAGGTACATTAGGAAGCACTAGCTTTCGGAGCGCTGCTCCTTCTTCAACCACCTGATGAAGCAGCTAGTGCTTCCCAATAAAAACTGTTGGACCATAACCTGGTGTTGTGTAATTTGTAACTTTGTGTAAAGGGTTATCTTCTATTTCTTTGACTGTAAGTATTATCCAACTGTTGTTTCAGATGTATTAGAGCACTTGATGGAGTAGTTGAAGACTTTATTCCTCTGGTGCAACAGACTTGATATGTTTTATTGCCTAATCCTGTTCCTTTATTCCTAGGTAAAGATCTGTGATAAACTAAAATTCCTTAAATCTATATCATAGTTTAGACAGAATAATTTTGTTGATTTATAATGAAATCTATTCATTCTTCTCTTGTAATCTAGGGCATCCCGTGCTCTCAACAAAGGGCTTCCATCAGCTCAACATGAGAAGGTCCTCTGTGAAACGTGGTGCCTTGAGGTGTGATTCCTGTGCAATTTTTCTCTGATGGAAACTCAGTTTTACCAAATGTTTGATGCTCTTTTTTTCTAGCAGCGTTTGCAACTAAGGGGGAGAAATTTACTGGCCCACAATTGCTAAGAGTGTGTGTCAAATACTTATACTTGTAACCGATGACCTTCTTTTTTTCTTTCATGATCAACATTTGATTGGGACCAATAAGTTGCTAGCATACACATGGCACTCTTTGACATCTTGTTGAGTGGGTTGAGACTCATATTGCACATCACTAACAGCCTTTAAAGGGAAGTTACAGGCAGCTTAAAATTCTATTGTGAACATTCAAAATGACTCATGTAGTTAGTACATTGTTAAATGTTAAGCATTTGAGGGTTATATGGGAGAAGAATGATCGTCCAGCAAAGAGTGATTGTGGGTCAAGGCAGAATATGGATCAGGGGTTCTCCAGTCAAGTATGTGGTTAAGAGATGACTGAACAGATCGATACAAGGAATATTGTGTGGATCAAGAGTCACCAGAATTAAAAACAAAATTCTGCTTTCTCCCCAAAAATACTGACAGACCTGTTGAGTTTTGCTAGCAATTTCTGATTTGGTTTCAGACCTCCTTTCAGATATCTGCTGTTCTTTGTTTTATTACATTGTGCTGATATATAGGAAATATAGGAAATGTCCCGACCAGGATCTGAAATAACAATCTTCAACCTCCTGAATCATCCCTAGAAATGAGTGCAGATCAGTTTAAATTTTAGGATTGCTGTTCTACTGGTTATAAAGTAACAATTGCATTACTTTTCTATTAAACCAACAAGTTTATTTGGTAAAAGCAAGGACTGCAGATGCTGGAAACCTCAGTCTAGATTAGAGTGGTGCTGGAAAAGCACATCAGGTCAGGCAGCATCCGAGGAGCAGGAAAAGCGACGTTTCGGGAAAAGCCCTTCATCGGGAATAGAGGCAGGGTGCCTGCAGTGGAGAGATAAATGAGAGGGGGGTGGGGGTGGGGAGAAGTTAGCATAGAGGAGCAAGTTTATTTGTCAGCCTTTATCATTATTGCTGGAAATACCCTTTTTGTATACACACAGTGACCTGAAGGTGTCAGTCTTGGTTCAATGACAGCACACCTTGTTTCTGAACACAGAGAATACTGGAGAAACTCAGTGTGTCTGGCAATATCTGTGGAGAAAGAAAACAGCATGACTATTTAGGGTCTGATATGGCTCTTTTTCAGTTTTTCTTCTTGAGTTCTGAAGAGGAATCTCACTGAACTTGAAACATTATTTTTCCACAGATGCTGCCAGATCTGCTGAGTTTCTCAAACATTCTGCATTTGTGTTAGATTTGCAACATTCTATTTGTTTCTGAGTAAGAGACTCATGAGTATTGACCTTTCCCCAGACGTTTGAGTGCATAATATGCTGATATTTAAAACAGTGCTGAAGCAATTTTGCACTTTCCGTGGTCAGCATTCACATGATGTGTGAAATGAAGGGTCTACCTACCCTCTTGGATGAATTTGAAAGATCTCATGAAACTACTTTTTAGAGAAGAGCAGTTTAGTTCTCCGAGATCAGCATCAAATAAGCATTACTCAAGCATATTGTTGCTAATTCTTCTTATTTCTGGGACCATTGTGTATGTGATTTGGTGGTTGCATTTCCCTATATAATGATGATCACAACTTCATTTGGAAAGGTCATAGATAGGTTCAAGACACAAATGAAGCTCATTGAAATGAGGCTAGTGAGGTTTAGATACGTGCTGGATATCCTCAGGCCAATCAGCATTTGATTACAGCAGGTTTTGCAAAGGGTGACAGCAAACCCTTTGTTTTGTTAATTTATAATGAAATCTATTCACTCTTGTAAGAAATTGTAGGGAAAGCAATCATTATGAAAAGCAATAAAGTCAGAAGTCACATGACACCAGGTTATAGTCCAACAGGTTTATATGAAATCACAAGCTTTCGGAGCGCAGCTCCTTCATCAGGTGAAGGAGCTTGATGAAACAGCAGTGCTCCGAAAGCCTGGGATTCCGCAGGAGTCTAACAGCATCAGCCAGACAACTAACTCCACAATGTCAACTTATAAGTTTATTAGTTTTGGAAAAACTTTCAACTACTAGCAAGTAGATGATAATGCAATCAATATAAAATTAATTTTAATTATCATTCCTTTTGTTATGCTACTGTCAATTTAAAAGGTTAGAAGTCACACAACACCAGGTTATAGTCCAACAGGTTTATTTGAAATCACAAGCTCCTTTGTCAGGTGACTTTAAAAAATGTTTTCTCAAAGAAAGTACCAAAAATTATCCCATCAATCATGAAAGAATTCAATATTATTCTTCAAACTTGGAGGGATTTATAACTTGTACATCTGTACAAGGATTCAATGTTACAACGGATGTGGAGATTCACTGTGCACATTCTGGTTTACTTGAATGCTATTTAGAAAAAGTATGCAGCATTTTAACAAACTTTCTATCTTTATGTCAGGCATTTGCTCGTATAACCAACAATCTGAATGCACTGAAGTCTGAGTCCAGCATGCAGGTCATTAGCAACATGAAGACAATATCAAAAGAGCTTGTGACCAAAGGAGGAGTTGTAGCAAATCATCCACTTGGATTCTAAACATTGAGTTTTTGGTGGACATCTTTTTTTTAAGCAATTATGTTTTTGGTGCACCTTACAATAAATGCATGTTGAGCCCTCTGGAACAAGATCCATATATGTTGTGAACATCAGTCAAACAGAAATTGAAATGTTTTTCTTTGCAAATTTAGCCTCAAAACCTGTCTTCAATCTTCAGGTCCATCATTGTTTTTCAAGAATATAGATTTCTTTTTCCCTTTTCTGACATTCCTGTCCTCTTTAAGATTGTGGTAAAACGTAGTCTGTGATTAATCAGTTACTGACTTTATTTTCCTGGAGAATCATGAAGCCAAATGATAATGATTAAGGCTTTTGAAATTGTGACAATGCCAGTTCACTTTTAAGAATTGCTGCAAATTTGATCCTTGAAGTTTCACATTTGTCCACAATGAAAGTTTTGCTGTCAGAGCATGAGGATGACTGACAGTATGAGTAATATAGTGAAGTTAAATGTCAGCAATATTCTGGGCTTTAATTAGTGCATGAAGCGTACCTTAACAGCTTTTGATGCCGTCTAAGCCTCCTGAGTATACTATAGAGCCATCTTTATACAGTGGAGCATTAACATACTGTTAAAGAAACAATAAGCATGTTTTGACAAGTTCAGCAGCCTCGTGATCAGGAGGTTCACAAACACATTTAATGAGGCCCAAGGGAATATGCAGTGATGTTCTGAAAGGAGTATTCTACCTACTGATTTACTTTTACCTAATATGTCAGGAATTTCTGTTTCAGAATTTTATGACACTATTTGATGTTTCACATAACAAAACAAGTATTGCTGGAAAGCTCTTCCGATAAGTGACCACAGCCAGTTTGTTCTCAGTAGCCATTAAATCATAATGGCATACTATTTGCCGTAAATTGAACTTGTGCAAGGAGACTAAAGGGTTGGTTCTTTAGATTGTGGCCTTCTCCTTCCCACTATCATTATTCTAATCTGCTCTTTAGCGGGAGGAAGAGCAAACTGCAGGCTTCAACTAGGGATTGGTATTAAATGCTGGCCCAGCCAATGATATCCACATAAATTAATTAAGAAAAAGCAGATCGGAAATCTGTGATGTATCAACCAATGGCCTATACAATAACGTCAGGTGTGCCAAGTAGAAAAAGAATTTGTGGCCTGAAGAAATCCAAACAGGAGAACAGAGCCTTTGGCCTTTCTCAGATTCATTTCATTCCTGATTGAAGTTTCCGTTGAGCAATTGACTGGTGATGCCTGAGAGTTGAAATTGCCTGAAACTCATGCTGCCTAGATGTGGATTGCTTACTCAGCTCTCACCCTAAATTAAAATAATTTTGAATTTAGCTCATTTTAAGTTTTTCTTTCTAAATTGAATTTACAGTACCAAGTGAGTAATATTGTCTTTATTGAAACCTAACAACCAAAGTCTACCCTCCATAACTGAAAGAGATTTTATTTCATTTTTCCTCTATAGACAAAAAGATTATAAATTAAACAATGTACAGTACCAGATATTGGATAAATAATATGTATTCTATAAGAGGGGAGTGTCGAGTCATTATTTTAAATCATTTGGGAAAGACTATGAACCCTGTTCCTGACTAAGTGTTGGCCTTGGCCTTGGCTCAGTGATTACACAATTATTGAGTAAGTGGGTCATACATTCTAAAAGGTTGTGAATGAGGAGCTTTTGTGGTGCAGAGCTAGAGTTCCTACTCCTAGACTAAGAAGTCCAGGTTCAAATCCCTCAGTAGCTCTAGAAGACTGTAATAATATCTCTAAACAGGTTGATGTGATAAATTTAAAAAAGTTAAATTTATACTGTTGCAATGAATGTTGTACTCTACTATTGGGGGTGATGTCTTTCAGCATTGATATTAAATCAAGGCACTGTCTGTCTTTTTAACTGGTGATAAAAGACACATTGCCAATATTTGGAGAAGAGTAAGGAAGTTCTCTTGGTGTATTGACCAACATTTCTTTGAATAACATCTTAAACAGATTACCTGGTAATTTATTTAATTGTTCTTGGTGAAATCTTGCCTTGGTTGTCAGGTTACCTTGGATTACAACAGTGGTGACACTTTGAAAGTTCAATGACTGTGAATAACTTTGGGATATTCTGAAGTTATGGCAGACATTGCAATGTCATAAGTTGTTTTGTTATTGCAATCTGAGGAGCATGAATTTATGAGCTAGATTTTAATAATTAACTAGGTACAATTTAATGAATATTTGGTTGAAAAGGGAAGACTAGTCATTTATCTGATAGTGGGACACAAGCACAGATGGAAATGACTTATGGCCTACCACTGCTAAAATTCTGTTTTGAAATGCAGTGGAACAGCATCAGTATTAGGTACAGTGATGGAAAAACCTGTGTTGACTTGAAATATCAGCCTCCTGTATAGCGTGATCTTATTGTTTGTCTGCTCCGTGTGTGTTTTTCTGATGCCCACTTTTTGCTAACACCTGTCCTAGCTCAGGAAGAAAACATTAAATCAGAATCACGTGGTGAATCTCATTTTGATTAAAACCTTTTTTTAGAAACATGGGTACTGTTAAAATACAATGTTTTACAAAATTTGTTAAAAGAGTTGGAGTGAAAATTAAGAGAAAGTATAATGAAAATTAACTCCCCATGTGTGATGCCTTTTATTCTGAATTGGAAACTGATGTTAACTTCCTTGGAAATTCCTTTGTCTGTTCCCTCTGGATCCAGTTTATTTTAGATATTGTTTACAATGTGCTGTCAATGGCACCTCCTGGCAGGTATCTTGTGTTTGAATACATAACTTTATTGATTTTCCTAGTTAACACAATTTGAGTAAATAATACTGGCGGAGTCAGATGTAATTAACATCAGGCAGTGGTCCTGTGAGGGATATGGTACATACTTACCTATCATGGAGAGCACATAGAGTATATAAATACTATTCATGGATGATATATATCAGATTAGTTGCAAAATTGACATTTCTGATTGGATGCTGCCTGACCTGCTGCGCTTTTCCAGCAACACATTTTCAGCTCCGATCTCCAGCATCTGCAGTCCTCACTTTCTCCATCTCTGATTAAGCCAAAGTTTTGAGAGGAAGTGGTGGATGCAAGTACAGTTACAACATTTAGAATACATTTGGACAAATACATAGAGTCAGAGATGTACAGCATGGAAGCAGACCCTTCAGTCCAACTCATCCATGCTGACCAGATATCCCAACCCAATCTAGTCCGACCTGCCAGCACCTGGCCTTCCAAACCTTTCCTATTCATATACCCATCCAAATGCCTTTTAAATGTTGCAACTGTTCCAGCCTCCACCACTTCCTCTGGCAGCTCATTCCATACACGTACCACGCTCTGCATGGAAAAGTTGCCCCTTAGGTCTTTTTTATATCTTTCCCCTCTCACCCTAAACCTATGCCCTCTAGTTCTAGACTCCCCCACCCCAGGGAAAAGACGTTGTCTATTTACCCTATCTATGCCCCTTGTGATTTTATAAACCTCTATAAGGTCACCCCTCAGCCTCCGACGCTCCAGGAAAAACAGCCCTGGCCTATCCAACCTCTCCCTATAGCTCAAATCCTCCAACCCTGGCAACATCCTTGTAAATCTTTTCTGAACTCTTTCAAGTTTCATAGCATCTTTCCGATTGGAAGGAGACCAGAATTGCACGCAATATTCCAACAGTGGTCTAACCAATGTCCTGTACAGCCACAAAATGACCTCCCAATTCCTGTACTCAATACTCTGACCAATAAAGGAAAGCATATCAAACGTCTTCTTCACTATTCTATCTGCCTGCGATTCCACTTTCAAGGAGCTATGAACCTGCATTCCAAGGTCTCTTTGTTCAGCAACACTCCCCAGGACCTTACCATTAAGTGTATAAGACCTGCTAAGATTTGCTTTTCCAAAATGCAGCACCTCGCATTTATCTAAATTAAACTCCGTCTGCTACTTCTCAGCCATTGGCCCACCTGATCAAGATCCCATTGTAATCTGAGGTGACCTTCTTTGCTGTCCACTACGCCTCCAATTTTAGTGTCATCTGCAAACTTACTACCTCTACCTCTTATGCTCACATCCAAATCATTTATATAGATGATGAAAAGTGGTGGACCCTGGATTGATCGTTGTGGCACTCCACTGGTCACAGGCCTCCAGTCTGAAAAACAACCCTCTACCACCATGCTGTGTCTTCTACTTTTGAGCTAGTTCTATATCAAAATGGCTAGTTCTCCCTGTATTCCAGGAGATCTAATCTTGCTAACCAGTCTCCCATGGAGAACCATGTTGATCACCTTACTGAAGTCCATGTAGATCACATCCACCACTCTGCCCTCATCAATCCTCTTTGTTATTTCTTCAAAAAACTCAATCAAGTTTCTGAGACATGATTTTCCATGCACAAATATGTGAATAGGAAAGGTTTGACATGAGTCAAATGCAGACAAATGAAACCAGTTTAGTTTGGAAAACTTGATTGGCATGGACAAGTTGGACCAAAGGGTCTGTTTCTGTGCTGAATGAATCTATGACTCCATTGTCCATTCACAATACCTCTCCAGAGGTAGTGTTGAGCTGTCCTTTTGAATTCTATTGCTATACATTAATAATCTAGGTGAGGATATTGAGCACATTGTTACTGTATTTGTAGATAACATGAACATAGGTGGAGGGACAGCTCGCCTTGAGGAGACATGGGAGCTCAGAAGGACTTGGACTGGCCCAGAAGAGTGGGCAAATAAGTGGCAGATAGGATACACTGTGGGAATATAGGCATAGAATATTTTCTAAATGGGAAAAGGCTTCAGAAATCTGAAGCAAAAAGAGATTTTGGGCACCTAGTTCAGGATTCTCTTAAGCTTAACATGCATTGTTAAGACGACAAATGCATTGTTAGCATTCATTTTGAGTGGACTAGAATATAAGAGCAGGGATGTACAGGCTTACATGGAATAAAGCTCTTTTAAGACCACATTTGGAATATTATGAGCAGTTTTGAGCCCTGTATCTAAGGAAGGAAGGATGTGCTGGGAGTCCAGAGAAGGTTTACAAAAATGATCCCAGGATGAAAGGCTTGTCATATCAAAAGTGTTATGGATCAGTACTTGACGGAATTTAGGAGAATGAACAGGCATCTGATTGAAACTCAGAGAATATTGACAGGCCTGAACAGAGTGCACATGGAGAAGGCATTTACACTAGGAGGAGAGACTAAGACTCTATGGCACAGGCTCAGAGTGAAGGGATAACCCTTTAGAACTTAGGAGAAATCTCTTCTGCTACAGGGTGGTAAATCTTTGGAATTCATTGCCACAGAAGGGCATAGAGGCCAAGCCATTTAATGTATTTAAGACAGAGATAGATAGGTTCTTAATTAGTAATGGGATCAAATGTTGAAGGACGAGGCAGAAAAATGTATTGAGGAACATCAGCCGTGATCAAATGGTGGACCAGATTCAATGGGCCAAATGGCCTAACTCTGTTTCTTATCGTATGATCTTATGGACTGTTATGTATACCCACAGTACTTCTAAGGAGCAAGTTCTAGGATTTTGAGTCAGCAACAATGAAGGAATGATGATATCGTTCTAATTCAGGATGGTGAAAGGCTTGGAGGGGATCTTGCAGGCACTTTTGATCTCATAAATTGGTTGCACATTATATCATTATGCAATGAAAATGGAGGGAGTGAATGTTGAAGCTGTTAATTGGAGTGCCAATTAAATGGCTGCTTTGTCTTAGATGTTGAGATTGTTGTGTATTGTTGGAGCCGTACTCTTCCGGGAAAGTGGAAAGTATTCCATTACATTTCTGACTTGTGTTTTTTAGGTAGCAGACAGGCTTTGTAGAGTCAGGAAGTGATTTATGCTGCAGAAATCCAAACTTGTAGTCACAATATTTGGTGTAGGTGCAGTTCAGTTTCAGGTTAATGGTAATCCCCCAGGATATTCTATGGTTCTATAGCTCTATGTTGATAGTGGTAGATTCAGTGATGATGAAGCCATTGACCATCAAATGATAATGGTTGGATTCGCTCTTATTGGAATGGTTGTTGCCTGGCACTTGTGGGACATAAATGTTTCTGCTGGTTGTAAGCCCATGCCTGAATGTTATCCAGATCTTCAGCATTTGGACATGGGCTGCTTCAGTATCTGAGGAGTTGTGAATGATGCTGAATATTGTATAATAATCAGCTAATATCCCCAGGTCCGACCTTGTGATAGAGGGATGATCTATAAGAAACAGCTCAAAATAGTTTGTTCTGGGACATAATCCTGAGAACTCCTATACCAATGTCCTGTGGCTGACCCTTGTTTTTAAATCTAATCATGGCCCTGCCCTGTTGTAATCTGCTCAAGTCTCATTACCCTTTGGTGATCTTTATGTGTCTGATACTGGCTGGATCCCTCATGGATCAGTGCTGGGACCATTGTTTTCCATAATTTAAATTCATATTCTGATTTTAGAATTAAATTACACTCTGCCTCATTAGTGGACAACACTGAAGTTGCTCTCCTGCTGACACACATTACTTTATTCTTGCCATTGTTTAGCTCAGCTCCTGAGGCCTGTTTGGAGCTGGTCATATTTGCTCAATACGTGCACTGATCACAGATTCAAGAAGAAGATGGTGACGTTGCCCAGGTACAAGGAGACTTTGACCTGAGTTCCACCAATAACTGGGATAGTCATCTCTCTTATGACTGTGTATGTCCTATTTGACTCTGAAAGGCTCAATGCTGCACATAGTTATGGCAGGGGAAAAGAGATAGCCATGCTTGACTCCAGCCTTGGATCCAAAAGCTTTGTGATTTCCATCGGTTGAAATTGTGGCTGAGCTGTTTGTGTAAATCATGTGCATCAAATTCCATGTCCCTCCCCAAACCACATTTTGGAGAGAGCATTCCATTATGTAGCTATGTGAAATTCTGTCAAAGCCTTCTCCTGAACCACATTGTTGAAGCTGATGTCCAATTCCCTGTCTTCCACGGTCATCATATTCCTGAGTAGTCGGAGGTATCAAACAGTTTGTGCTACGTACAATCAGTGTGGATGACCAGCACTGATTAGGACTTTTTTCCAAAAACAGAAACGTGTGTCTTGTCAAAATCAGCAGAATGGGTTCATATTGCAAGTTGGATGGAGAGAGAATTACACACACACACACAAAGGATCCACTCATGTCCTTGTTTCTTCAGTGTGTTAGTTGTTTGTCCTGTTCTGCTGAGCCAACAGGTGCTTGAAACACAAAAGGTTGGTTTATTACATGAATCTCTCTTTCCAACTGTTTAGTGACTGAAATAATGTCATGGCTGGTTCTTTCCAGTTGCCTCCTTACATGGCACATTCCTTTCCTAGCCAAAGTATCAGTGGCCAATTAATTACGTCTAATGGTTTATCTCCTCCGAAGTGACTATCATAATAGTTGTTTGGATGCTGCCTTAATGGAATAGGAAAGCGCCCTATTCAGTTTCCTTTGAGGTCATTGTTCTTGGTCTGCAGCATGCAGATTGGTTGCCTCATTTCAATGCTTCTGTAAAGCCTAGTTATGAAAATGTGTAACCATTTTGACTGTGGTTTCAAGTCACTCTATGGAGCTTTGGTCTTTTAAAAAATCAATTAATGGCTTCCAGCCTGCATTTTTCTGATTAAAGCACAGTCCATAATGATGAACCTAGTGCTTATAATTAACTGTGCCTACCAACAATTGCAGTATTCCCTCCCCAACTCCATTTTGTCCCCTTCCCCTCTCACCACCATTCCCTTACTTTGGGTGTGTCGATGGTAGCCAAAAGGTGTAATGGCCAGTGTTGAACTAGGGTGGACAAAGTTAAAAATCACACCAGGTTATAGTCCAATAGGTTTATTTGAAAGTGCAAGCTTTCGGAATGCTGTTCCTTCATCAGGTAGCTAGTGGGGCAGGATCATAGGACACAGAATGTACAGTAAAAGAGCAAAGTGTCATACAACTGATATGAGGAATTGAGCAAACCTAGATTGTTGTAAGTTTTTAATCTCTTAGAATGGGGATGCAGGTCCCGATCGATTAACATGTAAATCTCAGAATTTCTTTCATTGTCAGTGCATTGCCCCTGAGGGGTTTTGTGTGTTAATCAATTCAGAACCGCAAGCAATTTAGTGCTGGCCTGTCCTCTACACCAATGCCCCCTTGAGTTAAAATCCCAGCCAGGTTCAGTTTTCTCTGCACTGTTCCCTGTGCTTGATAGAATCTGGAATTTCTTCTGTGCTGCTTCTACTCCATCATCATGACTTTACCAGAAATAAGGGAAAGACTGCAAAGCATAAACCTTTCAGTCAAGCTGCATGTGCAGCTGAGTAGCAATCTTAAAAATATGATACAGATCTGAAAAGATAATTGATCCATGGGAACATTCAAAATGCAGAGGTAAAAGGTATATTATCTCCTAAAAAGTGCTCTACCACAAGGCAGGTCCAACCAGAGCATTGCAATAATTTTATATGTAGAATATTTCAAAGGTATTGGGATTTTACACTGATGGCATATTGGTTTTAATTATTCATTGGATACACTGAAGGATACACTGAAGGGATAGGGTGAACAGTCAGAAGTCATAGTACACACTGGTACCAAAGACACATGCAGGAAGAGTGACGAGGTACTGTAAGGCGAGTTCAGTGAGCTAGGCTGTAGGTTGAAAAGCAGGATGTCCAGGATTGTAATCTCGGGATTACTCTCCATGCCACATGGCAGTGTGACAAGGAAGAAGAAGATAGTACAGCCTAACACATGGCTAACAAGTTAGTGCGGTGGACAAGGTTTCAGATATTTAGATCCTTGGGATCTCTTCCAAGGCAGGTGGGACCTGTACAAAATGAATGGGTTGCATCTTAACGGGAGGGACACCAACACTTTGGCAGGGAGGTTTGCTGATGTAACTCAGGTGGATTTAAACTATTAGGCGGGGGTGGGAACCAAAGCAGCAGGTCAGAAAGTGAGCAGAAAGTCGAGGTTAATAGGAATTAATAAATAAGGATGAAGAGTGTGGAAAGTGTAGTGCCCAAGAAAATATTAAAATGGAAATTTATACCAGTACAACTTAAAAACCTTGTCCCTGAATGCACGCAGAATTAGGAATAAAGTTGATGAGCTGACAGCACAAAAAGAGACAAATGGGTACAGCCTATTGGGGATTACTGTAATGTGGTTACAGGATGATCAGGACTGGGAGTACAATGTCCAAAGGTACTCAATATTCTAAAAGGACAGAGAAAAAGGAACAGGAAGTGAAGTAGTTTTATTGGTTAAGGAAGATATCAAGGCTGTATTAAGAATTGTCATTGGTACGAGGGACCAAAGTATTAGTGTGGGTGGAAATAGGAAGCAAGGATAGAAACTCCTGGGTAGGTGTAATTTACAGGACTTTGAACAGGTTCAATTCCAGCCTTGGGTGACTGTCTGTGTGGAGTTTGCACATTCTCCCTGTGTCTGCGTGGGTTTCCTCCGGGTGCTCAGGTTTCCTCCTACAGTCCAAAGACGTGCAGGTCAGGTGAATTGGCCATACTAAATTGCCCATAGTGTTAGGTGCAGTAGTCAGAGGGAAATGGGACTGGGTGGGTTGCTCTTCGGTGGTCAGTGTGGAACTTGTTGGGCCAATGGGCCTGTTTCCACACTGTAGGGAATCAAATCTAATCTAATTATGCAGGCGTGAGGAAGGAGTTGGCCCATGTGGATTGTGCAAAAAAAATTAAAGGTAGGACAGTTGAAGAACAGTGGCAAATGCTTATGGAAATACAAAATACCTCTCAGTTAAAGCATATTCCTGAGAGGAAGAGGAATTGTAAAAAGGTAAAAAAAAATCATTCCTGACTTAATAAGGAAGTCATGGAGAACATAAAGGCAAAAACGTGGCCATGTCATACTACAAACGTTAGTGCACTCTGGATGATTGGGAGAAATTTAAATATTAGCAAAGAGCTACTAAAAACAAAATCTAAAAGCCATGGTGATTCACAAAAGAAAACTCAGAGAAAATATAAACAGTGACACCAAAAGCTCCTATTAGTATATAAAAAGGAATAGAATAGTGAAAGTAAATATTGGCTCTTTAGAGGGTGAAAATGTTGAGGTAATATTGGGAAACTCAGAAATGGCAGAGGTACTAAACCAATATTTTGTCTCTATTCTCACAGTGGAAGATGATAACTTCTTTGAAAAAAACTGCAGTTACTACAGAGGAACTTGGTGAAATCATTGTAACTAGGGGAAAGGTATTAAGTAAACTGATGAGCTTAAAGGCAGATAAGTCCCTGGGCTTGATGTCCTCTGTCCTAGGGCATTAAAGGATGTGGCAGCAGAGATAGAGGATGATGGTTAGTTATGATTTTTCAAAATTCCCTGGATTCTGGAAAGGTATTAGCAAATTAGAAGCATGTTAATGTGACATTCTTATTTGAACAAGGAGAAAGGCAAGAAGTGTGAAACCATAGACCAGTTAGTTTGACCTTTGCAGTGGGGAAGTTGCTGGAGTCAACCATAAAGAAGGAGATAACTGAATTGTGGAAAAACACAGCACAATTCACCAGTGTCAGGATTGTTTCATGAAGGGCAAGTCATGCTTGTCAAACTTGCTGGAGTTCTGGAGTTCTTTGGGGATGTAACCAGCAAGGTAGATAATGGGAATCGGGTCAGTGTGGATATATCTAGACTTCCAGAAGGCATTTGACAAGATGCCACATAAAAGACCGATCCCAGGGGGCTATGGGTAGAATATTGGCTTGGATAGAGGACTGACTGCCAGAAAGTAGAGGGTTGGACTAAATGGGGCCTTCAGTAGATAGAGAACAGTGACTAGTTTAGTGTCGCAGGGTTCCGTTTTTAGACCTCAACTATTTACAATCTACATAAATGACCTGCAAGCAAGAACAAAGCGTAACATAGCAAATTTTGCAGATGACACTAAAATAGTTGGAAAGCAGACAATGATGAGGCGGTCGAGTTTACAGATGGATATTGATAGGCTAGGAGAATGGGCTAGGATCTGGCAGATGGGGTTTAATGTGAATAATTGCAAAGTCATCCATTTTGGCCTGAAAAATAAAAGGCCAAATTATTATTTATATGGGAAGCAGATTCAAAGTGCATTAGTGCAGAGGGATCTGGCATCTGTGTGTATGAATTGCAGAAAGTGGGTATGGAGATGCTGCATATAATAAGAAAGGCAAATGGAATACTGGTGGTTATTGCAAAATGACTTGATTCCAAAAGGAAACAAGTGTTGTTACCATTATATAAGGTGTTTGTGAGGTCCCATCTGTAATAATGTGTCCAGTTTTGGTCTCCTTACTTAAAGAAGGATGTCGTAGCACTGGATTCTGTTCAGAGGAGGTTCACAAGGTTGATTCCAGAGATGAAAGGCCTGCCTTATGAAGTAGTTGAATAGCTTGGGCTTATGTTCAATGAAGTTTGGAAGAATAAAGGAATCTGATTGATGTGTGTTAAAAGCTAAAGGGGATTGATAAGATGGGCATTGAACAGATGTTGCCCCTGTGGGACAGTATTGAACAAGAAGGGATAGGTAGAGTGAGAGGAGGTAGGTTCAAAACTGAGATGAGGAGAAACTACTACTGTCAGAAGTGTGTGAATCTGTGGAATTCACTGCCCCAGAGTGCAGTGGAGGCAGAATCAATCAATGGAACCAAGAAAGAAATATATATATGCTTCTGATGAAAAGCAGGATAAAGGGCTAAAGAGGAGAAAGTGAGGTCTGCAGATGCTGGAGATCAGAGCTGGAAATGTGTTGCTGGAAAAGCGCAGCAGGTCAGACAGCATCCAGGGAACAGGAGAATCGACGTTTCGGGCATAAGCCCTTCTTCAGGAATGGGGAAAGTTTGTCCAGCAGGCTAAGATAAAAGGTAGGGAGGAGGGACTTGGGGGAGGGGCGTCGGAAATGTGATAGGTGGAAAGAGGTCAAGGTGAGGGTGATAGGTCAGACTGGGGTGGGGGCGGAGAGGTCGGGAAGAAGATCTCAGGTTAGGAAGACGGTGCTGAATTTGATGGATTTGACTGAGACAGGGTGGGGGGAGGGGAAATGAGGAAACTGGTGAAATCCGAGTTCATCCCTTGTGGTTGGAGGGTTCCTAGCCGGAAGATGAGGCGTTCTTCCTCCAACCGTCGTTTTGTTGTGGTCTGACGATGGAGGAGTCCAAAGACCTGCATATCCTTGGTGGAGTGGGAGGGGGAATTGAAATGTTGAGCTACAGGGTGGTTGGGTTGGTTGGTCCGGGTGTCCCAGAGGTGTTCTCTGAAACGCTCCGCAAGTAGCCGGCCTGTCTCCCCAATATAGAGGAGGCCACATCGGGTGCAGAGGATGCAATAGATGATATGTGTGGAGGTGCAGGTGAATCTGTGGCGGATATGGAAGTTTCCTTTGGGGCCTTGGAGGGAGGTGAGGGGGGAGGTGTGGGCGGAAGTCTTGCACCTCCTGCGGTTGCAGGGGAAGGTGCCGGGAGTGGAGGTTGGGTTGGTGGGGGGTGTGGATCTGACGAGGGAGTCACGGAGGGAGTGGTCTTTACGGAATGCTGGTCACGGAGGGAGTGGTCTTTACGGAAGGGCTAAAGAGAGCAGGCAGGGAAGTGGAGTTGAGATCAGGATAAGATGGGCTATAATCAGGTTAAATAGCGGAGCTGGCTAGCTGGGAAAGATAAGTTATCAGCTGCATGAGTCAAAGAAAAAGGCATTGCAGTTCAGGACCAGAACTGGGCAGAAGTAGTTCAGTCAAACTTATAATTTTATAGGGAAGGAAAATGTCTCTGGAATGTAGTTACCTGTAAAGTGTTGGCACTGGGGAGTAGATTTGGTCTGAATTGTTGCTAGAAACCTTTTAACAGTATATATATAGTTAGCTTGATTTTTAAAATGTTATTTGTCTTTGTTGTGTTTTATTGTTCAACCCAAAATCTATTGCCTTCTGTGCTATGTTTTAGTGAAAGGCTGTCTGGTTAACATTTAAAGAAATGACCAAGTCATAGAGTTATAGTCATAGGGATGTACACCGCAGAAACAGACCCTTCAGTCCAACTTGTCCATGCCAACCAGATATTGTAACCTAATCTAGTCCCATTTGCAAAGCATTGGCCCATATCCCCCTAAACCCTTCCTATTCATATACCCATCCAGAAGCCTTTTAAATGTTGTAATTGTACCAACCTCCACCATGTCCTCTGGCAGCTCATTTCACACATGCAGCACCCTCTGTGTGAAAAAGTTGCCCCTTAGGTCCCTTTTAAATTGTTCCCCTCTCACCCTTCATCTATGCCCTCTAGTTCTAGACTCCCCCACATCATGGAAAAAGACTTTATCTATTTATCCTATCCCCTTCCATCATGATTTTATCAACCTCTATAAGGTCATCTCTCAGTCTCCAAAACTCCAGGGAAAACAGTCCCAGCCTACTCAGCCTCTCCCTGTAGCTCAAGCCCTCCAACCCCGGCAACATCCTTGTAAATCTTTTCTGAACCCTTTCAAGTTTTACAACATCTTTCCAATAGGAGAGAGATCAGAATTGCACTCAGTATTCCAAAATATTGTGTGTATAACAGGTGTGTGTATTTGAATATTCCAAAATATCCAAGTATGATCTATCAAGCCAGATTTCATGCTGCGATCTGACTTGTTCAGTAGCATCAGCTGGGGTGTAACTTGGAAGGCCCAAGGAGGGACTGGGTCAGAGTTATGACGTTCTACACTTTTACAAGCAGGTGGTAGCCTGGGCTCAAAGATGGTGACGGTAGAGTTCCAATTTTCTTGCCCTCACATGGCTAGCCAGGAATCTCTCCTCTTCTTATTGTCTTCATTGGCATGTGTTGGAAGGATTTACTAAGTTGATATACAACTGATTTGGCCACAAAATAAACACACCCTCATTGACCAACAAGTCTTGGATTGGGAGTTCAACTTAGTTCCTATGGCTGAGAGATAGAGCTGGCTGCACCATCAGACCTAGACCCGTAGAGTCATAGAGATGTACAGCATGGAAACAGACCCTTTGGACCAATGCGTCCATGCTGACTGGATATCCTAAACTAACCTAGGCCCATTTGCCAGCACTTGACCCATATTCCCCTAAATCCTTCCTATTCATATGCCCATCCAGATGCCTTTTAAATGTTGTAATTATACCAGCCTCCACCACTTCATCTGGCAGCTCATTCCATACATGCACCACAATCTATGAGAAAAACTTATCCCTTAGGTCCCTTATAAATTTTTCCCCTCTCAACTTAAACCTATGCCGTCTAGTTTTGGACTCCCCCACATCAGGGAAAAGACCTTGTTTATTTATTACTCTATCCATGCCCTTCTTTATTTTATAAACCTCTATAAGGTCAACTCTCAGCCTCCGACGCTGCAGGTAAAACAGCCCCAGTCTTTTCAGCCTCTCCCTGTAGATCAAACTCTGGCAATATCCTTGTAAATATTTTCTGAACACTTTCAAATTTCACAGCATCCTTCCGATAGGAGAGAAACCAGAATTGCACACGATATTCCAAGTGGTAGCCACATAACTGGTTAGCTCAGAGGGTGGTGGGAAATAGCTGAAGTGTTGGGGGTGAATTGAATAGCCCTTTGTTCTTGGCAGAGCCCTATGCGCTGTAATTTCCATCCTGTTCGCGCTGCGGCTACAGTGGCAGGTGCCAAGCAGCGAGCTAGCTGCTACTGAAATGGAATGTGTCATATACCATGGGGAAATTCAGATGCTGCAGTAAGGTCTCATTTGGAAGAGACGCCAGAAAATAAATCAGTGCTCAGTTTAGAAAAACGGTTATTATTTTAATTGCTGTTTGAATGTGTTTGTCAATTACAGACTAGTCTCTCCTCAACTGAACACAAAACCAGAGATATTTCGCAGACGGTGTGATACAACTCCTTTCAGCACCCATGCACGTGTAACATTTCCCAAGACAGACCTATTAAGAGCCATTTGACCAGTGCTCAAACCTTCCAATAAACTTCTACAACAAAATTCCATTTTTTTTTGTTTCAAAAGCAGTTAGTGCACTGTAGAGTAACTAAGCAGTTTGGCGAGCAGCCACTCAACTTTACGTGTACCTCACGGGATGTCCCCAGAGACCGCGGGCTGGGATTGCTTTTACCTCACCCTGTTAGGTAACTCTCTGATCTAGTGGGTAGCGAGGAGTTGGATATAAGGACTAGTTGTGCAGTTGTTCGCTAGGAAGTGGCAGACAATACCTGGAGGTGACAGCGTCACTCACTCTCCACTTTGTTTCAGGGTAAGCTTCTGGGAATTATAATCATTTTGTGAGGGGTTTGGGGGTGTGGAAGGTGGTACTTAACCAGAGAAAAACTATTGTAACAAGCTGATTTGCAACAGGGGTGGGTTTCTAGCCATCCCATTGCTAAAACCTGATAATTGTTTCAGCCCATTTTGAGTTAGGTTGGGTTGTGCCACTGAAGAGACGGGACTCTATTTGTTGGGAATTTTAGATGAAAACACCGCGAGCAAGTGCGTTTGTTTGGGCGAGAAATTTGCAACAATATATTTAAACCATCGACTGAAACATCTTTGTACAATTCATACAAATTGCACCGAGACGTGTGGACCCGAGAACGGGCCGAACTGTCAAACTAAAAAAAGGGAAGAATTTAGGAAAATGATCGGAAAGCGCTAAGAGGTAATGAGCCTAAGTTTGCTGCTTACAATGGTTCAAACACAGTTTTAACATAATTTAAATTAAAGAGTACAAAAAGGCAGTGAAAAGTCAGAGGGAAATGGGTCTGAGTCGGTTACTCTTCGGAGGGTCGGTGTGGATTTGTTGGGCCGAAGGGCCTGTTTCCACACTGTAGGGAATCTAATCTAATCTAATCAAAAGCCTTGCATGCACAGCAAGAACAAAGACTGCAAACTATGTGTATATAGCAGTTTGCAATAAACTGGTCGATCATAATCACTTAGGGGTTCAGGTAGCTTTAATAGGCACCAGCTACCAAGTCGTCTTACTGTACAAGAAATTATCATGGAATCCCTACAGTGTGGAAACAGGCCATTCGGCCCAAGATGTCCACACCGACCCTCGAAAGAGTAACCCACCCAGACCCATTCTCCTACCCTGTTACTCTATGAAATGCGTTGGTTGGTTTGTTTGTTTGTTGGATAGAGTCAAACTCCAATGATTTTGTTCCTGCTTACGCCTCTGTAGAGAGCCGAACTACAATAGTACGTATATGTACATATACAAAGATATTTTTGTGAATAAAGTATATTATTAAAAATAAAAAGGGAAATTAATAAATCATTAAAATCACTACAATTTAGCTGTTTTCGAAAAAAATCCTTTTTATGAAATGATGAATTATTTCCCAGTTATGAATGGAACAAATTAAAATACCAGACTAAACCATTATCAGGCAATATTAATTTGAAATAATAGAGGCAATATAAAAGAAAGTTCTGGAGAAACTCAGCTGGTCTGGCAATTTCTATCGAGAGAGAAACAGAATCGACCTTTCCAGTTCGATGTTAATTTCCAGATCCTCATCTCAGTAGTTTCAGTGTTTTCCACAGCACGTTTTAGAAAGGAAAGTAAAAGCAAAGATTGAAGAAGATTAACAACTGAGTTTAAAAAATAAAGTTGATGCTCCGTTATATGAAAGGTGCATGTTAAGATAATAAATAACGTATGTCAGGATGTGCAATATTTTTAAAATGTGCCTCTGTTTTTACATCCATTACTTGAAAATGCCACCCTCTGGAATTCAGACTCAGAGTAATGAGGTTGATAAATCTGATATAGCTTCTCTTCCTTTCAGATCACCACCAAGACTGTAGTATGCAGAGACTAATATTGATGCTGCTTGTGTTTTCTATCTGCATCACCAAAGGAAGTTTTAAATCATGTCCAAAATTACCAGTGCAAAGAAATTTCACTCTAAGTGAGGTGAGTAGATGCTGTTGATTAGATAGTTATGTGGCATCACCAAACCTGTTATACTAACAATGTTTGAAGCTTTTAGAAATTGTAGAAAACAGTACACATTAAGAGGACTGAATTGCATAGTGATTCAGCACATTGTTCTTTCATTTCTGGGAACTGGACTTCACTCCAGTATAGTATAGTCTGATGAAATCAGTTCTCTGCTGAAGGTAACAACATTCCTGTATAATATAGGAACGCACAAACATACAAATTAGGAGCAGAAGTACATCTTTCAGCCCACTCTGAAATTCAACAAGAGCATGGCTAATCTGATTAGTCCAAATTCCCATTGATCTCTGATAAACTTTCTCCACCTTATCATGAATAAATCTACCTCTGCCTTAGAAATATGCAAGAAAACTGCCTCCTTTGGTTTTTGAGGAAGAGAATGCCAAAGATGCATCAACCTCTTCTCTCTGTCTTAACAAGGCTTATTTTTAATGACCCATTGTTCTAGATTCTTCTGCAGGAACAAATATCTGCTCAGCATCAACCCTGTCCAGATCCCTCAGGAAAATTTGTTACAATTCAGATGATTTTTACTCTTCTAAACTCCAGCAGATACATTTGAGCCTGTCCAACCTTTCCTCAGAAGCGAACACACTCTTTCGAGATTTTAGTCCAGTAAACGTGCTCTGAAAGGCTTCCTTTGTACTTATATCCTTCCTTAAATAAGGAGATTAATACTGTAAATACATTCTATTAGCTTTCCTAATTATTTGCTGTATTTCATACTAAAACTTTGTGTTATCCATGATCAATTGGCTAAGCATGAGCTCTTTATTTTAAAGTTTTGTTGTAAGGCAAATGTTATGTTACATTTCAGGTCTGGTTATGTTACATTTCAATCAAGAAACTTAACTGCACAAAGTGGTTAACTAATATTGTCAAACATGGCATCTTTCATGTTGAGAGTTGTAATATTTACACACAAATAAATATAGATATAATGGAGATTGCATATAGAGCAAGTAATTAGACATATTTATTAGATATTGTTATTGATTTGGAGAAAGAAACTACAAGTTTCTGCCACATCATCCGATGATTATTTTGTAATCTAGAATCCTTGGATAATCTGTTGAAGACAAATTCCACTGTGGCAGATAATGAAATTTTAAATTAATAAAATCTGGAGTTAAGACGATGTAACCATTGCTGCAGGTCGTAAAAACCTATGTGGTTCACTAATGTCCCAGCAGGGAAGGGCCCTTAGCCAGTCTTGTCCATATGTGACTCCCAACCCAAAAAAATGTGATCTCCTCTAAATTGCCCTCTGAAATGGCCTAGAAAAACTAATCAGCTCAAGGTTCATGAATCACTTTAGGAACTTCTCCAACACCCACTTCACTGTGCCTGTCTGAAACACTAGCACCTACCTCAGTGTGCGGAGGATTGGCTCCAATTACCTCCAACTCTGCCAATAGACTGATTTCCATCTCCACAAATGAATGATCACCTTGCTCCCTTTTCCTTTTATTTGAAACAATTCAAAGGTCCAAGTCAGTTATCTTGCCCTCACTGGTGGGGTGCACATGGTCTTGCAGAGTTTAGTAAGTGGCTACAGAATTGGTAGTTGCCATTATTACAACAGGTTTGTTTTGTTTCTGTAAAGAAGGTTTCCTTTTAATCTGAGCAGCATGAACTTTTGACCTAAGAAAGTCCAGACCAATTGCCAATTCCTTTGTAAGGGGTGCATGAAATTTTAACCTCTTAAAAGCCAAAAGGAAACTCAAAGAAATAGTATATTCCATGAACCAACCATCCACCTCATTGTGAGATACACAAAAGAGTATGGAATTAGATTTCAAATTTCAATTAGGAATGAACAACTAATGTTAACCTTGCTAACGATGCTCACATCCCATCTAAGAACTTTTAAAAAATTCCCTTTGTTTCACTTCACATCTCATCTTTATAGGAAGCAATCCATGTTTTCTTTCAAATCATTTTTGATTTTTTTAAAAACAAATTTCATAAGCTGCAAGGCTTACTTTATGAACTTTTGTTTAATGCTTGGAAAGACCTAGTAGTAGCAGCACATTATTCAGAAAACAATTGGCTTTTTGGATGGAAGAAGCATTCAAGATGATCTATTAATGTATTATGTCCTGCACATGAATTTAGAGCTTGATATTGATGACTCAGCTAATTTGAGGGGAAACAAAGCACATTTCAGAGGTGGAAATCTAATTCCATATGCTTTTGTGTTTCTCTCAATGAGATGTTTTTTTTCCAGGGAACTTACTGTTTCTCTGAATTTCCTTTTGGCTTTTAAGGGGTTGAAATTTCATGCAGCCCTTACAAAGGAATTGGCAATTAGTCTGGACTGCCTCAGGCCAAGGGTTCCTGCTGCTCAGATTAAAAGGAAATATTTTTTTACAGAAACATTACAAAACAAATCTGATGTAATAATGACAGCTGTCAACTCAGTGGTCATGTGCCAAATTCTACAAGACCATATGTGCTAGGAAAACGTGAGGACTGCAGATGCTGGAGATCAAAGTCGAAGAGTGCCCACAAGCCTCATTCCTGATAAAGAGCTAATGCCCAAAACACTGACTCTCCTGCTCCTCGGATGCTGCCTGACCAGCTGTGCTTTTCCAAGACCAAATGTGCACCTCACCAGTGAGGGCAAGATATCTGACTTGGATCTTTGAATTGTTGCAAATACAAGGAAAAATGAGCAAAGTGATAATTCATCTTGTGGAGATGCAAATCAGTCCATTGGCAGAATTGGAAGTGACTGGAGCCAATCCTCCTCACACTGAGATAGGTGCTAGTGTTTCAGATAGGTATAGAGAAGTGCGTATTGGAGGAGTACTAAAGTGATTCATGAACCAGCCTGACTCATGCAAATGTAATGTCCTCTCTGCACTGAGTTTATGATCAACAATGGGATTGTGCCCTGAGATATTTTGGATCATTTTTAACATTTAATCTTGAAGCAAGTTATCTCCATGACTTTTGACTATGTACCATTTGTGCCTGCATATGCATACATTTATGTTGGAACTAACTCAAAACTTGGAAGATCGTTGACATCTTTTTATACTTATCACTGATTGTGAACTCCTTTGAAGACCACAAAGTTCCACTTGGACTCTGAATTTAGGTTAATGGTTCAAAACCCTTTGCATCACATATGCCACCAACCATTTTGTCAAAAAAATTGGTCCGTCCATTGTAAAAACCAAACTCACTTTCTCAAAGGAGTGATTTTTATGTTTATATACATGGAAGTGATGTACAGTCGATTACAGTAGTAATCAATAATTAAAACTTAAGGATGTAAAAAATTGCAATGATTTTGCTGAGTTCATTTTATTGTTAAACTGTAAATAACAAAAAGAAGATAATGATTTAGTCTCAGCAAGAAGTTGTGTTAATTTGCAAACATGCCAATTCTCAGGGTAATGTTTGAAATTGTGACATGAAGAGCTGTTTCAAGTTGAGCTGGTTTCCTTCCATTTTATAGTTGCCATGGCAGAGAAGGCTTGCTCACAAAAATATATGAAGAAAATGGTAGTTGTTTCTTAACATGTCTTCATATATGTTCAAATAGATAATATTTTAATTCTGTTTTTAATGCCTTTTTTCCAGAAACTGTGTGTCCCACCTGGATGATCTTCACATCCTATCCCACTCATTGAGAAACATTGATCGAGGCTGACACTTCAGTGCAGTACTCAAAGCCCATTGTCTTGTGACACCTTATGGGTGAATCAAAGCTGTGACTGCCTGTTCAGGCAGACATAAAATATACCATTACACTTTGAAAACCAGAAGTGATTTCTTCCGGTTTTCTAACCAGCATTTATCTCACAAGCAATTATAGAATGATGCATTTCATTGCTGCAGTGAACAAGTTGATTGCTGGGCTTGACAGTGATCATTTTTAAAATATTAACAAACTATGTGAAGTTTGAGATGATCTAAATTTTGAAGACTTCACAGGGAATGAAAGTTGTTTTGATATTATTGTTAAATCTTCATTGATGTTTGCACTCAGGTTCACAAATCTAATGTTCAAATTTTGTATTTCAGTTTATGGGATTATGGTATGAAATTGAAGCTCTTCATCCACATTCCGATAAAGGAAGTTGCATCACACACACATTTGCTAAAACCTCCACCCTTTGGATCTCTGTTAACACTACAGAGAAGCGGTAAGTATTCCAGAAATAGAGGGAAAACTGAGCAATTGGTAAAAATCAAGAGTGCAAAAATGGTAAATCATCTTGCAAGTTGTTGCAATGATAAAAAACAAAAATATTGCCTGAATTGGTCCCAGTCACTCAGTAAGCTTTTGAATATTTTTGGAAATTTTCTGTTTTTATTTCAGATTTTCAGCATTGCAATATTTAATTCCTGCATACTTGTTTCCATGCACCTGTGAATAAATCTACTTTTTTAAAAAAAAGCAGGAGCTCTGAAGAAGCTGTTCCAGTTAATTTGGATTATATTTATCCAGATGCAAAAATCAAGTTTTTTTTGTGCTCAGGTATAAAATATAGCCCATTAATGGATATTGATGGAGTTGCTCAAAGCAATTGTAACTTAGCATCAATAACACAAATAGTTCATATTTATCTAATATTTAAAAAGTATTTTTAAACACCCAAAACATGAGCATATAGAGACAAAAAAATTGAATTAAAAATTGATTCAGATCAGATTTCATGGAGGGGGAGAGAGAGAGAGTTGGAAAGATTTAGGGAGTGAATTCTAGAGCTTGACATTTGGAAAGCTAATGTTACACTTCCATTGGATGATAAAGACAAAATTGTATTCAAAGTTAAATGGAAGCGTAGGATCTGACAATAAAACAGAAACAGATTGGAGGATATTTGTTTTTGACAATGGAATTAATCAACCAAATAGTTTCCCAATGAAATTATTGTCTTCAGAAGTAACTAAGTTATAAAACAGTGCAAAGAAATGTAATGACAAGTAGATTTAATGGTATTTCAGGAGCAAGGCTTTGCAGGTACAAAACTTTGAAGGTGTCAAGACAAGTGGATAAGGCCTTTTTCTTTCTGAAAGTAAGCTCATGGGATGGTAGGCTTTATAAATATGAACCAAGGAAAGAAATTATGCAAAAACTTAACTCACTAGTTTGGCTTTGGTTAAAGTATTGCTTCCAAATCTGAGCACAACACTTTATAGCATGTATGCAAAGGTTTTGAAGTGAAGGAGAGTTACTAGATTGCCACCAGGGTGAGGGATTTCTGTCGTGTGGAGAGACTTGAGGTGAAATTTTTCAGTGAATAATTAACTGAGATAATTTAAAGTTTTAATAGGGAAATTAGGGAGCAACTATTTCACTGATAAAAGAACCAGAGCTAAAATAAGGAAAGTTTTTATGCAGCAAGTGTTTATTATCCATGATGCACTGCCTGAAAGGGTAGTAGAAACATATTCAGTAGTTACTTTAAAAAGACAATTAGATATATGAAAGGAAAAAAAAATGCATGATTATGGGGAACATTGCATTTCAATGATTCAATATGTACAATTATTGATGCAACTATAAAAACAGCTTGCAATTGATGGTGTGGATTGAAAAGTTTTACTATGATCTGTATCAGAGAAATTGTCTCATGGAATATGATTAGAAAAAAAATGATTAATTTAGGCTAATTATTGTGCAATGAGAGTATGAAGTCATCAAGTTGAATAAGAGGAACACTCGTATTATAAAAGTAAATACATTGTCACACCGATTCAAATATTAAAGTATAGCTGACCTTTTAATAATGGCCATTGGGTAAGTTTCAGTGAATTGTTTTCTGCACTTTTATTTACAGGCTCTTGGGGAAGATTGTCGGATTAATTGTTCACTCTTGCATTTTATTTAAGGCACCTTCTTCTTGCCTCATTTCCCAAGAGCATGCCAGAAATCAACTTGACAACTGCTGCTATCTTCAATTTCTATAGTAAACTGTTATTGTCTTGCCTTCCATCACTGAGACTTCAGAATGGTTCATCATAGAATCTCTGTAGTGTGGATGCAGGCCATTTGGTCCATTGAGTCCACACTGACCCTTAGAAGAGCATCCTACCCAGACCCCTCAAAACCCTGTAACCCCACATTTCCCATGGCTAATCCACCTAGCCTACACATCCCTGGACGCTATGGGTGATTTTGCACAGCCAGTCCACCTGACCTGCACATCTTTAGACTGTGGGAGGAAACCCACACAGACACGGGGTGAATGTGCAAACTCCAGCCAGACAGTCACCAGAGAGTGGGACAGAACCTGGTTCCCTGGTGCTGTGAGGCAGGAGTGCTAATCATTGAGCTGCTGTGCTGCCCTTTATTGCACAATTTCCTTTACAGGGCACCACTGCTGAATCACTCCTCCCATGGAACCTTCTGTATTCCAAATGCATTACCAATTTTTTTAGGGTTTATTGACTCCATTGCACTCAAGTTACATAATGGCAAAGGTAGCACTTTGGGGGAAGAAAAAGGTGCAGGAATAAATTCTGATTTTGTTACTTGGCTCCATATGTTATAGATGCTCGAGAAATTGTTTTCCTTCTGAGTATTGCTACAGAGCATTATAACAGTAAATGAACTCTCAACTCATCTCTCACATTAGTGTGTTTACTGAGCCAGTCCTGGTCATAAACTATTTCTGAGATTTCAAATTGTACCATGATATTAGGTCACAAAATGCTAAAGTAAAGATTACTCACACATATTTTTATAATTTGTATTCTCTGCAGGGATGATGAGAAAAGAATACTTTACATAGGAGAGTTATTTGTAGCTCGTCTGAATGAAACAGCTAATCTTAAAATACGGTTTCAACATGGTAAGTACAGAAAGAAACATTAAAACTACTTCCATTGGCCTATAACTCTTGCCAGTTGTTTTATTTTTAAACCCAAAAGATCACAAGAAATAGGAGCTGAATTAGGCTATTTTGCCCACTGAGTCAGCTCCATCATTTGATCATTGCTGATATATTTCTCCTGTCAAGACCCTATAGCTCTTGATCCCCTTACTAATCCAGAATCAATCTATCTGTCCTAAATACACTCAATGACTTGACCTCCACAGCCTGCTGTGGCAGTGAGTTTCATGGATTCACCACTCTCTGGCTGAAGAAATTCCTTCTCATCTCTGTTTTAAAGCATCATTCCTTTACTCTGAGGCTGTATCCTTGTGTCCTAGTCTCTCTTACTAATGCGAAAAATCTTCTCAATGCCAATGCATTATCCTATACGTTTCAATCAGATCCTCCCCACATCCTTCTAAACTCCATCAAATACAGACCCAGAGTTCTCAAGTGCTCCTCATGTGACGAGCCCTTCATCCCCAGGATATTTCTTATAAACCTCTTGTGGACCCCCTACATAGTCAACATGTATTCTTAGATACGGGGCTCAAAGCTACTTACAATATTCCAAATGTAATCTAACCAGAGCCTTATACTGCCTCAGCAGGACATTCCTGCCGTTGTATTGTAGCCCTCTTTAAAGGAATGCCCATATTGCATTTGCCTACCTAACTGCCAATTGAACCTGCATGTTAACCTTCAGATAATCCTGAACTGGGACTCTAAGTCCCTCTGTGCTTCAGATTTCCAAAGCCTTTCTCATTTGAAAAACATAGTTTTTGCCTCAGTTTTTTCCAGCAAACTGCATAACATCATAATTTCCCACATTGTATTCCATCTGCACTTCTTTGACCACTCTCCCAGTCCTTCTGCAGCCTGCCCACTTCCTCAGCATTACCTGTCCATCCACTTTGTGCCATCTGCAAATGTAGCAACAATGTCCTCAGTTCTTTTGCCCAGATCATTAACATGTAACATGAATAGCTGTTGTCCCAAAATGGATCCCTGTGGAACTCTACTTGTCAATGGCTGCATTCCTGAAAAAGACCCCTATTCTCTGCTTCTGCTTGTCAACCAATCCTCTATCCATCCTAGATCACATTGGGTCTTATTTATCAGCCTCTTGAATGGTTCCATGTCAAAGGCCTTCTAGAAATCTAAGTCGATCATGTCCACTGGCTCTTTTTTGTCAAATTCATTCATTGGCTCTTCAAACAATTCAAACAGATTAGTCAGGCATGAACCCCTATTTGATGAAGCTGTGCTGACTCAATTTTATTTTACTGTGCACTTCCCAGTACTCTGCAGTCTCAGAATAGACTCTTAAAATCTTACCAATGACCAAGTGCAGGCTAATCAGCCTATAGTTTCCTGTATTCTGCCTTCCTCCCTTCTTAAACAGTGGTGTTACATTAGCTATTTTCAAGTTACCTGGGACCATCTCTGACTCTAGTGATTCCTTAAAAATCACCACCAATGTCTCCACAACCTCCTCAGCCATCTCCTTGAGAACCCTGTGGTGTAGTCCATTTGGTCAGGTGATTTATCCATGTTCACACTTGCAGCTTCCGCGGTATCTTCTCCTTAGCGATGGCCACTACACTCACCTCTGCCCCCTGATTCTCTTGAAGTTCTGGTTTGCTGCTAGTGTTTTCCACTGTGTAAACTAATGCAAAATATCTATTCAGTTCCTTCACTGTTTCTTTGTACTCCTTTACTATTTCTCCAGCCTTATTTTCTAGCAATCCAATGTCCACCCTTGCCTCTTTTACCTTTTATATATCTAAACAATACTTTTGCAATCTTCTTTTACATTACGACCTATTTTATTACATATTTCACCTTCTCCCCATTATTGCTTTTCTAGTTATTCTTTGTTGGTTTTTAAAGGCTACCCACACCTTTGGTTTCCCACTAAACCTCACCCTCATGGTATGCTTCTTATACTGTCCCTGACTTCCCCTGTCAGCCATCATTGCCTCGTTCTCCCCTTGATGCAGTAGATTCTGCTATAACGTGCATTTCTTCAATGCAAGTTGGCTATAATGCGATTGAAGAATTTAGACCATTATTGTAGAACATGAACTTTCCGGTCCCATTAGTTTAAATGGTGCTGCTATGACGTGATTTTCTTATAACGCGGGATTGCACAGGAACAGAACTATCATGTTGTATCAGCACAGACTGGGTATTTCTTTTTCTTTGGGATGAACGTTTTGCTGTGCCTCCAAAATTATCCCCAGAAGTGCCTGCCATTTCTGCTCTATCGTCTTCCTTGCTAGGCTTTATTTCCAAACAACTATGGCTAGCTCCTCCTTGATCTCTTTGTAGTTACCCTTACTGAATTGTAACACATCTAATTAAATCTGCCTCTCAAACTGCAGGGTGACTGCAGTTATATTATGGTAACTGGCACTTAGGATTCCTTCACCCTCAGCTCCCTAATCAAACTTGGCTCATTAAACATCAATAAACCCAGAATTGCCAATACCCTAGTGCACTCAACCACAAGCTGCTTCAAATTAGGAATGGTTGGTAGACATTCCATGAATTGCTTTTCTTCAAATCCGCTATCGACCTGATTTTCCCCGTCCACCTCTGTACCGAAGTCCCCAGTGATTATTATAAAAGAGGCATATTTACATGCCTTTTTTATCTCCTGAATTAGTTTCTTCTGAACATCCTGAATACTGCTGGGAGACCTGTTATCAACTTTGCAGATGCTCAACTCTCCCCTCACAGATTCTGCATCTTCCGACTCCATATCACTTCTTGCTATTGATTTAATTTCATTTTTTACCAACAAGGCAACCCTGCCCCATCTGCCCAACTGCCTGTACTTTTGATAGGATGTGTATCCTTGGATATTTAGCTTCCAGCCCTGAACCCCTTGGAGCCATGTCTCCGTGACATCCATAACATTATCCCCATCAATTTCCATCTATGCTAGAAACTCATTTATCTTGTTTCATTTTTGTGTATATTTAAGTATACTGCTACAAACTAGAAGACCAGTACAAAGTTTTTAATTTAATTTCCTTCAAAAATTAAATAATTAAAATCAAGATACCAGGCCAAGTGATGGCTTGTACATGTATGATGTAGGAGCTGGTGGACCCCATTGTGGCTCATAGTCCTGTGTTGACTTCCCCCCTTCTCATAGTTGTCCTCTTATCTGCTGTGCCTGGTTAGTGTCTAGAAACAGTCGGGAATCTCTGTCCTATTACATGTTCTTGAGACTTTAACCTCTGCTGAGTGCTCTCCATAATTGTCCCACTGAACCCACGCCCCCAACTATTTAGTTTTAAACACTTTCCAAAGCCCTAGTTATGCAACTCACAAGGACTCTGAACCTAGTATGATTCAGGTAGAGCTCTTCCCATCAGAACCCTTCCCTCCTTCTCCAGTACTGGTGCAAATGTCCCATGAATTCAAACCTGTTTTTCCCCACAACAGTCCTTTAGCTACAAGTTTACCCCTTTAATCTTGATGTCCCTATGTCAATTTGCTCATGGCTCAGGTAGTGATCCAGAGATTTTTTTTTTGGTTCTTCTTTTTAAATTTAGCTACCAGCTGCTCATACTCACTCAATGGAACATCTTTCTTCTTTCTACCAATATCGTTGGTGCTTACGTGAATCAGGACAACCAATCTTTTCCCTCCATTCCAAATTCCTCCGCAGCCCAAAACCTTAGCATCAGGCAGACAGCACAGTCTTCAGGATTCTCAATCTGGGCCATTGAGGACAGTGTCTATTCCCTTGACTATATTATCCCTGATCACAAATATGTTTTTCTTTTTTACTAGCATTGAATGGTTCCCTGTAATATTGTGATATGGTCAGTGCGCTCATCCTCCTTACAGCCCTTACTCCTATCCTCACAGGGAGCAAGAATCTCAAACCTGTTAGACAAGCTCAAGGGCTGAGGCTCCTTCAGACTACCCCCTGGATCCTTCTATCTGCCTTGCTCATAGTCACATCCTCTTGTCTTTGATGTAGTTAATCTAAGGGGTATGACTGCTTCCTGAAACATGATGTCTGAGTAGCTCTCCCCCTTCCTGATGTGTTGCAATGTTCAAAGCTCAGACTCCAGCTCCTTAACTCTGAGCTGGAGTTCCTCAACCAACTAACATTTGCTACAGATGTGGTCACTATGAGCCACAATGGGGTCCATCAGCTCCCATATCATGCATGTACGAGCCATCACTTGGCCTGGTATCTTGATTTTATTATTTAATTTTTGAAGAAAATCAAATTAAAAACTTTGTACTGGTCTTCTAGTTTGTAGCCTGCAACCAATGAACTTACAGTTTACCTGTGATGGGCCCCTAATCCTGGGCCTCAATTTATTCTGTTAAAATAACCTTACAAATTGTGGACCAAAACAAAGCAAGCAAAAAGCATCTCTGCACTGAATTCCAACACTGCCAAATCCCCTGAACTTTATACTCATGCTGTACCTCACTCTCAGGCAAAAGTGCTCACTCTCACACTGGTTAAGCTTCAAGAATGAATTGGCCTTTATTAAGGCCCAATTCAGGCTTCAGATGATTAACTGATAATAATCCCTCTGTTCAATGGAGTAATCATTGGTGCATCCACAATTTGATATTAAATGGACAATCTGGCACCAGAAGTCATTGTTGTCGGTTTCTAAATAATTTCCACATCATAACATCAATGAATAACTTTATCTTTAGAAAACTAATCAAGATAAAATCCAATCTTACATGCTATTTAGTGAATTCTGCCAACAACATTCATATTTGATATCAGTTTTGTGCAAATAGTTTGCTGGATTATTTACAAAATATTCTATCCCTTGATAATTTGTGGAATTGTGTGTCAATTTCTTACCTTGTTCAGAGAGAGTGAGTGTGTAGCATTCCCTTAGCCTGAACTTAGGTGATTTTAGTTTTACATTGGCATTGGTATTGTTACTGTTTAGTTTTGTTCCTTTTTGGCAAACATGGTGTTAATACAATGATTTTTATTTTGTTGATTCAGGTATACACATGGAATTCTTTAGTTTAGAATCAGGTATGTACTGAAATATGCAACACCTTTTTTTTATCAAAGAAGTTTGAATCTTCCAAAATGAAAATCCAACCATCTTCCCTTGGTATTGAATGGCATTACCAATGCTGAATCCATCACTATCAACATGCTGTAGGTTACCATTGACCAGATATTAATTTGAGGAGAAAGTGAGGTCTGCAGATGCTGGAGATCAGAGCTGAAAATGTGTTGCTGGAAAAACGCAGCGGGTCAGGCAGCATCCAGGGAACAGGAGAATTGACATTTCCTAAAGAAGGGCTTATGCCCGAAACGTCGATTCTCCTGTTCCCTGGATGCTGCCTGACCTGCAGCGCTTTTCAAGCAACACAGATATTAATTTGGACCAGTTACAAAAGCAGGTCAGATGCTCAAAATTCAGTACAGAGTAACTCCTGACTCGTTAGAGCCTGTACATCGTTTACAAGGCGCAAGTCAGGAATGTGATAGGATACTCTTTACAAAATGTCAAAGAACTTAACACCATTCAGGACAAAACTTGATTGACACCGCATCTAACTTCTTCAGCATTCACTGTCTCTGGCATTGTTGTATGCCATCAATCCAACAATTGACCAACGGTCCTCAGGCAATATTAGATGGAGGGCCGATAAACAGGTTGCTTTGTCTTGGAAGGTATTGAGATTTAAATGTTGAATCTTGAGTGATGTATTCGACATTAAAACTGTTACCCTCTCACCCCTACTATAGCCTTCATCTCTGCTTCCTTAAGCCCAAGGGATTTATTTATAGCTTTTACAGAAGTAATTACACCATTTCATTCAACATCTCTTATGGTGTTGTGATCTCTGTAAAGCCTGGTAACATTTTAAAAAGAAACTTGAATAATCAGTTAACAATGGAAAAAAATACAAAATAATTTCACTGAATAGTTTTACTGTAACACTCAAGAACAAGAAAATGCATAATAATTAGATATTATATCTAGTAAGCATTTATACTTAAAACCTAAATGCTGAACAGATCATTCCACATTCAACTTTTAAATACAACCAAAAGCTTATTTTTACATGACAGGTTCTTCACTGTTTTATTGATTCTCTGAAATGGAACCAAAGCAACGTATGTTTTCTCCCTGTCCATTAGCCTCTTTTCTGTAGTGTAGCTATGTTTCTCTCTCTGTGTCTTTCTGTCATGGCTCTCTTCCATCTGTCTCTCTTCCCACTGTCGCTATTACAAGAAGTGAGTAATGTAGCCTGAAAGATTCAATAGACATTTATTACACCTCCTTGTACCTACATATGATGAGGCACTGTGGGCCATTAGCAACAGCTATATTGTATTCCAATACAATCTGCATTGTCATGGCCTGGCATATCACCCCCTAACCCCAACCATTAGCATCAAGCCAGGGGATCAATGTAGTTCAGTGAATCGTGATGGAGGACATGACAGGAGCAACAACAGGCACACCTACACATGACAAATCAATTTGGTAAAATGACAAAACAGGACTGACTGTGTGACAAACAGCATAACCAGCAAGTGATGGACAGAATCAAGTGATTATACATTCAATGGGTCAGAGCTAAGCTCCACAGTCCTGCCACAACCAGTCATGAAGGGTGCTGGACAATTAAACAACACATTTGAAAAGGTTCCACAGACATCTCCATCCTAAATAATGGGGGAGCCCAGCACATCAGTGCAAAAGACAAGGTTGAAGCATTCACAGCAATCTCCTATCAGAAGTACTGAATGGATGATCCATCTCAGCCTCCTCCAGTGGTCCCCAGCATTTCACATACCAGTCTTCAGCCAATTGATTCACTCCATGTGATATCAAGAAACGGTTGTAGTCATCACTGCAAAGGCTTTGGGCCCTGACAACATTCGACAATAGTACTAGAGACATGTGCTCCAGAACTTGCTGCTCCCTGAGCTAAGTTGTTTCAATACAGTTACAACACTGGTATCTACCCGACAATGTGGAAAATTGCCCAGATACATCTTTTGCCCAAAGGCCAAGACAAATCCAACCTAGCCAATTACCGACTGATCAGTGTTCTCTCAACCATCAGTAAAACGATGGAGGGTGTCATCAACAATGTTATCAAGCAGCACCTGCTCAGCAACACCTTGCTCACTGATATGCAGTTTGTGTTCCACCAGGACCACTCAGGTCCTGACCTCAATGCAGCCTTGATCCAAACATGAACAAAAGAGCTGATTTAAGAGGGGAAGTCAGAGTAATGGACCTTAACATCAAGGCTGCATTTGACAAAGTGTAGTATCAAGGAGCCTTCGCAAAACTGGAATGAATGAATAGTGGGGAAAAGTCTATCTGACACATAGAAAGATGGTTGCGGTGGTCAGTCATCTCAGCTCCAGGACATCTCAGCAAGAGTTCCTCATGATATGATCCTAGGCTCAAATAGCTTCAGCTGCTTCATCAATGATCTTCCTTCCATCATAAGGTCAAAAGTAGGGATGTTTGCTAATTATTGCATGGTATTCAGCACAGATATTGAAGAAGACTATGTTCAAATAAGAGCTGGACAATATCCAGGCTTGGGCTGACAACTGGCAAGAAACATTTGCGCCAAACATATGACAGGCAATGACCATTTCCAATAGGAGAGAATCTAAACATTCTCCCTTAACATTCAATGGTATTACCATCTATCAACATCATAGGAGTTACCATTGATCAGAATTGAACTGGACTAGCCATATAGGTGGCTACAGGTGCAGGTCAGGGGTGAGTAACTCGCCTCCTGACTCCACAAAGCCTGTCCACCACCAACAAGGAACAGGTAAGGAGTGTGATGGAATACTCCCCACATGCCTGGATTGGTGCAGGTCCAACAACATTCAAGAAGCTTGACAAGGAAGTAAGGCAGGGCAGGTATCAATTGGGGAGCACTTTGGGGCCAGTGATCATAATTCTATTAGTCTTAAAATAGTGAAAAGGACAGACCAGATCTAAAAGTTAAAGTTCTAAATTGGAGGAAGGCTAATTTTGATGGTATTAGGCAAGAACTTTCGAAAGCTAACTGAGGGCAGATGTTCACAGCTAAAGGGTTTGCTGGAAAATGGGAAGCCTTCCAAAATGAGATAACGAGTGTTCAGAGACAGTATATTCCTGTTAGGGTGAAAGAAAAGCTGTTAGGTGTGGGGAATGCTGAATGACTAGAGAAATTGAGGTTTTGGTTAAGAAAAAGAAGGAAGCATATGTCAGGTATAGACAGGATAGATTGAGTGAATCCTGAGAAGAGTATAAAGGCAGTAGGAGTATACTTAAGAGGGCAACAAAAAGGAGACATGAGATAGCTTTGGCAAATAGAGTTAAGGAGAATTCAAAGATTTTTTTTAAATACATTAAGGAAAAAAGAGTAACTAGGGAGAGAATAGGGCCCCTCAAAGATCACCAAGGCAGCCTATGTGTGGAGTTCAGGAAATGGGGGAGATAATAAATGAGTAATTTGCATCAGTGTTTACTGTGGAAAAGGACATGGAAGATATAGAATGTGGGGAAATAGATGTTGACATCTTGAAAAATGTCCATATTACAGAGGAGGAAATGCTGGATGTCTTGAAACGTGCAAAAGTGGAAAATCCCCAGGACCTGATCAGGTATACTCTAAAACTCTGTGGAAAGCTAGGGAAGTGATTGCTGAGCTCCTTGCAGAGGTATTTGTATCATCGATAGTCACAGATGAGGTGCCAGAAGACTGGAGGTTGACCAACGTGGTGCCACTATTTAAGAAAGGTGGTAAGGACAAGCCAGGGAACTATAGACCAGTGAGCCTGACATCAGTGGTAGGCAAGTTGTTGGAGGGAATCCTGAGGGACAGGATTTACATGTATTTGGAAAGGCAAGGGCTGATTAGGGATAGTCGGCATATTTTGTGCGTGGGAAATCATGTCTCACAAACTTGATTGACTTTTTGAAGAAATAAAAAAGAGGTTTGATGAGGGCAGAGTGGTGGATATGATCTATATGGACCTCAGTAAGGTGTTTGACATGGTACCTCATGGTAGACTGGTTTAGCACAGTTAGATCTCATGGAATACAGGTAGAACTAGCCATTTCGATACAGAACTTGCTCAAAGGTTGAAGACAGAGTGGTGGTGGAGGGTTGCTTTTCAGACTGGAGGCCTGTGACCAGTGGAGTGCCACAAGGATCGGTGTTGGATCCACTATTATTCGTCATGGAGTTGGGAGGTCATGTTGCGGCTGTACAGGACATTGGTTAGGCCACTGTTGGAATATTTGCATGCAATTCTGGTCTCCTTCCTATCGGAAAGATGTTGTGAAACTTGAAAGGATTCAGAAGAGATTTACAAGGATGTTGCCAGGGTTGGAGGATTTGAGCGATAGGGAGAGGCTGACCAGGCTTGGGCTGTTTTCCCTGGAGCATTGGAGGCAGAGAGGTGTCCTTATAGAGGTTTACAAAATTATGAGGGGCATGGGTAGAATAAATAGACTCCCTGGGGTGGGGGAGTCCAGAACTAGAGGGCATAGGTTTAGGGTGAGAGGGGAAAGATATAAAAGAGACCTAAGGGGCAACTTTTTCGCACAGAGGGTGGTACGTGTATGGAATGAGATGCCAGAGGAAGTGGTGGAGGCTGGTACAATTGCAACATTTAAGAGGCATTTGGATGGGTATATGAATAGGAAAGGTTTGGAGAGATTTATAAGGATGTTGCCAGGGTTGGAGGATTTGAGCAATAGGAAGAGGCTGAATAGGCTGGGGCTGTTTTCCCTGGAGTGTCAGAGGCTGAGGGTTGACCTTATAGAGATTTATAAAATCACAAGGGTCATGGATACGATGAACAGACGTGGGTGAGTCCAGAACTGGAGGGCATAGGTTTAGGGTGAGAGGGGAAAGATATAAAAGGGACCTAAGGGGTAACCTTTTCATGCAGGGGGTGGTGCATGTATGGAATGAGCTACCAAAGCAAGTGGTGGAGGCTGGTACAATTACAGTGTTAAAAGGCATCTGGATGGGTATATGAATAGGAAGGATTTAGAGGGATATGGGTCAAGAGTGTGGTGCTGGAAAAGCATAGCAGGTCAGGCACATCCAAGGAGTAGGAAGATCGACATTTTGGGCAGAAGCCCTTCATCAGGTATCATGCCTGATGAAGGGCTTATGCCCGAAATGTCGATTTTCCTGCTCCTCAGATGCTGCCTGACTTGCTGTGCTTTTCCAGCACCACACTCTTGATTCTGATCTCCAACATCTGCAGTCCTCACTTTCTCCTTACAGAGATATGGACAAAGTGTTGGCAAATGGGAATAGATTAGGTTGGGATATCTGGTCAGCTTGGATAAGTTGGACCAAAAGGTCTGTTTCCATACTGTACATCTCTATGACACTATGACTATCCAGGACAAAGCAGTCTGCTTAATTGGCATCACCTTCACAAACATTCACTCCTTCTACCCCAGTGTTCAGAAGCAGCAGTGTGTACTGTCTGCAAGATGTCCTGCAAAAATTCACCAAGGCTCCTAAGTCAGTGCCTTACAAACCCACAGCTAGAAGGACAAGATTGCAGACAGTGCCCTAATTTTGTGCCTCATTCATATGTTCTCAAGGGCAACAAAGGATAAATAATCAGTGTTGTCTGGGAAGTGATGTCCACATGCTATGAATGAATAAAAATTTTGCCTTGTTCTACTCCTGGATAAAGCTTCTCCTGAACGTGCATGTTGCACTTCCTTTGTTTGATAAATAGTCTTGCGTCATCCTTCATATAAAACATTGAATCACCTTTAAAAGTGCTGATCACATTGCCCATCGATTCCTCTGTCTCTCTGTCTCACGCTTGCTCGTTCTTTTTCCTATTTTGTCTTCTTAAATATCTCCTGTCTCCCTCTGTCCATCCCATAGTGTTCAGGGATGTATAGGTTAGGTGCATTAGTCAGAGGAATGGGTGTGGGTGGGTTTCTCTTTGGAGGTTCGGTGTGGACTTGTTGGGCTGAAGGGCCTGTTTCCACACAGTATGGATTCTATGAAACAACTATGATCATATTGAATAGGGAATTGGGCTTGAAGTGCTAAGTGGCGTGCTTTTGTTCCTAAATTACATGTCCAACTGTATATTCACAATCAGCATGGTTTTACAAAAAGGATGTAGTGTTTTTTCTGAGGCAGTAATTAGTAAAATAGATAAAGGGTATCAATAGTATACCTGGATTTCCAAAAGCTATTTGATGAGCTACCACACAAAATGTTAATATACAAATTAAAGACTCATGTAGTTGGGGTATGATTTATTAGTGTGTATGGAGGATTCATTCATGGACAGGAAATACAGAGTGCACATAAACTAGGAATTTTCGAGATTGAAGACTGTGACAAATGGAGTGCTGTGGACTTCAGTGCTGGGGCCTCAGCTGCCTACAGTCTGTATAAATTGCTTGGATGACGAGGATGGCAGTAGTTTATCTCCGTTTGTTAATCGGCTGCAAAGAGATACAGTGTAAGTGAATGGATACAAGGTGTCAGATGGAGTACAAAGTATGAGTTTATTCAATTTGTTCTTAAGTTTGGAAAAGTAGAACTTTTAAAAACATTTTTGAAATTTGTAAAAGTATATGTTCAGAGACTTGGCTGGTCCATGAAATTTCAAAAAGTGAGTTTGCTTGCCATTATTTCAAGGGGATTGCAGTCAATTACAGGCTAGGCTAATTTTATTGTCCATCCCTAGTTGCTCTTGAGAAATTGATAGTGAGCTGCCTTCATATTATTTATTCCTAATTGGCCAGAGAGCAGTTACTGGAGAGACATATAGGCCAGACCAAGTAAGGATGGCAAAATTCCTTCAATATGGAATCATCAATGAACCAGTTAGATTTTTACAACAATTGACAATGGTCCAATGGTCACCATTTGACAATTTCTTCTTATTCCAGTTTTTATTTTTGAATTCAAATTTCACTACCACAGTGCTCAGTGGTTAGTACTGCTACCTCACAGCAGCAGGGACTCAAGTTCAATTCCATCCTCATGTGACTGTCTATGTGGAGGTTACACATTCTCCCTGTCCCTGCATGAGTTTCCTCCAGGTGCTCTGGTTTCCTCCCACTGTCCAAAGGTGTGCCAGTTAGGTGGATTGGCCATGCTAAGTTGCCTTGTTGGTGGGTTAGCCATTGGAAATGCAGGGTTACAGGATGGATCTGGGTGTGATGCACTTCAGTGGGTTGATGTGGACTTGATAGGCCAAATAGCCTGTTTCCACAGTATGGGGAGTTGATGATCTGTTATGATGAGATTTGAACCAATGTCCCAAGGAAAATTTACTCTGCATTCCAGGTTACGAGTCCAGTGACTTTACCACTGTGCACTACCTCCCTAAATTAAGTACCCTAAATTAGTTAGAGTGTCCTACCTCCTACTGTTAACTCATTTAGAAGCCAACATGAGTGACTTTAATTTCCTTGCTTGTTTTATCTCCCGGGGAGCCCTGAATTTCGGGAAAGCAACTTGTGTCTTCTATTGTGAAAACAAACATCAAATATTTGTTTCATGCCTCATGAAAATAACTTGTTTCATCACTGATTAATGTTCAATGAACTTTGTTTTTGCAGACAAATTTGAGTTTATCCCATACCAGATTTTAGCCTCTGACTATAAAAGTTATTCGCTGGTCTACTCCTGTACTCAGCATTCTCTATCTCCCACAATCTATGCATGGATATTGTCAAGACATGCACAACTAGACGAAAGTATCATCGAACAACTGAAAAATATTCTGATAAGTCATGAAATCAACATTAATAAAATGGAAACAGTCGATCAAGTGAATTGCCCTTAATAAAGAAGTGGTCATAAACCATACAAATCAACATTTTAAACTGTTATAAAAATGAATTGTTTTAGTTTATGTAATTGCACATCACAACTGAGTTAATGTATCTAGAATGACATATTATATGCTAAGGTTTCTTGTGTGGACTATGAATTGTGCGAATTTATTTTTACTGAAAGTGAAAGTCATAATAAGTATCTCCAAGTTATCATTAGTTGTCAATATTTGTCCCCATTTGAAGTAATGTGACTATCAAAACATCTATACTGTTTTAAAGCTCTGATTCATACATCATGGGAATTTATTGAGCCAAATTACAAGGGGCTTGGCTGAGGTCATGTTATCAACGAGAGAGGCATAAGCTGATGACTGACTTATTTAGTACTGATGTGCATGAAAATAATGAACCTGATGATTTAGACTGTACAACCCATCTCTTCCTTGGTAGTTGTGATTTAACATGTCATTAACATGTCAAAACGTGAATGGGCAACTTCTCACCCTCTCACTCTGCTGTAAACCATGCATTCAACACTGCTTGCTTGTTTTAGAAACTGCCTTATAATGCATTAGGTATATTTTCCAGAGAGTAAAGTTGTATGTCATCGCTATCCATAAATAATATTAATTTTCATGGAAATGAAAATTAAAAAGTCTCCAAGACAGTCAGCAACCATCATAGCAGTCTTACATCTGATAATAAGCTTTAAATGTAAAATGTTGAGTTTTGAAATTAAAGTCATCAATTTTAACCATTCTGTCAAGATTGTTTTAATCTCTTACTGTTCGTTGTGTTGTGGTTATTTTAAAAGTTTATCCAGGCACTGGGGTTTTAACTAAGCACTTAATGCAAGCAGCTCCATTTTTGATGTTCTATTGCAGCTGGTTTAGCAAAGTGCATCATTGTTAAAACTTACATTATTTAATTTTCATGCATGCTACCATTTTGCTTTGTACACTGTAAAAATACAAAAAACTTGCAGTGGTCTTGGCAGTATAAAAATACAAAGTAGTCGTGACTATATTTATCATGTATTTCATTATATTCTTTTGAATGGCTTTATGGATTTTTTTGTGTACTGTTAGCCCTTGCACAGTGGCAAATTTGGAAGTGAGAACCCTTCACAACTGAACACTTTCAAACAGTTTTTAAAAATTCACTGCTTTCATCTTGTGAAGTGATTAGCATTTTAGAATGTGCAATGTTCCTGAACTACAAGAAAGCTAAGTTGGGGTTTACTTTGCAATCAGGATTCATTTTCCAGTATATGGTAAACATTTCTACCTTTACAATAAATAATGCTTCAAGAGATACACGAATGGTGTTAAAAAATATGACCAGAGCCTTTCCAGCCTCAACAGCAATCGCTGCTCTTGTATTCTGTCCCCCTTGAAATGAATGCCAACATTGCATTTGCCTTCCTAATGTTTCACTTCAGTTGCAGTTGCGTCACATTTTTCATTTTTAAGTTACACATAGTTTTCAGAAAATCTTATCTCTAATTATAAGTAAGGAAAATCTACAAATAAAGCAGCAGAAATTGAATGCCATAAGATATAAAAGCAGAATTTGGCCAGTTGGTGGATAGAGTCTACTCCGCCATTCAACCATGGCTGATCTGTTTCCAAAATCCATTCTTCTGCCTTCTCACTGAAGGACTTGATTGTCTTAGTCTATCTTCAAAACAGACAATAACTTGGCCTCAACAGCCCTCTATGGCAATGAGTCCCACAGATTCACCCACACACTGACTGAAGGAATTTCTCCACTATTTAGTTCAAAAAGGTTGTCTTTTCAATCTGAGGCTCTATTCTTGGGTCCCAGGCTCTTCTGGTAGTCAAAACATCTTCTCTACATCCATTCCATCCAAGCCTCTCAGTATTCTGTAAGTTTCAATGAGGTCCCCCACCATTCTTCTAAACTCTATTGATCACAGACCCAGAGTCCTCAACTGATCCTAATATCCTTCATCCCATAATAAACCTCCTCAAGAGTGTCCCCAGTGCCAGCACATCTTTGTTATTGTGACCAAAACTCCTTGCAACCTTCTAAATGTGGTCTGACCAGAGCCCTTCCAGCCTCAACAGTAATCTCTGCTCTTGTATTCTGACCGTGTTGAAATGAATTGCATTTGTCTTCCTAACTGGCAGCTGTAACTGCATGTTAACCTTAAGAGAATCTGAACTTACACTCTCAAGTCCCTCTGTGCTTGTTTTCTGAAGCCTCTTCCCATTTAGACAAGATAGTACACCTCTACTCTTTGTACCAAAATGCATAACCTCATACTTTCCCACATTGTCCTCCATCTACCATGAAATGCATGAAATACTTCACATATAGAAAATGAAAACAGAAGGTTGTAAATACTTCACAGGTGTAGTATCATCTGTGCAGAGAGTGTTTCAGTTTGATGATCTATTATGCACTAGTTCTATTAAATATCTGCTGACTCTGTCTGGTAACTGTAACTCTGTCAGACTGTTCACACCTTTGGTGTCAAATTTAGCCACAGTCTATACTTGTCAAAAAGAATATCCATTTCCTTCCCTGCAACATCTTTTGACTATCTTTCTCAGCTCATCTGTTGAAACCGTCTTTCAAGCCATTGTTACATCTAGACTTGACTTGGCACACTCCAAGATGGCGTCCTCCATCTGACATCCGACTGTCCATAAACCTGAGCTTATTTAAGCATCTGCTGAATATCTTTACTCATCCATCATCTCTGTGCTTGCTGACCTATATTGGTTCTCAGGTTAAGTAATATTTCAACTTAAAAATTTTTATCTTTGATTTAAAACGTCCTGATAGTCTTACCCTTTTCATTTGATCACTTCTATCCATGATGTTTGAAGACATCTATATCCTAATTCTAGACTCTTGAGAACTATAGGCTTTTGTTCCCACTTTCTTTGGACTGTTGGCTTTACTCTGGATATCACTAACCCAAAGTAATTCAAACAACGGAATATACGCAAAGCTCTTTATTATAGTAATGTACACTACAAACAAACCTACGAAAAACTTGCCCATACATGACTTACAATCACAAATGAATCTAGTTAGATGGACTTGGTGGGGATCAGACCAGTTCAACCCTCCCATCCAATTTCCAGCCACTAATCGGATGGTCGCTCCTGAGGTAACTAACTGTGTTCTAAGGCAAACTCTTTTTATATCCTTTTTCTATAAAAAGAAGCTATGTATTCAAACTTTTACACAAGTTGGAGATGCCGGTGTTGGACTGGGGTGTACAAAGTTGAAAGATCACACAACACCAGGTTATAGTCCAACAGGTTTATTTGGAAGCATTAGCTTTTGGAGTGCTGCTCCATCATCAAGTGGTTGTAGAAGTCTACAACCACCTGTTGAAGGATCAGTGCTCTGAAAACTTGTGCTTCCAAATAAACCTGTTGGACTATAGTCTGGTGTTGTGTGATTTTCATCTTTAAACTTTTACACTGCTCTGTCCTCAGCAAGCAATCAGTTTGACCATCAAACATCACAAACATGTCACCTTCCATGGTTAGTTTCATTAATTGTTCATTAAGACTTGCTTGATTCTCCCCGGAAAGAAGCTTTTCTCTTACTTTTAAAAAACTTTGACCTTAGTTTTAGCTTGCTCACTTTTAAGTCATCCAATCAATAATATGACATTTACACAGCAGAATTCTATGTGACAATCACAAGTTGTTAACTGATAAATTGTCTATTGCTGTCTGTCTTTAAACAGAACTTCAGCTTTTTTAGAGTTGCTGTGACAGTTTTTTGAAGAAGTAACAAAGAGGACTGATGATGGCAGAGCGATAGATGTGACCTATATGGACTTCAGTAAGGCGTTCAACCATGTTCCCCATGGGATACTGGTTAGTAAGGTTAGATCTCATGGAATACAGGGAGAACTAGCCATTTGGATACAGAACTGGCTCAAAGGTAGAAGACCTTTGGTGGTGGTGGTGGAGGGTTGTTTTTCAGACTGGAGACCTGTGACCAGTGGAGTGCCACAAGAATCAGTGCTGGGTACTGTACTTTTTGTCATTGAAATAAATGATTTGAATACGAGCATAAGAGGTCTGGTTAGTAAGTTTGCAGATGACACCAAAATTGGAGGTGTAGTGGACAGCGAAGAGGGTTACCTCACATTACAACAGGATCTTGATCAGTTGGGCTAATGGGCTGAGAATTGGCAGATGGGGTTTATTTCAGATAAATGTGAGGTGCTGCATTTTGGGAAAGCAAATCTTAGTAGGACTTATACACTTAATGGTAAGGTCCTAGGGAATGTTGCTGAACAAAGAGGCCTTGGAGTGCAGGTTCATAGCTTCTTCAAATTGGAGTCGCAGGTAGATAGGATAGTGAAGAAGGCATTTGATATACTTTCCTTTATTGGTCAGAGTATTGAGTACAGGATTGGGAGATCATGTTGCGGCTGTACAGGATATTGGTTAGGCCACTGTTGGAATATTGTGTGCAATTCTGGTCTCCTACTGGTCAGAAAGATGTTGTGAAACTTGAAAGGGTTCAGAAAAGATTTACAAGGATGTTGCCATGGTTGGAGGATTTGAGCTATAGGGAGAGGCTGAACAGGCTGGGGCTGTTTTCCCTGGAGTATCGGAGGCTGAAGGGTGACCTTATAGAGGTTTACAAAATTATGAGGGGCATGGATAGGATAAATAGACAAGGTTTTTTTCCCTGGGGTCTGCAATACCAGAACTAGAGGGCACAGATTTAGGGTGAGAGGGGAAAGATATAAAAGAAACCTAAGGGTCAACGTTTTCACGCAGTGGGTGGTACGTGTATGGAATGAGCTGCCAGAGGAAGTGGTGGAGGCTGGTACAATTGCAACATAAAGGCATTTGGATGGGTATATGAATAGGAAAGGTTTGGAGGGATATGGGACAGGTGCTGACAGGTGGGATTAGTTGAATTGGGATGTCTGGTCGGCATGGACGTTTGGACCGAAGGGTCTGTTTCCATGCTGTGCATCTCTATGGCTCTATGACAGTTCAGTTCATTACTGATGAATTGCAACCTTCTATAAAAACACATGCAAGTTCCTTCAGCAAAACACTGAAACACATTAAAAGCAATGACCTTTCTAACCATAACGTTCTCACCAGACTTCACTTTCCTATTCTCATTTTAATTTAATTTAACTTAATTTTATCTAATCCAGTGGATTTATGTTAATATCTACTCCATCCCCAATTTAAAATGCTCCATCTTATGCTGCCCTGCCCTAAGGCCTGGAATTCCATTTGTAAGTTTCTCAACTTCTTTGCTTCTTTGAGGGCACTCCTCAAAGGAAATTTTTACCTCCTGCCTGATGATGTCTCATGCAGCTTGGTTTCAAATGTTTTTGATGATCCTGTGAATTGCATTGGGATAGTTTATTTTGTAAAAGTGATGGCATAAATGCAAGTTATTTTTATTGTACGAAGTACTAGGCAGACGACAATAGGGTAATGAAATACTTTCCGTTTACCTAGATTGGTTTGGTTCTTAGATCAATCAAGGAGCTCAACACTAACCAGGAACAAATCCATCTGCTTAAAACAGCATACCATCCACCATACCAAATTCCCTCCGATATTAGCACATCGCGGTTGAGTAAAAACTATCTTCACAAGAGACTGCTCCTTTGCCAGCTCTTCCCTAAATCCATATCCTCTGTCATCAAGAAGAGCTAGGGCAGCAAATGGATGGGAACACCACATATCTCCCAGTTATTGCTCATGTTTGCAAGCAGGTGGGAAGGTGATGCATTGTTTTCCTGCTTGTTTTTGACTGTGGATGATTTTCCTTAAAAAAAATGCTTGCCAATTCCATGAGTATTTAACTGTTCACATGTTGCGTCCCAAAAGATATGTTCTTGAGTTTATAAAAAGGTGATAATTCAATTGTATTTAACTCAGTACAAGTAGAATATTAAATTTTCTCTGACCTTTACACTCAGGCTGACACACACACACACACAGGCGCGTACACACTCACACACACACACACAGGTGTGTACACGCATACAGGTGTGTACACACACACACAGGTGCGTATACGCACACACACACACACACACACACAGGCACGTATATACACACAGGCACGTACACACACACACGATGAACTAAGTAATTTAGAGTCTAGCATAACTAAAGTGCTATCTGGCTCTGGAAGGTTGGCAACTTAGCTTCAGCTTCAGCCTGAACTTGATGGTCCTGCTGCTTTAACTCGGTTGTTCTGCTACTCTTGGCATTGAGACAGTTTAAAACGATGGATAGATTATTTATATAATCTTCCAACAACAGCAGCACTAGCTCAGTTGTGTGTTTTAAGAAAAGAAATGCAGCACAGAGATGGTCAAATAGCAGTCTAAATGTAAAACTGGGCAAGTTGGCTGAGATGTTGCAAGAGGGAAGGAACCCCCTTGGTGTACTGTTCCTTCAGCTTCCCAGTTGATTTTGTCCAGTTCTGTAAAGAAAACAGTCATTTAATCACGAGTGGCTTGTCACATACTTCACACTCCAACTGCCCAATGATCCAAACCTAGTCACAGCCAGTGCATTGCATATTCCTTGACTGGATTATGGCTGGAAATTCCTCTCTCAATTAGTGTCTCATTGTAAAAGCGATTTGTCTCCAACTAATCGATACCCAAGTGATTGCCCAAGTGCTGTACAAATATTTAGATGGGTCTTGATGTGGTTTCCTGGGACAAACACCATCGCAGGTATGATCTAGTCTGATTGCTTCCTATATGTTAATTAGGCCATATGATTGTAAGATATAGGAGCAGAAGTAAGCTGTTCAGTCCATCAGGTCTGCTCCACCATTTGATCATGTTTAATACATTTCTCAACCCCATTTTCCTACCATTTCTCTATAGCCTTTGATCCCCTTATTAATCAAGAACTTACCTATTTCTGTCTTAACTACACTGAATGACTTGGCCTCTACAGCCATCTGTGGCTATAAGTTTCACAAATTCACCACCCTCTGGCTGAAGAAATTCCTCCTTTTCTCAGTTCTAAAAGGTCAACCCTTTATTCTGAGGCTATTCCCTTGAACTCCAGCTTCTCCTACTAGCAGAAACATCTTTTCCACATCCGCTCTATCCAGGCCTCAGTATTCTGTAAGTTTCAATCAGATTCCCTCCTTCTTCTTTGAAACTCCATTGAGTACAGACCCAGAGTCTTCAACAGCTCTTCATATGATAAGGCCTTCATCCCTGGGATCATTTTCGTAAACCTCCTCTGGACCGCCTTCGAGGCCAGAACATCCTTCCTTAGATATGGGGCCCAAAACTGCTCACAATACTCCAAATGTGTCTGACAAGAGCCTTATACAACCTCAGCAGTATGTTAAGGGAGTCATGCAGCAGGACTCCTAAGTCCCTTTGTACTTCAGATTTCTGAAGCCTTTCCCTTTTTAGAAAATGGTCTATACTCTATTCTTCCTAACGAAATGCATAACCTCAAACCTTCCTACATTGTATTCTATCTTTATCCACTTTCCCAGCTAGTGAAGTTTTTCTGTAGCCTCCCTGTCTCCTCAACACTATCTGTCCCTCCATCTGATCAGGCAGTAACGAGGAGCAGGAGAATGAATGTTTCAGGCATAAGCCCTTCATGAGGAATGAGGTTTGTGGGCCGGGGCTGAGAGACAAATGGGAGGGGATGGGGTTTGGGGGAAGGTAGCTGGGAAAACGATAGGTGGATGAAGGTGAGGGAGAAGATGATAGGTCAGAGGGGGCATTGATGGATGGGTCTGGAGGGCGGGCTGAGTTCAAGGCTTGGGACTGGGATAATGTGGAGGGAAGGGAAATGAGGAAGCTGTTGAAATCCACATTTATCCCATGTGGTTGCAGGGCCCCAAGGCAGAATATAGGCATTCCTCCTCTAGGCATCAGGGGTAATGGTTTGGCGGGTGGAGGAGGCCCAGGACTTGCGTGTGCGGGAGAACATCCAACCCCACCACTCTATGGCTGAACACTTTAACTCCCCTCCTCCCCAAGGACATGCAGGTTAAACCTTACACAAGCATCACAACTTGGTTTTGCAGCTTCACTTTGAGTTGTGCTATCTGTCATTGCTGATGGATGTGAATAATTTGCTATAGCTGTGTGGCAATAGACTTTCAGTATCCATCCTATTGTTCTGTGTGACAGGAAATTGATCATGTGCATTTTGGATATTTCACTATGACTTGGCCATTTGGAATATTGTGTGCAGTTCTGGTCACCACACTTCCAAGAGGATGTGGACACATTAAAGAGAGTACAACAAAGTTTTACTCCTTACTTTCCTTCCCTCTTCTTTCCCTCCTCTTTCTCATTCTTTGCTATTTTTCCTCCCTCCTAATTCTTCTTTATTCTTTTGTTGTTCCTTCTTCATTCACATATGGCTCTTGATGTTGATTATTGTTTCCAGTTCTTGCTTTTCATTTGGATGCTATACACATTACTGTGTAAGCTTTATAATTTGATCTCAATATTTGTGCCTTTTTACTGTTTCTTTAACGCTTCCATTTTATAATTGTTTTCATTCCTTGAAGGTTTATGTGACTTTTGTTTCTTACTTGTGAACTGTGACAACTGGATCCTCTGCTCATCATCATCACAACTGCAACACCGCTCCCACTTGTCTACAATTAGTTCCCACTCCAGTCAAGCACACATCCCATTCCCCATTGCACTTCCCAAGTTCCTACATCAGGTAAAATAACATAATCTTCTGCAATCTTAATCCAAATTGCAGAGGACACTACCTGTCCCTTTGATTCCTGAATTTCCTTTTAATTGCAGTCTTTCTGTTCTGCTCTTCTAGCATCCCCTCAATACTTTGACTGTCTCCAGTTTCATGACACCACAGTTAACATTCTGTTTGTTCACCCCACATCCTTATCCTCAAAGATAGCAAGTAGATTGTACCTATTGGCCCGGACCAGTGCATGAAGGACATGTAACCACAGAATCCCTCGAGTGGAACCAGGCCATTCAGCCCATCAAGTCCACACTGTCCCTCTGAAGAGCATTCCGCCCAGATGCACTCCCCCAACTTATCCTTGTAACTCTGAATTTCCCATGGCAGATCCACATAGTCTGCACATCCCTAGACACTATGGGCAATTCAGCATGGCCAATCCACCTCACCTGCACATGTTTGGACTGTAGGAGGAATCTAGGAGCACTCGGAGGAAACCTGAACAGACACAGGGAGAATGTGCAAACTCCGCATGGACTGTTGCCAAAGGCTGGAATCAAACCTGGGTCTCTGGGCAGTGAGGCAGCAATGCTAATCACCTAGCCAGCATGCCATCCCAATGTGCCTTGTTACCCCTCCTCCTCCTGATGAACACTCATACTCCATCTTTCTTTCTCCTGTATTTTTTTCTTTGATTTAATAGAAAAATTCCTGAATCTTCCTTGCACTTCCCTGCAGCTGCATCTCCATTGTTTTAGAAAATCTATTTTCAGCCTCTTTCCCTTTGATATCAAACTGCTCCACGTGAATGAACATAAAAGTCCAATGTCTTCAACCTCCTCCAGACTTCAGTACTGACAAATGCTGTCTACCTTTCTGTGTTGTTCGTAAGGATTTTGACCCAGCAACTGTTATGGTGCTGAGTTTCTTCTGTGCTATTGGAATAATACCCATTCAAGTAATTAAAGAATATTCTGTCACACGCCAGAATTGAGGCTTGTAGGTGGACGTGAGCTGCAACGTCAAGATAACTAAATATGGTAAATAAATGATGCCTTGATAATGTCTCCCACATTCTGAGAACAAGTAAAAATGCAGCAGGAAGTTCACAGCAAGACATACGTTCTTCTTTTTCTCTAGGTGTTTCATGTGAAAGCAAATCAAACTAAAAGACTTATGGCACATTTCCAGATAATTGCACACATGATCCCTCACTCCAAGTACCACTTTCAACACCCTGGAGGTTTAGAAAATAAAGTTGAAGCAAACTGCAATGGCTGATAAACAGAAATAAGGAGCACCAGGTGGTGGTAGCACATGGTGACTGAGAAGTTTCTCTCTGGAGAGTTAGGTTATGTCTCTCCTCAGTTTTGGAGGACCAGGATCAGACACCAGAGACTTGTTTTCCAAACCATGAAAGTAACTGCAATCATTGCAATGCTGTTTAACCTCTTGTAGGTGATAGCAAGTGTGGCACTTGCATTGTAGATTGCCTTAAATAAAATCATGATGACTACTGTCTTGGAAATGATTATTGACATGCATGATCCTTTGCAGATGATCATTTATCAGTTGTGTATTGTTAGAGTAATAAATTGTGTAATTTATGAATTAATATCAATGAACTGTGAGGCTAGATAAGATGGGAGAGGCATATAAACTGAAATAAATCCAATAGCCTGCTATGCTATTGCCAGATCCCTGTGGGGAAAGTAATGATGTCATTAGCTGTGGAAAACAGGTAAGTCATCTGGTTGACACATCTGCTCTCTGTGCTTTTACTGAGATCCTCTGAGGCACTCTGGAATGGATTGAAGGAACAGGAGTTCAAGTTGAGATGACCTTGGCAGTCACTGGGAGTGCTGCACCTTGTACAGCCTGCCTGCTGTTGTGTCACCATCAACTTGCCAGACCATTGGGCTACTTTCTCATTAGAGAGAAGCAACTGGTCATGATTTAACTTGAGGACCACCAGACCTCAGGCAAGGGAAGAGGTTGAGAAGGAGAGCCCTTCATAATAACCTCAAACTGGTGATGGGAATTGAACCCACACTGTTGGCATCACACTGTTTTGTAAGCCAACAATTCAGCCAACTGAGCAAAACCAATTCCACTCTGCCTGGTGTAGCTTCACTGAGGCATACCTGTTTTTCACCGTTTGTGACTTATTTCCAGTGGGCACATGTTTCCCTTTGATATAATAAGGAGCGCAAGTCCCTAGTTTAAAATAACATGGCTGACACCCCTGCCATCTTCCTTCTTCGAAAACAGCAAAATAAGGAGGGAACTGCAGAGGAACTTCAAGCTATTCAGCGAGTTTTTGAAATTCTGGATTTTCTGTTTGATTTCTGTCTTTCAGGTTGCTCTTATTTGTGAGCTCACACTCCCTGCAACTTCACGAGTGTTTAATTTTGCTCTGATACTTAATCAGATTACAGAGATGGGTAATAACAGACATAAGGCTGAACCTCAGCAGAATTCAGTCAAGTGTAATTTTTGTCAAGTTTCATGGTGAGTTTCTAGCCTAGGCACATTGAGTCTCAGGCTCAGTCTGGTCTCCAACATCCTCCCAAAACTTTCATGTCCCTTTCTTTCCGATAGCCATTTACAATTGACTTCGTCATAGGTTTCCACATACCATGTGAAATTATGCCTGCAGCTCTCATCCTTAACCTCTGAGTCACATACCTAAGTTCTGTCCTGCCAACCATATCATGACCCATGCTCCTCCCACTGAGGCCATCATGACATTGATGACCACAGATAATATTCCCTGCCACAGTACCCCACATCCTCTTATGCATGATCACCTCCCAGTCAAATTTACCCCATACAATATCTTGAACAACAGGTTGGTGTATTCAATACCCAACATTGAACTCCCCCACTTCTGAACCACAGGAGTGTTCCCTACTCACCTGCTGGACTGACCATGATACACACCCTTGGCTGAATTCAATGGACCGATGACTAACCGCACCCCTGACTAATCTCCATGCAACTGCCTGAATGATGTTCTGTGAAGCTTTTGCACTGCATCTGCAGGATTGATTGTGGTCTATTCTCTGGACTGTAGTGAAATTGACCCACTGACTGACATAAGTGGTCAACTGAGCATGTCCAAACCTTTAGTCTATAATTGCAAAATGTCCTTGACTAACTGCACTGGGATCCCCTGACTGACAATAACCTTCCTTGACTTCACTGAGGACTACCCCCCACCTTCGAAATTTGAGATGTGCTCTTTTGGTTAAAACATGAGTGGTGCGTTTGGTGTGTAGGCCGCTAGTGCATGCTCTCGGTGTGTGATTGACATAGGATTATGCCATAGAGCAGCATGTCCATCCCATGACTGATGACTGCTGACATGTATGAGAAGCTGGAGAAAGTGAGGACTGCAGATGCTGGAGATCAGAGCTGAAAATGTGTTGCTGGAAAAGCGCAGCAGGTCAGGCAGCATCCAAGGAACAGGAGAATCGATGTTTCGGGCATAAGCCCTTCTTCAGGAATTCCTGAAGTGAATGTGGGAGTGTGTGTGTGTCTCTGGGGTGGGGGGTTGTGAGTGTCTGTGAGAGAGAGTGTATATTTGTGTGTGAGTGTAAAGTCTCTAAGTCTGGGAGAGGATGCATGTGTGAGTGTGAGTGTGTGTGTGTCTGTAGGAGTGTATGTGAGTGTCTTTGTGTGTGTCTGTGTATAGGAGCGCCTGTGTGTATGCGTGTGTGTGTCACTCCCCTTCCATTCTTGCCTTCCCTTCTATCTTCTTGTTGCATCCAAACCCTAGAACATTAAGTTGCCCTCCTTGAGCCACATTTCTACAATAACTACGAAATCCTGGTCCCACTTTGATGTTCCCAACCATGTCCTAAGTTCACCTCCCTGTCGGACCTCGTGCATTGAAATACATGCACTATTAGTCTTACCTTGAAATAATGTTTCACAGAATTCTACATATTCTTGTGATAGCTGTGCACTTGACTAGAACTATGAAAGACAACATGTGCATTATGAATGGAGATCCTGTGTAAATGATTTTTGCCATATTCCTGACTAATTATGGTCAACATAAAACTCTTAATGGGGTGAAACATTACAAAGATCGACCCTCACTTCATTTTACTTACAATGACTAATTTGTATTCCTTTCGCAAAATTCATGAAGTAATTATAACTCTATAGGCCTGCCAGAATAAAGATTTTAAACACAACTTTCTGTTGATGAAAATTTCAGGGTGTAGTGGGCACACAGCAAATTAAAACATTAAGACATGAGTTAATGTCTAAGAATCACCACACAATGAATCAGTAGTCTTTGCATGTTGTAAGCTGATTTGGAAAGACAGCCACGTACCATTTACCACTGACTGAGAAGGAAAATCATTGGCCAAAACCTGTAACACATTACCAAGGAAAATGTGAAATTGTCCATTCTGGGTAGAAGAATAACAAAATAGCATGGTGAGAGACTGCAGCGCTCTCAGATTATAAAGCATCTAAATGTCCAAGTACTTGATTCACAACAGATTATTAAGCAAGAAAGCTGTTAAAATGTGTTTGTTTAAAGTGAAGGGATTTAAATATAAAGATAGGCAGGTTATGCTTTAGTTATACTGGGCATTGGTAAGACTGTATTTAGAGTACTGTGCTCAGAATGAGTCCCCTTAAATAAGGAAGGATGTAAACGAATTGGAAGCAGTTCAGAGAAAGCTTACAAGAGTAATACCTGGATTAGCTGGCTGTCTTATGAGGAAAAGTTGGATAGACCAGACTTACATCTGCAGTAGTTCAGAAGAGGAAGGCATTATCAGGTTGTTGTAGAAAGGTTGTAGAAAAAGAGGTCACTATGTAAAAATAAGAGGTTACCCTTTTAAGATAGAGATAAGAAGATTTTTCTATCTCAAGAGGGTTACAAGTGTTTTGGAAATCTTCTTCAAAACATGGTGGAGCAGAGTCTAAGGCAGATCCTTTGTAAGCAGGGGGAGAAAGAATTATCAGGGGAGGCAGAAATGTGGAGTAATCAGTTCAGCCATGGTTTTAATTAACATTGGGCCAGGCTTGAGGGGATGAATTGCCTGTTCCTCCTTGAATTTGTTTGTTTATATATTCTGTCCATTGATTGCTTGAATAGTATAATTAGGAGAAGATTGATAAACTGCTGAAATATGCATGATGTGGGAAAACCACAACCAAAGGGAAAGTATAATATTCACACGTTAGGAAACTAAAGGGCAATGCTCCCTTAAAGAGCATTTCATGTGGAAAGTAATGTATTTGTTGACATATTTCTGCCTCTGTCCCCTGGGTTCTTGCGTATTATGTAGCATATGAAGCTATGGAGCAGAAGGTTTGTTTTGTTGACAGGGACAGCATGAAACCTGCTCTTGCTGTTTCTGGAATGCATAAATATATTGGTTAGAAACCTTTTGTTGCTTAATGTACAATTGAGCTGTAGCAAATGATCCATGTGCATAATTCTCTGTGGGATAAGCCGCACTGAAATATTTAGGTGCAGAGAAAAACATGTGAACTGGTGGACAGTGTATTCAATATGATTCTTGAGCATTTACTAACTGTTAGTTTGAAAAATTACAGTGGCAAAATAAAAAGTAAAAATATAAATAAGCCACCATATAAATAACTCATGTCATGCCCCATCACTCACTCTTTCAAACTTGGAAATATATTGCCATTCCTTCAGTGTCATTAGGTTCTGAAATTCCCTTCCTGATGGCATTGTGGGTCTGCATGATTGCAGCAGTTCAAGAAGGCAGCTCATCACCACTTCCTCAACGATAACTAGGGATGGACAATAAGTAAGAAAACAGCAATTGCTGGGGAAACGCAACAGGTCTGTGGAAAGAAAGCAATGTTAATGTTTTGCGTCTGGTGTCACTTCATGAGAAGTGCTGAGGAGGCATCTCGGTGGCTCAGCGGTTAACTCTGCTGTCTTGTATGGATCCAGATTTGATTCCGCCCTCAGGCAACTGCCTGTGTGGAGTTTGCATGTTCTCCACGTGTCTGTGTAGGTTTCTGCTGGGTGCTCCAGTTTTCTCCCACAGGCCAAAGATGTGCAGGTTTAGTGGATTGGCCATGGTAAATTGCCCCATAGTGTCCAGTTTTGTGCAGGCATGGTAGTTTAGCCATGTTAAGGGGGGAAGCGTGGTTGGATCTTGGTGGAATGCTCTTTGGAGGGTCAGTGCAGACTTGATCAGTTGAATAGTCTCTATTTGCCCAGTAGGAATTCTTCGATTCAGATGTGAGCATTTGGTAAGTCAAACACTTGCTCTGAAGGAAAAAGAATCTGCATTGTTTTCATTGACTGGTTCAGCAACTTCATGTCTACCAAGTGCAGAGACCTATTAGGTCAAGTAATCTGTTTCTGTGCAGCAAACTCTATACAACTTTGTTTCAGTTTACAAAACTGACTCCCCACTTTGATACTTGCAATCCCTACTAGTGATCAGAAGCGGCAATATTGTGGCTACAAGAGCAGGTGAGAGGCTGTGTACTCTGTGGCAAATGTCTTATCTCCTGACTCCCCAAACCCATTCCAACATCTGTGTAAGTCAAGCCAGGAATGTGTCTGACTATTTTCCACTGATCTATGTTATGGACCAGGCCAGACACCCTCAAAACATTTCAAAAAAGTAGCCCAGACCCGAACTTTGCTTGTTGCTTTAAGCAGGTGTAACATGGATATTTCAGGAGTGGTGCAGCTGGCCAAACCATTTAGTTTTAAACAAAACAGAATTTATTTACAAGATTACCAAATGAAACAAACAAAAGGGAATAGAATACAGAATAACAGCCTATCGGAAAACTCAACAGATTATCCCAATGTAATGCTGCTGTTCCAAATACTTGCAACAATCCTCACAAATACTCCTTGGCACACAAAGGTAAAATCAAACCCAGGGTCTTACAGGACAGATACCAGAGAGAGAGTACCAGCCTGGACCCAGCTTCTTTGAGTCCAGCGGCTTTTTCAAGACTACTGCTAAAAACCAAACCAAGCCAGAGAAAAGCTGAGCTAGGAGAACTGGCCACTTCCCTTTCATTGTACACATGTTTTTTTTAAACTGAAAGCCTTCTGAGACAGTGTCAGTTAGCTATAATTGAATTGGCCCTGAAACCCTTCAACTGTAGACTTTTGGAGTCTGTGTCTTTTATGAGTTCGCTGAAAATATAACCTTGTTAAAGGAGTGGCATTGTCACACCTAAATGAGTTCATCCAGAGACACACAAGTAGCTCAGCACCATCCAGAGCAAAGCAGCCCACTTGATTGATTACACATCCACCACCTTGACAGCAGTGTGCATTATCTACAACATACACTGCAGCAACTCAGCCAGGCTCCTCTGACAGCACCTTCAAAACCTGTGACTCGACCTTATGGGAGAACAAGTGGAAGCAGATAAACAGGAAGACCACCAACTCCAAGTTTCCTCCCAAGCCTCACATCGGGCAGGCTTGAAAATAGATTGCTGCCATTCCTTTATTATCACTGGGTTAAAATTCTAGAGCTGCAAATCCTCACTGATACGTTCACTACGGAACAGTAATGGTTAAAGAGGACCATTCTGTACCAGCTCATCAAGGACAACTGAGCATGGAGACAAAATAGCAAAACCCAAAGTAAATGATTTTAAAACCTGACCAGCACATCCTGAAACTGCCAATATTATTCAAAGGGAACTTGGGGTTTTTTGCTTAAACAAAATTAAGAACTTTTTAATATGAAAAAGCTGAATTTGGGGAGGAATCCAGCTAGTTTCATGGCTACAAGGATTCGACTTATCTTGCTCTTAGCAATGGCAGTTGAATGGACATAACGTGGGGCTTCCCATTGTTCAGACTTTCTAAACAAAGATTCAGAAAACTAGAAGAATCAGGTAAAAATCAGAAGAACTGCAGATTCTGTAAATCATGAACAAAAATATTGATTGTGGGAAAAGCTCATCAGGTCTGGCAGCATCTGTGGAGAAATATCGTTTCGGGTCATTGCTGAGACCTGCTGAGCTTTTCCAGCAATCTCTGTTTTTGTTTCAGAAGGATCAGATTGTGGGATTTAAATCCTTTCCTGATATTGGAACATGATAGTTCAATGAAGTAAGTCAGAAGGTCACTCTAGTGTAACACCAGCATCTCCACATCCTGGCATTCAATGAAGCATTGAGGATGATAATGAAGTGAGGTATTGTCAGGGGTCCAGTCCTTCAAGTGGCAAGTCCCACTGGTCAGAACCGGTCCAAGGCTTTGCTCCTGTAGCCTGGCACACCATATTCTGCATCCCATTACCCTGATGCACTTGTGGACGGTATAATTTGCTTGGATAGCACACAGTACAATACTATTCCCTGTAACAGTAACAAATCAATTTAAAATCAAACCAGCAGCACTGAAGAGCCCACAAACAGGTGGGTTTAATATTGTTGGCATGATTGCTGAAGACGATGGCCCAGGGGTGAGTGGGCTGAGGACAGAACGGGAGATTTGAGAAGCGGCTTCCATGAGCTGTTTCTAATTCCGTGGGGCGGGCGTGTACGTGAGTGAGTGGCAGCTGCCCTCGGGGGAGGCGGCTCTGAATCTCCCTCTCCCTGTTCGCTCAGTGATCTCGGAGTTGGGTGGTTTGCGCGGACCCGCAATATAAGGACTGGCTGTGAGTTTGCTCGGCAGATGCTGGCACCCAGCGGCTGTGGTACTGACCGCCGCTCACTCTCCACATTGCTCAGGGTAAGCTGCTGGGAATGAGAGGGAGGAGGGGGCTGACTGAAAGGGAGAAGAGTTATTGGGAGAAGCTCGGAGGAGAGAAAGGCGATATAACAATGATGTACACACGAAGCAAGTGATCTGAGGGGGAAAACAACCATATTTCACACAGCGAGTGAGGGCAGCATTGGCACGAGATAATAGGGTCGGACTGGATAATAGGGTCGGACTGGATAATAGGGTCGGACTGGATATTAGGACTGGGCTGGATATTAGGGTCGGACTGGATATTAGGGTCGGACTGGATATTCGGGTCGGGTTGGATAATAGGGTCGAACTGGATAATAGGGTCGGACTGGATAATAGGGCCGGGTTGGAAAATAGGGTCGGACTGGATATTAGGGCCGGGTTGGATAATAGGGTCGGACTGGATAATAGGACCGGGTTGGATAATAGGGTCGGACTGGATAATAGGGCCGGGTTGGATAATAGGGCCGGGCTGGATTATAGGGCTGGCCAGGATTATAGGGCCGGCCTGAAAAATAGGGCTAGCCTGGATAATAGGGCCAGGCTGGACATTAGGACCGGACTGGATAATAGGGCCGGGCCGGATAACAAAACCGGGCTGGATAACGGAGTCGGTTTAGTTATTTGTAGCGGATTAGATCCGGGTTGGATAACAGCACCAGACTGGATGGATAGTGGAGTCGGTGCAGTCAGGATGGCCCGAATGGCCTCCTTCCACACTTGAATGATTCTGTGATAATGATAACAATAAGGAGCTTCGGGAACACAGCTCCTGTCCCGCCTGAAAGCTGCTCCGTTTGTGCAATGGGCTGTGTCCATTTTGAATACAGCCAGGATGCTGTTCCTAAAGGGAGCGAGCGTCAGTCTGTCTGGGGAGGTTCAGGGGAGAAACATTGGCCTGGACTGGAACACGGGGAGCTCTGCTTTGGACACGGGGTGGGGGTGGAGAGAGAGAGAGAGAAATTGACTCCGTTCTGTCGGTATTTAGACCGGGCGGGGAGACTGTTGCTCCTCTGAAGCGGACACAGCAGCTTCCCGAGTGAAGAGAGCTGGGGTTAGTGCTTGGTGTCAGAGTGTGTATGCGTGTGTCTCTCGCATGCACATCACACCCACACGCACACAATCACTCTGTCTCTCCTGAATTTGTATTTGCAGAATTATATTTTATTTTGCTCAAAAAAAATCCACTTAAGATTCTATAAATCCCACTTCAGAAATACAACCAATCTAACTCAAGATTGGAACACAGACTTTAACCACACACGTTTAATGCATTGTCTGAGCAGTGATGGCACCTATTCTTAGAAAACCTGAAGGTACCTTGAGAATGTAACTTAAAAAAAGTTCTGAGATTTATGCATCAAAGAACCGAAACCAGCAAACCCATTCTGAAAGATGAAAGACTTAATCTAAATTTGTTTATTATATCATTTCAGCTCCATGACACTGTATTCCTTGTGCTATAAATTCTGTGTCTTATGGTTCTGTTTCACAACCACCTGATGAAGGGGTGGCGCTCTGAAAGCTAGTGCTTCCAAATAAACCTGTTGGACTATAACCTGGTGTTGTGTGATTTTTAACTTTGTCCACCCCAGTCCAACACCAGCTCCTTCATACGGAATAATCAGGGATTACCTCTTGATGTGGATTGTTAAGTTAAAATTCTCTCTATGGTGAAGCAAGCTTTTTAAAAAAATATTCTCAAGTGCACCCTCTATGGAATTCCCAAAGGATTGCTCTCCCAGAATGAGATGGCTGGTGACAGTGGTTTAACCTGAGGGTCACCAAATCAGGTGAGGACTGAGATGAGAAGGAGAGTCCTTCATGGTAATTTCAGCCAGAGTAAGAATTGAATCCATGCTGTTGGCATCACTCTATATTGCAATCCAGCCAACTGAGTGAACCGGCAACCCCGACCGAGAATGTACAGACAAACTGTTGCCTCCATAAAATTAAGTGAACGGCCTGTGTTTTTGTGAGTCAGTCAAATTGTGAGTATATTTGGTTCAGAAATCTCTTTTGTGTTTCAGATTCCTCTCAAGCTGCTACCATGTGGGGGCCATTCCTGTCACTGTTGATCACTTCCATTTGTTTAACCAAAGGAGTTCAGGCTGCGCTGTGGGGTGGATGTGAGCATGTTGAAGTGCAAAAGAATTTTAGTCTCAATCAGGTCTGTCCTGTTAATTTTTCAGTTGCCTGGCAATTCCTTTTTATGTAATGAAATACATTTTGCAGATGCCAAAGGATCAATAAAACATCTTTTGCCAAAGGGATTGGACAGTTCAGTGGATTTTCACACCATCTGCTCAACTTTAGCGACAGAGATGAAAGCAAAATCAATTTATGTTCTTACACCCCAACTTATATGGTTTCTTATTCAGCACAAACAGCACAAATTAGTCCCCCAAAACAAGCGTCTTTGAGCGTGGTCCCTTATTGAGAGTGGGAAGTCACCACTGAACCCATCAATAATCAAAGCAGAAAATGTTGGAAATAGACAGCGGGTTAGGCAGCATCTGTGAAGAGAGACAGAGTCAACCTCTTGGTCATTGATGATCCTTCTGAAATTTCTGATGAAGGGTCAACACTGCTCCAAAAAGTTACTTTTTTGTCTCAACAAGTACTTGCTGATAATCACATTAAATATATGTCTGTGGTGATTTAGTTGCAGAAAGTGTTGACACTAATATTTTAATTTATTTCAGTGTAATATCTGTTAAGATAACTTGCCCAAATACAGGAAATACATTCATTTGTGCAAATCATTTGCATGGATAATTCTGCTGAACAATCATGTTACACTAATTGTACCTATCAAGTGAACTTGTTAAAAATGCACCAGCATTTTAATGGAAACATTGCTAATAGTTGAATACCAGCATTGTTAATGTTGGGTTAGGTACAGACCATAAGAGAAGGGGAAATCTCTCTTTGTTTTGCTTTGGTAAATATTGAACCATTTGGATTATAATTTCAGGATTTAATTTAGAAATACCTTCCCAAGCATTTGGAAATTAGAATTAATGTTAAATGCTGTCTTGTGGGTTCCAGCAGCGCACACTGTTTATTGCTGAAACTGTATTAAATGTTGGTTCGGCCACAGTTAGAATTTCATGTACAGTTCTGGAATCCACATTATAGGAGGGATGTGATTACACTGGACAGAGTGCAAAGAAGATTTACCAGGATTTTGTCTGGGCTAGGGAGTTTTGGTTGTGAGGAGAGATTGGATAGACTGGACTTGTTTTCCTTGGCACAGAGGAGACTGAGGGGGTGGGGGGGGGGGGGGGGGGGGCTTTATGGAGATGTATAAAATTGTGAGGGTCACAGATAAGGTAGACAAGACAGAAATTTATACTTGACTGAAGAATCAATGACCATAGAGCACAGATTGAAGGTAACAGGCAGGAGATTCAAAAGAGATGTGAGGAAAATCTTTTCACTCTGAAAGTATTGGGAATCTGGAACTCACTGCCTGTAAGGATGATAGAGACAGAAACCCTCATAATATTTACAAAATATTTAGATGTGCACCTGCAATGTCAAGGCATACATGACGATAGGCTAAGTGTTGGAAAATGTGATTTGTAAAATTTTCTCCTGGGATGTGGGTTTAGGCTTGAAGGGCTGAATGGCCTACTCCTGTTCGTATTTCCTAGGTTTCCATGCAGGATCTGTTCCGAGGATGGAGGAACTGTAAAATGAAGAGAGTTTGGGAAACAGGGCCTGTTTTCTGAAGAATTTCAGAAAATGAGAGATGATCTTATTAAAACCTACAGAATACCTAAAGGGATAGTGTAAATCTAGGAGATGTGGGCAAGAAGTCTCTCCAAATCTGTGTATGGGTGTTGGGTGTGGGAATCTAGAACCAAAGGAAAAAAGTTTCAAATTAAAGGGGACCAAACTGAGGAGAATTGTATTTATCTGGAGGATTCTGAATCATTTGAATTCTCTATCCAAGAAAGCTGGTAAACCTCAGATGACTTTTAGGATAAAGACTTTTTGATTGCTAAATATTTAAATGATCTTGGAGGAGGTATGGGAAACATTTATTGAAGTGTTTGAGTTTTTGTATTGATTGAGGAGCATGTTCAATGGTTTGAATGGCCAGCTCCTGTTTCCAATTTAGAAGATAATGTTTAAAATGTACTTATTTTTAAAATAGAAGAATGAACTAAACCTCTTCTTTCATATTCTGCTGATCAAGCTAACTTGCTGCTAATGCAAAGGCAGCTACCAATCTGCACCACTCCCATGAATGCCTTCATATTCGTTCAGAAGAGACACCAAGATCTATGGCACCATAAAGGACTCTACAGTCCATCAAGTCTATGCCAGTCAAAACCAAATACCTAACTATTCTAATGAGGTGACAGTGACAGCCCTTGACACCAAGGCCGCATTGGACTGAGGACCCCGAGCAAGGAGCCTGAGCAAAACTGGAATTGTGGAGTCACAGAGATGTACAGCTTTGAAACAGACCCTTCAATCCAACTAGTTCCTGCCAACCAGATATCCTAAATTAATCTTGTCCCATTTGCCAGCAGTTGGCTCATATCCCTCTGAACCCTTTGTATTCATACACCCATCCAGATGCCTTTTAAATGTTATAATTGTACCAACCTCCCCACTGTCTCTGGCAGTACATTCCATACACGCACCACCCTCTATGAAACATTTGCCCCTTAGGTCCCTTTTAAATCTTTCCCCTCTCACTTTAAATGAATGCCCTCTAATTTTGGACTCCCCCACCCCAGAGAAAGGACCTTGTTTATTCAACCTATCCATGCCCCTCATGATTTTATAAGCCTCTATAAGGTCATCGCTCAGCCCCTGACGCTCCAGGGAAAGCAGCCCCAGCCTGTTCAGCCTCTCTCTTTAGCCTAAACCCTCCAAGTGGTGGAGGCTGATACATTAACATATGGATGGGTTGTTCTGGTTATGTTTGCCGAGCTGGGCATTTGTATTGCAGACGTTTCGTCCCCTGTCTAGGTGACATCCTCAGTGCTTGGGAGCCTCCTGTGAAGTGCTTCTGTGATGTTTCCTCCAGCATTTATAGTGGTTTGAATCTGCTGCTTCCGGTTGTCAGTTCCAGCTGTCCGTTGCAGTGGTCGGTATATTGGGTCCAGGTCGATGTGCTTATTGATTGAATCTGTGGATGAGTGCCATGCCTCTAGGAAAGATGAGAACAAACAGTCTTCCCGCAAATTCAACCCAAACTCTGGGTCAGATATGTGGATGACACCTTTGTAATCATTAAAAACACAGAAATAGAGAACACACATCGGATCATCAACGCCACACTCGCAGGAATCCGATTCACTAGAGAGGAAGAGAAGGACAACCAACTCCCATTCCTAGACGTGATGATACAGAGAACACCTAACGGAGAATTCACCACAAAGGTATACAGGAAAGCCACACACACAGACCAAGTCCTGAACTACGAAAGCAACCACCCCAACACACACAAAAGAAGTTGCATCAAGACACTATTCAAAAGGGCCACAACACACTGCAATACACCAGAACTGCAAAAAGAGGAAGAAGAACACCTATACAATGTATTCACCAAAAACGGATACCCGTGCAATTTCATCGACAGATACCTAAGGGAAAGACAACGGAACGAGGACATGCCGCAACCCAAAGGACCAGCCACACTACCATACATCAAGAGCATTTCCGAACTGACAGCCAGACTACTGCGACCACTAGGACTCATAACAGCACACAAACCAACAGCCACTCTCAGACAACAACTCACCAGAACGAAGGACCCGATACCCAGCATGAGCAAAACCAATGTAGTGTACAAAATCCCATGCAAGGACTGCACAAAACACTACATAGGACAAACAGGAAGACGGCTAACGATCCGCATCCATGAACACCAATTAGCCACGAAACGACACGACCAGCTATCCTTAGTAGCCACACACGCAGATGACAAGCAACATGAATTTGACTGGGACAACACTACTATTATCGGGCAAGCCAAACAGAGAACAGCCAGGGAAATCCCAGAGGCATGGCACTCATCCACAGATTCAATCAATAAGCATATCGACCTGGACCCAATATACCGGCCACTGCAGCGGACAGCTGGAACTGACAACCGGAAGCGGCAGATTCAAACCACTATAAATGCTGGAGGAAACATCACAGAAGCACTTCACAGGAGGCTTCCAAGCACTGAGGATATCACCTAGACAGGGGACGAAACGTCTGCAACACAAATGCCCAGTCGGCGAACAGAACCACAACAACGAGCACCCGAGCTATGAATCTTCGCACAAACTTTGAATATGGATGGGTATATGAAAGTTAGGATATCTGGTCGGCATGGACGAGTTGGACTGAAGTTCTGTTTCTGTGCTGTGTATGTCTATGACTCTGAGGTCTGGCAGCATCTGTGTAGAAAAGAGCAGGGCAAGCTTGATTTGAATCAAATATGACTCGTATTCAGAAATGTCTCCTATTTTCCCATTCTTTTATATGCTGCTCGAGGTTCTCGAGAATGGTCCCAGGAATGAAAAGCTTAACATGTGAGGAACATTTGAGGACTCTGAGTTTGTAATTGATGGAGTTTAGAAGGATGAGGGAGGATCTAATTGAAACATACTGAATGGCCTGGACAGAGTGGATGTTAGGAAGATGTATCCATTGGTGAGAGAGACTAAGACCCGAGGGCATAACCTTAGAGTAAAGGAAAGACCTTTTTGAACAGAGATAAAGAGAAACTTCTTCATCCAGACAGTGGTGAGTCTGTGGAATTCATTGCCACAGAAGGCTGTGGTGGCCAGGTCATTGAGTATATTTAAGACAGAGATAGATAGGTTCTTGATGGCCAAGGGGATCAAGGGTTACAAGGAGAAAGCGGGAGAATGGAGTTGAGAAACTTATCAGCCGTAACTGAGTAGCAGAGCAGACCTGATGGGCTGAATGGCCTAACTTCTGCTCCCATGTTTTATGGTCTTATGGTCTTATGATTCATAGTGGCGAGAGCATCGGTAAAAGTGAGATGGCACAGAAGAGTGGCAACTTTCATTTCAATGGCATGGCCAAGGGACTCTTACCTTGTCACCAGGCCCCTACTCCATGACGGAGTACTTAACAAGAAGGCCTGTAAAGTTCTACACTTTTTAAAATTTCTTTACTCGATATTTTTCTTTATTTTTCTGTTTTTAGATAGTGCCAGAGAATGGCTACGCTGTGCAACACTTTTCACTGTATTTTGTAACAAAATACATGTGACAATAAATAAATGAAATCAAGATCTATTTGCACTTTTCTACTATTAAAGCTTTGCATCTATATCTCAGGAGGAATTAATAGGAACATGAAGTACATGTTTATTTTCTGGTAAATCTGAGGAATTGAGATTTGGTCACTGGTGCATGGAGAATCATGTTTACAGAATCATGATATACACCACCACAGCAGGGTTTAACTTCAAGAGGATCTTGTGAAGATATTTTTGAGTTGTTGCATTGCGAGTATTGATTTAATTCCCATCTGCAGCATTTGGTCCTCAATGAATTATGCACATTATTAATAAGCTAATACACTTTATTTTACAGTATTTGGGTACATGGTATGAAATTGAACGATTTTATAATGTCACTGAAGACCTCAGATGTGTTTCTGAAACAATATCCTCGGCCTACAATGGGATAAGTACCGTATATGAGGTTACCACTTTGATTACGTAAGTTCGACTGTAAATGGAGTGAGTGTGTGCGTGTGTGTGTGTGTCTATGTATGCAGGTTTGTGTATGTTCTGTTTGCGTACATGCAAGACACCAAAATGATTGTCATGACCTCCTTATTAAAATTTAGCTACCATAATACTCCAAAAACTATTTTGGTACAGCAGTACAGGGCGTTACTGCAATTTTCCAAAGGACAGTGTGATACACCAAAATGAAAACCACAAGCTCCAACATTGATTAGAGCAACGAAAATTTGGAACAGTGCTAAAATTGAACAAGTTTGATAAGATTGAACTGCAGAAAGGTGGGAAAGGAGTACCTAATTTTCTTCTCCCAATTGAGGACTCCGTTGCATACTTTAAAGTCTTCTTCCAGATCGCTAAGGAGAAAGATTAAGAAGATGTAGCAATATCTGTGACAATAAACTGGGTCTCTACAGCACTGCTGCTGCTGCTGTTTCTGCTGTACCAGCCTGATCTTCCTGTCTCAGGTGTGAATAAGTTGGCATTTTGTACCTGGCCTTTACTTCACTGCAGCCACCATGAAAGAGGTTATAGTGGAGCATCACTAGATGCTGATCCCAGTAAATGATAATCCCACCAAGTAATCCCTAATACCCCTTTGACCAACTGTGTGAACTGCTTTCACTCAATGTAAAAATCAGCACCACAATGTTAGTCCAGTGGACCAAATGGCCAACCAGTTAGTTAAACATTTTCCTGTATCCAATGATGATAAGCAGTTGTATAAGTAAGCTGTTACTCAGGAACTGAAATGACTTAAGTTACATCAAATTATAACAAGGAAGGAAGTTACCTGGCAAAACAAATCCATGAGGGACTTCATCCACCATACTTATTGCCATCTTAGTTCTCATCTGTTTCTATTTCTTTAAGTCATTTATCTCAACTGTTGTTGAAAAATTACATGGATCTAGATTCTCTGCAGTTCCCACCCTTAAGTTAGCCTGATTGACAAGAAGAACATCTTTCAGTAAAGGATGTGAAAGATGTCATAGGGGTCTTGATTGTGGAGAGGGTAGGGTTATGTTGGATCCAATAGCAGTCCTGGAGTATCAGCGAGGGCCCTCTGGTGGATGCAGACCCAGGGGAGCAGATGATGTTTGAGGGTCTCTGGAAGTGATAAGGAAAACAGACAGATCATGGGACACTCCTGTTTGCCTGCGAGCAAATTGCCAAGGCACCTGCCATATGAACTGAACAAGCCTTGCGCCTTAAGTTGCAGAGTTACTTGTGGCCTTGGAAACAGAGCTAATTGTAGTTAAAAAGAATGAGTGTAAATGAAGGCTACAGTCTCATTAAAAGACTTAAGTGATTGGAATGTTACACTTGGAAATCAAAACAGCTACCAATCTGTGAATGCTTCAAACACAGTGTGATGTTGCAAACCTGATGTTAAAATGCACATGGAATTAAGCATGGGCCAAAGGAAAATAATTTTAGAATAAATGAGGTTGCTGCAAGCCAATTGACTAGAATGTTTCATCATTCATACCATATGGTATTTGGCAGAGGACACTGGGCAAGTCTGAACAGTCTACGTCTTCACTACACTGGTGAAAATGTTAGGTCGAGGGGTAAATGCTTTTAGGATACCCTGTGTTCATCAGGGCACCACTCTGAAATGGAAACACCATTCCCCTCCTGTTCCTCCCTAGGGTGCTTGATCATTACCTAAAAAAGCCCTGACATACGCATGTCTAGTATCCATTTAGTTTTTGCAAATGGATTTTGCCCCTTCCACCAAGGGGCAACAATCTCACATTGAGCTTGTTTGTGACCAGAGAGGCTGGGATAGTGTTACTGAGTCATAAACCATTCTCCTCCCTGCAATGTTTCATATTTGTTTTCTATTCGAACCTGTGAAATGACACCAGCTCATTTGATTTTGAGAATTCAACCCATGGATTCCTCAACTTAGATACGAATGTAGGATGTAGGAGCAAGAGTAGGCCATCTGCCCCTTTGGTCCTGCTTCATTATTCAATACAATCATTTCTGATCTGGTTGTAGTCTCAACTCCACTCCCTGTTTGTGTGCAGTAATCATTATCTCCCTTGTTTATCAAATACCTTGTTCGAGAATCAAAACTGGACTCTTCAAAGGTTACATTCCTGATAAGCATGAATGCCATTGGAGCTGCCTTTGGAGACTCCTTCCTTGCCTGTCACAATCCAAATTGTGGAGTGGGATGGGTTTCCCAGCAGAGTTCCCTCATGCTCACCTTGCATCTTTGGACGGCCATGTGAAAGATCACACCATACAGTAGAAAGTAATGTAAGGGACCTGGGCTCCTTGAAAGGAGAAAAAATGGTTTGTGGTTTCAAGATTCACCTTGAAGAGGTGAGTCTGCCCCATCACTCCACTTCTTTACCTCAGATGAATTCATGACAATGTGGAAGTACTGGATTCATCTTTATATATACACAGCTTTTCTGCTTTTTGCAGGAAGGGTAATGATGTGACTGCATACACTGCAGAATTAATTCCACCTGACAAGAAAGCCAAAGATCAAGCAAAACTAAAATATAGACTTGGTAAGTTTTTTTTGATTATTTATCTTTCATGGGATTTGGACAGCATTTATTACCCACCTCAAATTGCTCTAAACACTGTGGTGGTGAACTGCCTTCTTGAACTAGTCATGGAGTGTAGATAGATCCACTGTGCTGTTAGAAAGGGAGTTCCAGGATTTTGATATAGTGGCAGTGAAGGAATTGTGATATTGTTCCAAGTTGGGATGGTGTGTGGCTTGAAGCTGAACTTGCAGATAACAGTGTTCACAAGTATCCACAACCCTTGTCCTTCTATTTGGCAGAAGTTGTGGGTTTGGAGGGCTTTTGACTTAATTAGAGGGGGAAGGTCTCAGGAGGGAAGATATGTTGGTTTACAAAGCAAAAGGAAATGACAGCACTGCAGGCAATTATTTTTATAATGATTCTAAGAGTGGAATAGGAAGGAGCAGAGCATACGAGCCAATATGATTGAAGGGGTGAAATTGATTTTAAAAAAATAAAATTAATGGCTCTTTACTTGATTGTACACAGTATTCATAACAAAATAAACAAATTAACAGCACAATGGGGTTACTGGGAACAATCTTTTAGCATTTATGAAGACATGGTTAGAAAGAGGAAGGTTTGTTCGCACAAACTGAAATAAATATGATAGCAAGAAATGACTTTGCATTGAATGATGTAACATCCATATGGGTGGTGGTAGAAAATAACTAGAGGAAGAGGATATTGGTGGGAATAGTTTACAGCCCCCCCCTAATAGTGACTGTTAGGACATAGAGTAATATACCGCAAAAATATGCCATTCAGCCCATCATGTTTTTGCTGACCATGATGCCATTCTAAACTAATCCATTGGCCTACACATAGTCCATAGCCATCTATTCCCGGCCTGTTTATGTATCTGTCCAAATGTCTCTTAAATGTTGCTATCACAAATAAAGGGCAGTGAATAAATCAGAATAGGAGGGCATGTAAAAAAGGCAATGCATTGATCCTGGGTTAGACTGGTACTGGAAAAGATTTGTGACAAACCAGATGATGTAAGGAAGTTTTAAAAGCCAAAAAGGAAAACTAGAAACAAAAAGATGGAGAAAATGATCTATGAAGGCAAACTAGCAATAACATAAGAATGGTCAATAAAAGATTATTTTTATATATGAAAAAGAAGAGAGAGGACGATGTGAACACAGGTCGCTCAGAGAACAAAACTGAAAAATAACAAGGGATCCAGAGAATGGCAGAAGAAATATTTTTGTCTGTCTTCGTGATAGAAGACACTAATAACATTCCAAAATAATACTAAATACTCAAGCAAACACCACTGACATTACCACATCCCCACTGCCTCATCCTTTGCATAATACTGAAGCTTTTCACTTTCAATAAATAGGATCATTCACTGGAGAAACACTGTTTTGTTTGTACAGAGGGTTTCGTTCTCTAGAGGTTATAGCTTTTATTTTACAAAAGATTTTTGCACTTAAAAAGCATTCAAGAAGATAGCACTTGGAAGGCTGATTAACAAAGTTGTGGCTCATGAAATTAAAGGGTCAATGTCCTGTTAGATAAAAAATTGACTCAGAGATGCAACCATATGGGATCAATGTGGATTTCTCCAGTTTCCTCATTTCCCCTCCCCCACCTTATCCCAGTCCCAAGCCTCCAACACGGCACCGCCTCCTTCCTTCCCACCCATCCACTCCACCTTCCCCCCTGACCTACTGCTTCCACCTGCATCTTCATCTACCTATTACGCTCTCAGCTACCTTCCCCCTAGCCCCACCTTCTCCATTTGTCTCTCAGGCCTTCGGCCCACAAGCTTCATTCCCGATGAAGGGCTTATATCCGAGATGTCGAGTCTCCTGATCCTCAGATTCTGTCTGATCTGCTGTGCTTTTCCAGAGCCACACTCTCGACTCAGGGACTTAAGCAGCAAGTTGTGATGAACGGGTATTTTTCAGGCAAGAAGAACAGATAGTGGTGTTTCCCATCAGCCAGTGTTAATACCAGCACTCTAAGTGGTTGTGAAGAAATGCTTTGGATCTTGGAATGGAAGGAAATTTCAAAATTTGCCAATGTTATGAAATTTGAAGAAGTGTCAAAAAGTGAAAATGATACAAATTGCTTGCAGCGGAATACAGATGGGTTAACAGAATAGATGGACAAGGTGCAGGTGGAATTTAGTGCAGAGAAATGTAAGGTGATGTATTTTGGCAGAGTGAGGAGGGAGAGGCAATATAGACTTAGTAGCAGTGTTCTAAAGAGTTTACAGGTGCATGGGTGCTACGGGTTCAAGTCTATTGATCTTTAAAGATGTCAGCATATAGTCAGGGAATGGATAACAAAGCTTACAATTAAAGAGAAGATGAATATGAAGGGGATTTACCCTCAATAGTTCCAGACATGGGGGAATTTAGTTAAGGTTAGGTTGGAAAATCTGGTGTTGTTCTCATTGACAATGGAAATTCTGGAAAGATTTTTTCAAAGTGTGCAAGATTATAACAGTCCAAAATAAGGTAGTCAATGAGAAATTATTCCTAGGTGACACGGATGGACACCTGATCAAGAGGTGCAAGGCAATATAAGAAAGAATCTTTGTATACAGTGAGTTATACAGACCTGGAATTCACTACCTGTGAAGGGGAACAATCAATGATTTCAAAAAGGAAATTGGGTTGGCATTTGAAGGAAGTAAACTAGATCTACAGGAATTGAACCAAGACCCAGGATTTCCTGGATTGGGTAGGAATAATCAACATGGATTGACGGTTCTAATAGTCTCCTCCTGTGTAATTAGTGACTTTATGACTTGATAATTTTTTCTTCCTATGATTCACCTTAGGGGCACTTTACTCTGTTAAAGGTGATGAATAAATACAATTTGTTGTTGGTTGTTTATTGTGAAAGATTTTAATTTCAGTGGTAAAGTGCAAACTTCCATTTTGTTCTACTTTAAAAATCAATGCAAAGTTTGTGGCTTGTGATTAATTTTTATTTTCTTCACTCAACAGATCAGATAATAGGGCAAGAGCATTTCGATGGTATGTATTAAAAATTACAACTCCTTGATTAATAAACAAACAAAATCCGATCCTATTTGAGAATGTAATACAGTGTTCAGTATTTTGACTACTGATTACATTTTCCTCACTACTGTTTCTCATTAATGCTTCTCATTAAATTGGCAGTAATTTTTAAAAAATAGTTCATTTTTGAGTTTGGCATCATCATTTCTTGGGGATTAAGCTAGCAAGTAACTTCCGCCAGAATTTCCAAACATACAAATTGATGTTGGGCCCTTACCGAGAAAGCAAACTTCCTGAATAAAACTCTACTGCTAGCTAATAACTAACATGAGATATTCACCATAGCATTTCCAGTGGTGGAACATAGCTCATGTAACAACAGCCATTAACGATGAACACAAGTATGGTGTGCAGGATCACTGACATCATGAGATGGAGAAGTGTATAAACCAGAGGCATATGGGAGAGATAATTTTTTAATACATTAATACGGGTGCAAAACAAGTCATGAGTCTCTCGAATAGTCATTTGGTTATACAGGTTTAGACTATTGCTGAAAATAGATACACTTTATTAAAACTTTTTAAGGTGCAATAATCAGGACATTCACATGAAAATCAATATGAAGGGGAACAATATTGAATGCTGTGTGGGAAGACAGTGCTGATCCGTGCATTTAATTGCAATGTCTATTTGTCAACCAGTTAGCACTGTCTTCTCAAACAAAATACAATCTTATTCCCATTCATATTGGTGTTCCTATGAATATCCAGTAAGTCTAAGACAGAAAACCTTGACAAAATATGTCCTTTTACAGCAACACTCAAACTCTTGAATCATAAATTAAAAACCTCCAAGGGGCGTGAACTCCAGTATTGACTTATTTTGCTTCTAATTGATTGATTTGTGACATTGGGTAGAAATTTTATTTGGTATATTGACATTATTGGTGTAAATATGTGCTCACTGGATAGAATAGAATGGAGAAAATAGTATAGAATTCCCACAGTGTGGAACAGGCCATTCATTTCAACAAGCTTGCACGAACCATCTGAAGAGCATGCCACCCAGACCCATCCCCAACCTTATTCCTGTAACCCTGCATTTCCCATGGCTAACAGAGCTAACCTATTCATCTGTGCACACTAAGGACCATTTACCATGCCCAATCCACTTAACTTGTGGGAAGAAACTGAAGCACACAGGGAAACCCATGCAGATACGGGGAGAACATGCAAGCTCCACACAGATAGTCTTGAGGCTGGAATGAAACGAGCTGGTGCTGTGAGGCAGTAGTGCTAACTACTGAACCACAGTGCCACCCATAGGTGTTGCAAACAATACGTGTAAACTCAGATAGGTTTTAACGTTGTGGCTGTGAGTCTTTAATGAGAATGCTATCGCAACACTACCTCCCACTGGGAGGGTAGAATGTCCTCACTTGCTGGTTTTGAACATAATTTCAGTAACAGACAAATTGAGGTGGTCTTTCAAATATTTTTCAACTCAGCAAACTAGTTAATTACATCCACAATAGTAAGAATTAAGTTCAGAACACTGGCAAACTGTGTTGATGGTCCTGTCTGATAACTTTAATTGAATTGTTTGAAAAGTTGACTAAATATATTGATGTGGGTAGTGTAGTTAATGTGATCTACATAGACCTCACTAAGGCTTTTGACAAAATCCTACATGGAAGGCCGATCCAAAGGTTAAGAGCGCATGGCATCCAAGGCAATTTGGCAAACTGGATCCAAAGTTGGCTTGCAGACAGAAGGCAAAGGAGCAATGGTGAGGGGTTTTATTTTTGTGATAGGAAGCCTGTGACCAGTGGTAATACCACAGGGATTATTGCTGGGACATTTGCTGTTTATTCTGTACCTTAATGACTTGGATGTGCAAGTAGAAATTTGAATGACAGAAATTGGTGGTGTTTTTGATTGTAAGGAGGATGGTCTCAGGCTTCAGTCTGAAATTGATCACCTGGTAATTGGCAGAGCAATGGACAGATGAACTTTAATTTTGATAAGTGGGAGATAATGCATTTTGAGAGTTGTAATAAGGGAAGGATTACACAATACGTGGTCGGTCCCAAGGGAGTAATGGATAACAAAGGGACATTGGTGTACAAGTCACAGATCCCTGAAGGTGTCAGCATGGTGACAGTGATGAAGAAGGCATATGGGATGATTGCCTTCATTAACTTGGGTGTGTAATATAAGAGCAAGGAAGAATTTGGGGTAATCCCCAAATGGAATACTGTGTGCAGTTCTGCTCGCTACACTATTAGAAGAATGTGAATTGCATTGGACAGGGTGCAGAGGAGATTCACCTGGATGTTGCCTGGGAAGGAAAATCTCAGTTATGAAGAGAGAGTGAGATGGGCAGGGTCATATTCCTTGGAGCAGAGGAGACTGATTGAAGAATACAAAATTATGAGAGGTATAGACAGAGTAGACCATGAGAATCTTTTCTTCATAGCAGATGTGTCTAAGATCAGAGGATGAGTTTAAGGTGAAGAGGAGGTGATTTAGAGGGGATCTGAAGATCTCCTGGGATGGCATTCGGCATAAGTTCTGTCAGACCAAAGTCATCAATGCTACCTTACCAGGGGCAATGAGATGGTGCTAAGAATTGGTCCAGCAGTCTGATAGCAATGACATGGTCCTCAATCAATGGAGATATTTATTACATGACTGTTGGAAATGCTGTGTTTTAGTATGTCTGTATTTCTTTTCCAAAACTGCAATTAATTTGATTAACTGGTGAACCAACAAAAAGAAACTAGCTGCTTGATTTATCACAGATTAATGTTCAGTACTCTTTTTCTTTTATTTCAGATGGAAATATTTTACATTACTGGGTGTTAGACACTGACTATACAAGTTACTCTCTGGTATTCTCCTGTGTATCTTTCCTTGGCATAATGCACACCCCTTATGCCTGGATTTTTTCAAGAGAACGACAGCTGTCAGCAAATATCACACAGAACCTGCATGGTGTCCTGGAAAGATACAACATTAAAACTGAAGATTTTGTGAAAATTAATCAAGAAGGTTGCATTTAAGAGCCAATCAGAGTACATATAAAACATTTTAATGTGCGTCAAAATATACTGATTTTTAGTTTACTCCATTGTAATTTATACTGGAGTTAGCATATCTGAACTTATATAATATCTGCTGCAGTTGCTATGATGGACTATGAATTGAGTTATCTTCATCAAAAGTTCAGGAGTTTGAAGAAATACCTCCAATTGTCAATATCTAACCCCTCTGAAATTCAAATCAATGATAAAATCTTGACTGGTCCATCTATCGATGACCATAAATGCCTCTTAAAATTCGAGATAACTGGAATCACACTTCATGCAACCACCATTTGGTCTAAGTACAGAGACTGGCTACTGCTAATGAACATGAAAGAGGTCACCAGACGGTGTCCAGTTTTGTACTCAACAGCTGAATTTTCTGTTTGTGACGTTTCAATTCATATTTTCTACACCCAATCATTTTATTAGCTAGAAAAATCATGGACTGGCAGTAAATAAGCAGAAAATATGATTTCTAGCTAAATGCCTTTAATGTCACTCTTGGTTTGATCTTCTAATCATTTGATTGAATAATATAAGAACAGCAAATAAATAATGTGCAATACTCAGAAATTAGATTAGCTTGGCATTGACACAGTTATTTGGCTTTGTGTGCTACAAGAGAATCAGAAATCTGTTAAACTAAGTGCTTTCTTCAGCAATAAAAATGAAAAATTAAAATAGTGTCTTTCTTCTGATCCTCATCTCTATATAATCCATTTGATTGTGTGTGTACATTTAGCCGACACAGTTACAATGCTTTGAATTTGTGTCTGTGAAAATTTTGTATTCATTCATAATCCCTTTCCCTGGAATCTTTATTCTTTCACAGAGTATGGGTAATGGTGACATAGAGAAAATATCAGTGGGCTAGTAATCTAAACATCAAGGCTAATACTGTAGGAATTAAAATTCAATTATTAAAATCTGGAATTAAATGCTTGATGAATGGTGACCATTGAACCATTATGATTGTTGTAAACTTAGTGGCCTAGCAACCCATCGCAGATACTGTCAATTTAATTGGCATTAAATTGAACGGAGGAGAAAGTGAGGTCTGCAGATGCTGGAGATCAGAGCTGGAAATGTGTTGCTGGAAAAGCGCAGCAGGTCAGGCAGCATCCAAGGAACAGGAGAATCGACGTTTCGGGCATAAGCCCTTCTTCAGGAAGGGCTTATGCCCGAAACGTCGATTCTCCTGTTCCTTGGATGCTGCCTGGCCTGCTGCGCTTTTCCAGCAACACATTTCCAGATTAAATTGAACGGTTAAATGCTTGCCATTAAGGAGTAAAGGCAAGCACAGACATTTGTTACCCATTCCTAATTGCCCTTTTAGATGCTCCTGCCCCACCGAACTCGTCTCTGCATACCTCGACACGGTCCTGTCCCCCTTAGTCCAAGAACTCCCCACCTACGTTCGGGACACCACCCACGCCCTCCTCCTCCTCCATGATTTTCGCTTCCCCGGTCCCCAACGCCTTATCTTCACCATGGACATCCAGTCCCTGTACACCTCCATCCCCCATCACGAAGGACTCACAGTCCTCCGCTTCTTCCTTTCCCGCCGTACCAACCAGTACCCTTCCACTGACACCCTCCTTCAACTGACTGAACTGGTCTTCACTCTGAACAACTTCTCTTTCCAATCCTCCCACTTCCTCCAAATGAAAGGAGTAGCCATGGGCACCCGCATGGGCCCCAGCTATGCCTGCCTCTTCGTAGGATATGTGGAACAGTCCATCTTCCGCAACTACACTGGCCCCACCCCCCACCTTTTCCTCCGCTACATCGATGACTGTATCGGCACCGCCTCGTGCTCCCACGAGGAGGTTGAACAGTTCATCCACTACACTAACACCTTCCACCCCGACCTCAAATTCACCTGGACAGTCTCAGATTCCTCCCTCCCCTTCCTCGACCTTTCTATTTCTATCTCAGGTGACCGAATCAACACGGACATCTACTACAAACCGACCAACTCCCACAGCTACCTGGACTACACCTCCTCCCACCCTGCCCTCTGTAAAAACGCCATCCCATTCTCCCAATTCCTTCGTCTCCGCCGCATCTGCTCCCAGGAGGACCAGTTCCAAAAACGTACAACCCAGATGGCCTCCTTTTTCAAGGACCGCAATTCCCCCCCCGACGTGGTCGACGATGCCCTCCACCGCATCTCTTCCACTTCCCGCTCCTCCGCCCTTGAGCCCCGCCCCTCCAACTGCAACCAGGACAGAACCCCACTGGTCCTCACCTGCCACACCACCAATCTCCATGTACAGCGTATCATCCGCCGTCATTTCTGCCACCTCCAAACGGACCCCACCACCAAGGATATATTTCCCTCCCCTCCCCTATCAGCATTCCGTAAAGACCACTCCCTCCGTGACTCCCTCGTCAGATCCACACCCCCCACCAACCCAACCTCCACTCCCGGCACCTTCCCCTGCAACTGCAGGAGGTGCAAGACTTGCGCCCACATCTTCCCCCTCACCTCCCTCCAAGGCCCCAAAGGAAACTTCCATATCCGCCACAAATTCACCTGCACCTCCACACACATCATCTATTGCATCCTCTGCACCCGATGTGGCCTCTATATTGGGGAGACAGGCCGCCTACTTGCGGAGCGTTTCAGAGAACACCTCTGGGACACCCGGACCAACCAACCCAACCACCCTGTGGCTCAACACTTCAACTCCCCCTCCCACTCCACCAAGGATATGCAGGTCTTTGGACTCCTCCATCGCCAGACCACAACAACACGATGGTTGGAGGAAGAGCGCCTCATCTTCTGCCTAGGAACCCTCCAACCACAAGGGATGAACTCGGATTTCACCAGTTTCCTCATTTCCCCTCCCCCCACCTTGTCTCAGTCAAATCCATTGAACTCAGCACCACCTTCCTAACCTGCAATCTTCTTCCTGACCTCTCCGCCCCACCCCTGTCTGACCTATCACCCTTACCTTGACCTCTTTCCACCTATCGCATTTCCAACGCCCCTCCCCCAAGTCACTCCTCCCTACCTTTTATCTTATCCTGCTGGACACACTTTCCTCATTCCTGAAGAAGGGCTTATGCCCGAAACGTCGATAGTCCTGTTCCCTGGATGCTGCCTGACCTGCTGCGCTGTTCCAGCAACACATTTTCAGTTTTTAGATGTAAGCCATTTCAGAGGGCAATTAAGAGTTTCCCACATTGCTGTTCATCTTAAATTATATTCCTATACAACATAATCTCTTCCATAATCTCTTTTCCCCACTACTGGTCTGGTGTCACATCGGCCTGATCAGGCAGGGATAGCGGACTTCATGCCTGAAAGAACATTAATGAACTACAAGTGTTTTTATGACAATTATTGGTAGTTACATGGTTATTTTAATGAAACTAAGTTTCAATTCCAGATTTTATTAATTAAATTCAAACTTCACCAACTTTTGTTGTGGAATTTTAACCAAAGTCCACAGAATGATGTTAGATATGCATTAAATGCCTCATGAAGTCTCCTGACTCTCCTGAAGCCTATCCACATTGACAAGTCACAAGTCAGGAGTGTGATGGAATGTTCCTCACTTGCCTGGATGGGTGCAGCTCCAACAATACTCAAGAGGCTTTACTAAACCCAGGGCAATGCAGCCCACTAGATTGGGAGTGACATCCACAAGCATCCATTCCCTCTACCATCATTGTGCAGTAGCAGCAGTGTGTACAATCTACAAGATGCATTTCAGAAATTTATCAAGGGTTCTCAGACAGCACCTTCCAAACCCATGACCACCTCCTTCTAAAAGGACAAGGGCAGCAGATGCATGGGAATGCCACCACTTGCATGTTCTCCTCCTCATCTTGTTCACTTAGAAATATATTGCCATTTCTTTATTGTCGCTCGGTTAAAATCCTGGATTTCTCATCCAAAGAGCATTATGGGTCAACTTAAAGCAGGAGGACTGCAGCAGTTGAAGAAGGCAGTTCACCAGCAAAAAACTCAATTAAGTTGGTGAGATAGCTTTCAGCGTGGGAAACTATGTTGACTATCCCTAATCAGTCTTTGCCTTTCCAAATGCATGTGAATCCTATCCCTCAGAATCTGCTCACTGCTCTTTAGTTTCCTAACTTTTCCCTTACCATCTTTCTTAAATAAGGGCACCCCATTCGCCAGTCTCCACTCTTCTGGCACCTCACTGGTTGCTGATGATGATACAAATATTTCAGCAAAGGGCCCAGCAATTTCTTCCCTGAGCTTCCCATAAAGTTCTGGGATACACCTGACCAGGTCCTTGGGATTTATCTACTTTATGCATTTTAAGTCTTCCAGTATCTTCTGTCTGTACTGTGGACAATTTTCAAAACATGACTATTTATTTCCCGAAGGTCCCTCACATCAATGTCCTTCTCCATAGTAAATACTGACCCTGAAATATTTGTTTAGTATCTCATCTATCTCCTGTGGTTCCACACATAGATGACAATGTTGATCTTTAATGGCCTTATTCTCTCTCTAGTTACTCGATTGCCCTTAATGTATTTATAGAATTTATTTTGATTCTCCTTAACCCTATTTACCAGGGCAATCTCATGTCCCCTTTTTGCCTGATTTCCCTCTTATGTATATTCCTACTATCCTTGAACTCCTTTAGAGACTCACTTGATTCCAAGTGTCTACACCTGACATCTTGCTTTTTTTTGATCAGAGCCTCAATTTTTCTAGTCATCCGGCATTCCCTATACCTACCAGCCTTACCGTTCGCACCAGCAGAAACATACTGTTTCTGAACTCTTGTAATTTTATTTCTGAAGCTCTCCCTCTCACCAACCTGTGAATAGCCTCCCCCAATTGATTTTAGAAAGGTTTTGCCTAATACTGTCAAAATTGGCCTCTCTCCAATTTAGAGTATTAACTTGTGGATCTTTTTCCATAACTATTTTGAAAATAATAGAATTATGATCACTTGCCCTGAAGTGCTTCCTCACTGACATCTCAATCACTTGCCCTGCCTTATTTCCCAAGAGTAGGTCAAGTTTTGTACCTTCTTTAGTATGTGCATCCACATATTGAATATGGAAATTTTCTTGTACATACATAACAAATTCTTCTCCATCCAAGCCCTGAACACAATGGCAGTCCCAGTCTATGTTTGAAAAGTTAAAAGCCCTTACTGTAATGAATATATTGTTCTTACAGATATCTAAGATCTCTTTAAATATTGGCTTCCTTATTTCCTGCTAACTATTGGGCAGCCTATAGTACAATTACAATAAGGCGATCATCCCTTTTTTATTTCTCATTTTTTCAGTATTCATTCACAGGATGAGGACATTGCTGGCTAGGCCAGAATTTGTTACCATCTCTAATTGCCTAGAGGGCAGTTACGAGTCAACCAAGTTGTTGTGGGTTTGGAATCACATATCAGCCAGACCAGGTAAGGACATTATTTAACCAGATAGGCTTTTCCTGCCAATCAACATGATACATGATCATCATTAGGCTTTTAATTCTAGGCACTTGTGGAATTCAAATTCCACCATCTGCTGTTGTGCAGGATTAGTACGTGGGTCCCCAGAATATTACCTGGGTGTCTGGATTAACAGTCCAGTGATAATACCATTAGGCCATTGCCTCCCTTCAGTTCCGTACAGATAACTTCACTGGACATCCTCCCAAGAATATTCTCCCTGACTACAACTGTAATGTTATCCTTAAGAAAAATGTCACTCCCCCACCTCTTTTGCACCCGCCTCCTCCCTCCTCCAATTTTCTATCCTTCCTATTGCATCCAAACCGAGAACATGAAGCTGTCAGTCTTGCCCTTCCCTGAATCACATTTCTATAATAGCTATGTTATTCTAGTTCCATGTTCCCAACCATGTTGTAAGTTAATCTCCCTGCCAGACCTCTTGCATTGAAATAAACGCACCATCAGTCTTAGCTTGAAATAATAAGATAGAGACATGGGAATATTATTTTCTTAGGAGGCTTGTGTGATTTGGAAATTATCCTCAAAAGTCATGGAGGCAGAGTCAAAACGTTTTTAAGGCAGGTTCTTTGTAAGCAGGAGGATGAAGTGTTATCAGGGTAGGCAGGAATTTGGAATAATGATTTTATTTAACATTAGGTCAGGCTTGAAGCGCTAAGTGGCCTATTTCTCTTTAAATCTGTATGTTTATATACACTGTCCATTGGTTGCTTGAATAGTATAATTGAGGGAAGATTGCTAAATTGGTGGATTATGCATGATGTGTGAAAACCACAACCAAAGGGGAAGTATAATATTCATATGTTAATAAACTAAAGGACAATGTTCCTTTAAAGAACATTTCATGTGGAAAGTAATGTATTTGTTGACATATTTTCTGCCTCTGTCCCCTGGGTATTTCCGTATTGTGTAGCATCTGGAGCTATGGAGCAGAAGGTTTGTTTTGTTGACAGGGACAGCATGAAACCTGATCTAGCTGTTTCTGGAATTCATTAATATAACAGTATAACCCTTGTGTTGCTTAGGTGCACAATTGCGCTGCAGCAAATAATTCATGTGCATGATTCTCCATGGGATAAGCTGCACTAAATTATTTGTGTACAGAGAAAAAAAAGTGAACTGGTGGGCAATGTGTTCCTTACTACTCTTGAGCACTTACTAACTGTTATCTTGAAACAGTATAGTGGCAAAATAAAAAAAAATAAAAAAAATTTAAGAAAAGCCAAAATATAAATAACTCACGTCTTGCCACAGCACTCACTTTTCCGAACATGGAAATATATTGCCAATCCTACCGTGTCATTAGGTCCTGAAATTCCCTTCCTAATGGCATTGCGGATCTGCATGAATTGCAGTAGTTCAAGAAAGCAGCTTGTCACCACCTTCTAGAGATGGGCAATAAGTAACAAAGCTGAAAATGTGTTGCTGGAAAAGCGCAGCAGGTCAGGCAGCATCCAGGGAACAGGAGAATCAACGTTTCGGGCATAAGCCCTTCTTCAGCATCTGCAGACCTCACTTTCTCCAATAAGTAACAAAAACAGCAATTTGCTGGGGAAACTCAGCAGGTTTGGCAGCATCTGTGGAAAGAAAGCAGAGTTAATGTTTTGAGTCCAGTGACTTTTCTTGAGGAGGCATCTTGGTGTCTCAGTGGTTAGTTTTACTGCCTCACAGGGATCCAGGTTGGATTCCACCCATGGGTGACTGTCTGTGTGGAGTTTGCATGTTCTCCTGGTGTCTGCATAGGTTTCTGCTGGGTGTTGCAGTTTCCTCCCACAGTCCAAAGATGTGCAAGGTAGGTAGTTTGGACATGGTAAATTGCCCATAATTTACCCTCCAGCCCGGCACCGCCTTCCTGACCTGCAGTCTTCTTCTTGACCTCTCCGCCTCCATCCTACTCCGACCTATCACCCTCACCTTGACCTCTTTCCACCTATCACATTTCCAACGCCCCTCCTCCAAGTCCCTCCTCCCTACCTTTTATCTTCTCCTGCTGAACACTCTCTGCTCATTCCTGAAGAAGGGCCTGTGCCCGAAAAGTCGAATCTCCTGTTCCCCGGATGCTGCCTGACCTGCTGTGCTGTTCCAGCAATAAAGTTTCAACAAATTGCCCATAATGTCCAGCATTGTGTACGCTAGGTGGGTTAACTCTGGTAAGGGGGGAGGGTACTTGGATCCTGGCATGTTGTTCTTCGGAGTGTCATTGCAGACATGATCAGCTGAGTAACCTCTATTTGCACTGTAGGGATTCTATGATTCAGATAGGAGCATTTGGCAGGACAAGGAAAGAATCTAAAGGAAAAAGAATCTGCATTGTTTTCATTGACTGGTTCAGCAATTGTTTTTTTATTTCTACCAAGTGTAGAGACTTGTTAGGTCAAATGATTTGTTTCTATGCATCAAATTCTATACAACTTTGTTTCAGTTTATAGAACGGATTCCCCACTTTGATACTTGCAGTACCTACCAGTGACAGAAGCAGAACTAGACTAGGCAATATTGTGGTCATAAGAGCAGGTGAGAGGCTGTGTACTCTGTGGCAAATGACTTACATCCTGACTCCCAAAACCCATTCCACCATCTTTGGGAGTCAAGTCAGGAGTGTGTCAGACTATTTTCCATTGGCCTGAATGAGTTCACATACATAAACATTCAAGCAGCTCAACACCATCCAGAGCTGAAAGTGTGTTGCTGGAAAAGCGCAGCAGGTCAGGCAGCATCCAAGGAGCAGGAGAGGCGACGTTTTGGGCATGAGCCCTTCTTCAGGAATGAGGAAAGTGTGCCAAGCAGGCTAAGATAAAAGATAGGGAGGAGGGACTTGGGGGAGGGGGCATTGGAAATGCGATAGCTGGAAGGAGGTTAAGGTGAGGGTAATAAGGTGAGGGTGATAGGCCGGAGTGGGGGTGGGGGCAGAGAGGTCAGGAAGAAGATTACAGGTTAGGAAGGTGGTTCAGACGTCGATTCTCCTGCTCCTTGGATGCTACCTGACCTGCTGCGCTTTTCCAGCAACACATTTTCAGCTCCGATCTCTAGCATCTGCAATCCTCACTTTCTCCTAGAAGATCAACACCATCCAGAGCAAACCAGGTTGATCACACATCCACCACCTTGATCATTCAGTCCCTTCCCCACTAATGCGCGGTAGCAGCAGTGTGCATTATCTACAACATACACTGCAGCAACTCAGCCAGGCTCCTCTGACAGCACCTTCCAAACCTGTGACCTCGACCTTATGGGAGAACAAGTGGAAGCAGACAAACAGGAAGACCACCAACTTCAAGTTTCCTCCCAAGACTCACATCAGGCAGGCTTGAAAATAGATTGCTGCCATTCCTTTATTATCACTTGGTTAAAATCCTAGAGCTGCCAATCCTCACTGGTACATTCACTAGGGAACAGCAATGGTTCAAGAGGACCATTCTGTACCAGCTCATCAAGGACAACTGAGCATAGACAAGAAATATTCTGCTTGCACAGCAAAACCCAAAGTAAATGATTTTTAAAACCTGACCAGCATATCCTGAGAGTGCCATGATTACTTAAAATTAACTCCGTTTTGTTTAAAAAAAATTAAGAACTTTTAATATGAAAAAGCTGGATCTGGGAAGGAATCCATCTTGTCTCATGGCTAAATGGATGCAACGCATTTTGTTCTTAGCAATTCAGCTAATTTCTAAATTAAGCTTCAGAAAACCAGAAGAATCAGGTAAAAATCAGAAGAACAGCAGATTCTGTAAATCATGAACAAAAATATTGATTGCGCGCAAAGCTCATCAGGTCTGGCAGCATCTGTGGAGAGAAATCATTTTGGGCCATTGCTGAGACCTGCTGAGATTTTCCAGCAATCTCTGTTTTTGTTTCAGAAGGATCAGATTGTGGGATTTAAATCCTTTCCTGATATTGGAACATGATAGTTCAATGAAGTAAGTCAGAAGGTCACTCTAGTGTAACACCAGCGTCTCCACATCATGGCATTCAATGAAGCATTGAGGATGATAATGAAGTGAGGTATTGTCAGGGGTCCAGTCCTTCAAGTGGCAAGTCCCACTGGTCAGAACCGGTCCAAGGCTTTGCTCCTGTAGCCTGTCACTTTCTTTGCAGCTGGAACACCATATTCTGCATCCCATTACCCTGATGCACTTGTGGACGGTATGATTTGCTTGGATAGCACACAGTACAATACTATTCCCTGTAACAGTAACAAATCAATTTAAAATCAAACCAGCAGCACTGAAGAGCCCACAAACAGGTGGGTTTAATATTGTTGGCATGATTGCTGAAGACGATGGCCCAGGGGTGAGTGGGCTGAGGACAGAACGGGAGATTTGTGAAGCGGCTTCCATGAGCTGTTTCTAATTCCGTGGGGCGGGCGTGTACGTGAGTGAGTGGCAGCTGCCCTCGGGGGAGGCGGCTCTGAATCTCCCTCTCCCTGTTCGCTCAGTGATCTCGGAGTTGGGTGGTTTGCGCGGACCCGCAATATAAGGACTGGCTGTGAGTTTGCTCGGCAGATGCTGGCACCCAGCGGCTGTGGTACTGACCGCCGCTCACTCTCCACATTGCTCAGGGTAAGCTGCTGGGAATGAGAGGGAGGAGGGGGCTGACTGAAAGGGAGAAGAGTTATTGGGAGAAGCTCGGAGGAGAGAAAGGCGATATAACAATGATGTACACACGAAGCAAGTGATCTGAGGGGGAAAACAACCATATTTCACACAGCGAGTGAGGGCAGCATTGGCATTAGATAATAGGGTCGGACTGGATAATAGGGTCGGACTGGATAATAGGGCCGGGTTGGATAATAGGGCCGGACTGGATATTAGGACCGGACTGGATAATAGGGCCGGACTGGATAATAGGGTCGGACTGGATATTAGGACCGGACTGGATATTAGGACCGGGCTGGATAATGGGGTCGGACTGGATATTAGGACCGGGCTGGATAATAGGACCGGGCTGGATAATAGGACCGGACTGGATAATAGGGTCGGACTGGATATTAGGACCGGGCTGGATAATAGGACCGGGCTGGATAATAGGACCGGGCTGGATAATAGGACCGGGCTGGATAATAGGGCCGGACTGGATAATAGGACCGGGCTGGATAATAGGATCGGTATGGATGATAGAGCCGGGCCGGATAATAAAACCGGGCTGCATAACGGAGCCAGTTTAGTAATTGGAAGCGGATTAGATCCGGGTTGGATAGCAGCACCAGAGGGATAGAGGGAGTCGGTGCAGTCACGATGGCCCGAATAGCCTCCTTCCACACTTGAATGATTCTGTGATAATGATAACAATAAGGAGCTTCGGGAACACAGCTCCTGTCTCGCCTGAAAGGTGCTCCGTTTGTGCAATGGGCTGTGTCCATTTTGAATACAGCCAGGATGCTGTTCCTAAAGGGAGCGAGCGTCAGTCTGTCTGGGGAGGTTCAGGGGAGAAACATTGGCCTGGACTGGAACACGGGGAGCTCTGCTTTGGACACACACACATACACATACACACACACATGTTTAGACCGGGCGGGGAGACTGTTGCTCCTCTGAAGCGGCCACAGCAGCTTCCCGAGTGAAGAGAGCTGGGGTTGGTGCTTGGGATCAGCTCGCTGTATCGAGTTGAGTTGATTTGTACAGAGAAGGAGGAGGCCACGCTGTTCCCGAGGTGAGTGGAGTTCACTCCGGACCTGCTTTCAGTTTTCACAAGCAGCCCAAGTGAATGAAGTGCTTTTCACCGGAAGGACGTTTACCTTTCGGTAGAGACCTTCTGTGGGATAAGATGTGCAAAGCAACGTGTGAGGGAACTCCCTCAGTCCTTCAACGCATCACACCGGCCAGCTCTAAGAGTGGGATGCTCTCTGTGTGTGAAGGGCTCATTCCTTCACGCACACGTCTCTAATTACTGAGCTGATATTGAAAGGCAGGCACGGAGCAGCGAGACGATCCGAGTAGACTTTTCAGATCAGTTTTCTTGTTCCTAGTTCTCTTCGTGGAAGCCAATTTCCTTGCGAGAAGTTTGAATCTATGAAATATCACCAGTAAGTGCTGGAAACTCGCCTGAACAGAGTATACTGCAAATATACTGTAACCTTGGAAGGGGAGAGAGGGCCGGTTATGTCAAAGAATTTTCCCAAGAACTCTGAGAGGAAAGCCTGCTGAGGACAAACAGCCCTGTAAAGGAGAAATAACTGAAAACCATTCAATGATTTACCATCGATGAAACTTTAATGAATCACAATTTTAACAATTTACTTGCTTTAAGGTAGCCTGTGTCCTTACAGTGCATGCAGCTGTTCGAGAGCAGCTCCATATGTACATTGGAGCGTTTTGGTTTTTAGTGCTTCAGTGATGTATTTAGACAATGTGAAAGCCAACATCAGAGCTTGCAAGCTGGATCACAATACAGAGCGACTCGTTGGGTAGACCCAAATGGAGGATGATGTCTGTTAACGAACAACTGACATTTCACCAGAACAAAATTTCAGGACAAACTAGTGCAACACAACATCAAGCCAATGGCTTCATCCACCCACTCAACACTGACTTCATACTGAGTATTTCTAATTGGTTCTGTTAATGGAAACTTGCTCTAATGTCATACAGGACAGACTGACTGTAAACCAGAGAAAGTATGTGTACTGCAGGTGTTGGAGATCAGAGTCGAAGAGTGTGGTGCTGGAAAAGCACAGTCAGTCAGGCAGCATCAGAGAAGCAGGAGAGTTATCATTTCGGGCATAAGCTCTTCATCAAGAATGAGGCTTGTGGTCCAAGGGGTCTGAGAGATAAATGGGAGGGGGGGGGGTGGGGCTGGGTAGGAAGGTAGCTGGGAAAGCGATAGATAGGTAAGTGGGGGTGAAAGTGAAGAGGGTGGAGTGGATAGATATGAAGGAAGATGGGCAGGTGAGACCATTCAAGGGAGCAGTGTAGGATTGGAATGTTGGGACTGGGATAAAGTGGGGGGAGGGAAATGGGGAAACTGGTGAAATTCACATTGATGCCGTGTGGTTGGAGGGTTGCAAGGCAGACAATGTGGCGTTCTTCATTCAGGCTTCGGGTGGTAAGGGTTTGATGATCGAGAAGGCCCAGGACTTGCATGTCCTGGGAGTTAAAGTGTTCAGCCACAGGGTGGTGGGGTTGGTTAATGTGGGTCCCCAAGAGATGTTCTCTGAAATGTTCCACAAGTTGGCATCCAGTCTTCACAATGTAGAGGAGACCACATCGGGTGCAATGAATGCAGTAGATGACATATGTGGAAGTACGGGTAAATTTATGATGGATGTGGAAGGATCCTTTGGGACCTTGGATGGAGGTGAGAGAGGAGGTGTGGGCACAGGTTTTGCACTTCTTGCAATGACTGGGGAAGGTGCTAGAAAGAGAGGTGTGTTGGTGGGGGGGGGGGGGGCGGAGGGGGAGGGAGGAGCGTGGATCTGATAAGGCAGTCTTGGAGGGAATGGTCTCTCTGAAACCAGATAGGAATGGGGAGGGAAATATATCTCTGGTGATGAGGTCTTTTTGTAGATGGCGGAGGATGATGCAATGCATCTGGAGGTTGATGGGGTAGAAGATGAGGACTGGGGAGTTCTGTCTTTGATGCGATTGGAGGGGTGGGGTTCAAAGGTGGAGGTGCAGGAAGTGGAGATGTGTTGTAGGGCATTGTCGACCATGTACAGTCTTTGAAGAAAGAGGTCATCTGAGATGTTCTACATGGAATGGGTCCTCTTGGGAGCAGATGTGGCTGAGGCGGAGGAACTGGGAAGAAGGGATAGCATTTCTACAGGAGGCAGGTTAGGAGGTAGTGTAGTCCAGGTAGCTGGGGAGTCCGTGGGTTTTTAATGGATGTCCATGTTGAGTCGATCACCAGGAATGGAGATGGAGAGTTCCAGGAAGCTGAGGGAAGTGTCTGAGATAGTCCAGGTGAACTGGGGTGGAAAGTGTTTGTAAAGTTGATGAACATTTAACCTCCTTGTGGGAGCATGAGGTAGCACCAATACGGTCATCAATGTAATGGAGAAAAAGGTGAGGAATGGTGCCTGCTGACTGTGAACCAGGATTTTTTTAAAAATAAAATTCATTTTGCTGAATACTGTTTTGTCAAAATGACAGAAGAATCCATTGGGTTACAACGCTGTAATCTTAGAAATCTATAATGATTGTTGGCATTGTAAGGAAGGTAGATTTAAGAAACGACAGAAATATAGAAGCATTTTGCAAAAGAATAATCAAAGTTAAAAATCATATAACATGAGATTATAGTCCAACATATTTATTTGGAAATACTAACTTTCAGAGCGCTGCTCCTTCATCAGGTGGTTGTGAAGCAGGACTATAAGGCTCAGAATTTATAGTACAAGGATTACAATGTCATGGAGCTGAAATGATGGTTTCGGTTCTTTGATGCATAACTTAAAAGAAGTTCTGGAATTTATGTTCTCAAGATATATTCAGGTTTTCTTACAATAGGTTTCATCTCAGTTCAGACAATGGATTAAAGGTGTGAAGTTAAAGTCTGTGTCACAATCTTGAGTCAGACTGGTTGTATTTCTAAAATGGGATTTACAGAATCTTACATGGATATGTATTTTTGAGCAAAATAAAACATAATTCTGCAAATACAAATTCACCCCATAAACCTATATGTGCATGCATGCAGGAGAGACAGTGAGTGTGTGCATGTGGGTGTGAGTGCATGTGAGAGAGTGTGTGTTTCTCTCTCTCACATGTACACACTCACATGCACACAGTCACTCTATCTCTCCTGCACATACACGCACCTAAGATTAATGGGTGAATTTGTATTTGCAGGATTATGTTTTATTTTGCTCAAAAAATACATATCCATGTAAGATTCTGTAAATCCCACTTTAGAAATACAACCAATCTGACTCAAGATTGGAACACAGACAGACTTTAACCGCACACCTTTCGTGTATTGTCTGAGCTGCGAAGGCACCTATTGTTAGAAAACCTGAAGGTATCTTGAGAATGTAACTTAGAAGAAGTTCTGGGATTTACGTGTCAAAGAACTGAAACCAGCAAACCCATCCTAAAAGATTAAAGACTTACCTAAATTTGTTTGTTATATCATTTCAGCTCCATGACACTGTAATCCTTGTACTATAAATTCTGTGTCTTCTGGTTCTGCTTCACAACCACCTGATGAAGGAGTGGCGCTCCGAAAGCTAGTGCTTAAAAATAAACCTGTTGGACTATAACCTGGTGTTGTGTGATTTTTAATTTTGTCCAACCCAGCCCAACTCCGGCTCCTCCAAATCAAGAATAATCAGGGATTACCTCTTGGTGTGAATTGTTAAGTTAAAATTCTCTCTGATGGTGAATCAAACTTTTTCAAAATATATTCTTAGTGTCCCCTCTATGGAATTCCCAAAGGATTGTTCTCCCAGAGTGAGATGGCTGGTGACAGTGGTTTAACCTGAGGGTCACCACACCTCAGGTGAGGACTGAGATGAGAAGGAGAGTCCTTCATGGTAATTTCAGCCAGAGTAAGAATTGAATCCATGCTGTTGGCATCACTCTATATTACAATCCAGCCAACTGAGTGAACCGGCAACCCCGACTGAGAATTTACAGACAAACTGTTGCCTCCATAAGATTAAGTGAACGGCCTGTGTTTTTGTGAGTCAGTCAAATTGTGAGTATATTTGGTTCAGAAATCTCTTTGTGTTTCAGATTCCTCTCAAGCTGCTACCATGTGGGGGCCGTTCCTGTTGCTGTTGATCACTTCCATTTGTTTAACCAAAAGAGTTCAAGCTGTCAAATGGGGATCATGTGAACATGTGGAAGTGCAAAAGAATTTTAGTCTTGATCAGGTTTGTCCTGTTAATTCTTTAGTTGCTTGGCAATTCCATTTCAGGTAGGAAGTAAAATTTGCAGATGCTAAAGGATGAATAAAACATATTTTGCCAAAGGGATTGGACAGTTCAGTGGATTTTCACACCATCTGCTCAACTTTAGCGAAAGAGAGGCAAAGCAAAATCAGGTAATGTTCTTTACCCCCAACTCATATGGTTTCTCATTCAGCACAGACAGGGCTTATAATACGTTAAAATTAGTCCACCAAAACAAGCGTCTTTGAGTGTGGCACCTAATTGAGAGTGGGAAATCACCACTGAATCCACCAATAATCAAAGCAGAAAATGTTGGAAATACTCAGCAGGTTAGGCAGCATCTGTGAAGAGAAACAGACTTAACCTCTCGGTCATTGATGATCCTTCTGTAATTCTGATGAAGGATTAAAGCTGATCCAAAATGTTATCTTTTTGTTGCAGCAAGTACTTCCTGATAATCACATTAAATATATGTCGATAGTGATTTAGTTTCAGAAAGTTTTGCCACTAATACATTAATTGATTTCAGTGTAATATCTGTTAAGATAACTTGCCCAAATGCAGGAAATATATTCCTTTGTGCAAATCATTTTAATGGATAATTCTGCTGAACAATCATGTAATACTAATTGTAACTATCAAGTGAACCTTTTAAAAATACACCAGCATTGTAATGGGAATATTGCTAATTGTTGAATATCAGCAGTTCTAATATTGGGTTAGTTACAGACTATAAGAGTAGTGGAAGTTTCTTGAAAAATTTGTATTATAATTTAAGGATTTAATTTAGAAACACCTTCCCAAACATTTGGAAATTAGTATTAATGTTAAGTGCTGTCTTGTGGGTTCCAGCAGCATACATTATTTATTGCTGAAACTGTATTAAATGTCGGTTCAGCCACCGTTAGAATTTCATGTGCATTTCTGGAATCCACATTATAGGAGGGAGGTGATTGAACTGAAGAGAATGCAAAGATGATTTACCAGGATGTTAGAGAGTTTTGGTTATGAGGAGAGATTGGATAGACTGGGCTTGTTTTCTTTGGTGCAGAGGAGACTGAGGGGGACATAATTGAAATGTACAAAGTTATGAGGGTCACAGACAGGGTAGACAGAAAAGAATTTTACACTTGACTGAAGAATCAATGACCATGGAACACAGATTGAAGGTAATAGGCAGGAGGTTCAGAAGAGACGTGAGGAAAATCTTTTCACTCTGAAAATAATGGGAATCTGGAATCACTGCCTGCAAGGATGGTAGACAGAAACCACCATAACATTTACAAAATAATTAGATGTGCACTTGCAATGTCAAGGCATATAAGGCAATAAGCTAAGTGTTGGAATTCCTCTTGTGGGATGTGAGCGGAGGCTCGAAGGGCTGAATGGCCTATTCCTGCTCCTATTTCCTACGTTTCCATGCAGGACATATTTTGAGGATGGAGGAACTGTCCAATGAAGGCAGTTTGGGGAAACAGGACCTGTTTTCTGAAGAGTTTCAGAAAATGAGGGATGATCTTATTAAATACCTAAAGGGATATGTAAGTCCGGGAGATGTAAGCAAGAAGTCTCTCCAAATCTGTGTATGGGCGTTGGGTGTGGGAGTCTAGAACCAAAGGAAAGAAGCTTCAGATTAGGGGGGACCAAACTTAGGACCAAACTGAGGAGAATTATTTTTATCTCGATGATTGTGAATTATGGGAATTATCTGTCCAAGAAAGCTGAGAAAGCTCAGTCTTTGGCAATGTTTAAAGTAAAGACTTTTTGATTGCTAAATATTTAAATGATCTTGGGGATGGTAGGGGAAAACATTTATTGAAGTGCTTAATCAACAGCTTTTGTATTGATTGAGGAGCATGTTGAATGGCTAACTCCTGTTTCTTATTTAGAAGAGAATGTTTGAAATATGCTTATTTTTAAAGTAAAAGAATGAACTAAATCTCTTTTCATCATTCTCTGCTGACCACAAACTTGCTGCTAACGCAAAGGCAGCTACCAATTTGCACCACTTCCGAGAATGCCTTCATATTCATTTAGATGAGACATAGAGATCTATAGCACCGTAAAGGGCCCTTCAACCCATTGAGTCTCTTCCAGTCAAAACCAAATACCTAACTATTCTAATGAGGTGACAGTCACATCCCTTGACACCAAGGCCGCATTAAACTGAGGATCCCTAGCAAGGAGCCCGAGCAAAACTGGAGTTGTGGAGTCAGAGATGAACCGCCTGGAAACAGACCCTTTAATCGAACTCATCCATGCCAACCAGATATCCTAAATTATCTACTACCATTTGCCAGCACTTGGCCCATATCCCTCTGAACCCTTCCTGTTCATTTACATCCAGATGTGTTTTAAATTTTGTAATTGTACCAGTCTCCCCACTGTCTCTGCCAGCAGATTCCATACACGCACCACCCTCTACATGAAAAAGTTGCCCCTTAGGTCCTTTTTAAATCTTTCCAATCTTACTGTAAATCTATGCCCTGTAGTTCTGGACTCCCACATCCCAGACAAAGGACCTTGTCTATTTACCCTATCCATTCCCCCACATGATTTTATAAATCTCTACAAGGTCACCCCTCAGCATCCGATGCTCCAGGGAAAACAGCGCTAGCTTAACCAGCCTCTCACTATAGCTCAAACCCTGGCAACATCCTTGTAAATCTTTTCTGAACACTTTCAAGTTTCACAACATAATTCCTATAGCCGGGAGACTAGAATTGCTTACAGTATTCTGATAATGGGAATTGGAGGAAAACTCTCCACTGGTTGGAGTCATACCTGGCATATGTGAAAATGGTTGGACATCAGTCATTTCTGCTCTGGGACAAATCAAGCTGGGAGTCCTCTGAAAATCTGAAATAAAAACAGAAAGTGCTGGAGAAACCCAGCAGGATGTGAACGTAGAAAGTCTAAGTTTGCAGATGACATCAAAATTGGAGGTAAAGTGGACAGCAAATGAAGTTACCTTTGGATACAACGAGATCTTGATTAAATGTGCCAATGGGCTGAAGACTCCCAGCTTGATTTTAATTTAGGTGAATGTGAGGTGCTGCATTTTGGAAAGACAAATCAGGGCAGGACTTATAGATTTACTGGTAAGGTTCTGGAGAGTGTTGCTGAACAAAGAGCCCTTGAAGTGTTGGTTTATATTTCCTTAAAATTGGAGCCGCTGGTAGATAGAAGGCATTTGGTATGCTTTTCTTTATTGGATATAGGAGCTAGAGGTCATGTTGAGGCTGTACAAGACATTGGTTAGGCCACTTTTGGAATATTGTGTGCATTTCTGGTCTCCCTCCTATCAGAAGGATGTTATGAAACTTGAAAGGGTTCAGAAAAGATCTGTAAGGATGTTGCCAGGGTTGGAGGATCTGAGTTATAGGGAGAGGCTGAATAGTTTGAGGCTGTTTTCCCTGGAGTGTCAGAGGCTGAGAGGCAACCAAAGAGGTTTATAAAATCATGAGGTACATGGATACGGTAAATAGACAAGATATTTTCCCTGGAGTGTGGGAGTCCAGAACTAGAGAGCATAGGTTTAGGATGAGAGGGGAAAAATTTAAAAAGGACTCAAAGGGCAACGTTTTCACGCAGGGGGTGGGGCGTGTACCGAATGAGCTGCCAGAGGAAGTGGTGGGAGCATGTGCAATAACATTTGGATGGGTATATGAATATGAAGGGTTTAGAGGAACATGGGCCAAGTGCTGGCAAATGGGACTAGATCAAGTTAGGATATCTGGTCAGCGTGGACGAGCTGGGCCGAAGGTCTGTTCCCGTGCTATACATCTGTGACTGTGTGAGGTCTGGCAGCAGCTGTGTAGAGAGGGACACAGGTAGCTTGTTTTGAATCAAATATGACCCGTATTCATAAATGTCTCCTTTTCTTTCCCATTCTTTTATATGCTGCTGTCTGTCTCTGGGCTCTCCTCTCTCCTGTTCTTCTTGGGGTTTTTCTTCTCTCCTAGCCTTTTATCATGTCAGCAAATAATATGCACTACCTTTCCCTACATGGCAACTGTGTCATTTACCTTCAATTTTTCTACTCCATGCATTAAAATATTGCATAATTTTAAAATCTCATAGCCACCCATTAAATCCAATAACAATTTCTTTATAAAATCACTTGCTATATTAGGACATAGATGTTCCTGTATTCGCAATCGAGCATTTTCTGTATTATTTCTATTTTGAGTAGTTCATGTAAAGGTGCCTTTGCCTCCCTCTGAGAATCTGACAAAGGATTATCACCCAAAATATAAACTGCCTACTCTCTTTTTGATGTTACACTGTGTATTTAAGCACTTCCATTTTAATTTGCTCTGGTCGGTAACTGAAATACCATACAAGTGGAGCCAATGAATCCCTACGTGATGTTAATTTTCTCCTTGTTACCATCATTTTTATGGACTTTTTAAATGAAAGAGAACCCTAATTGGGTACTTTTCTAATATTGAAGAGACAGGGGTATGACATTGGTGGCGCTGGCATTGGTGAGTTCCAGCGATGATTGAAGTATCGTGTGTCGGTTTGGGTCCCATATCTCAGGAAGGATGTACTGGTCCTGGAGTGTGTTCAGAGGAGGTTCACAAGAATGATCCCTGGAATGACAAACTTAACTTATGAGGAACATTTGAGGACTCTGGGTTTGTACTTGATGGAGTTTAGAAGGATGAGAGAGATTTTAATTGGATTGTACAGAATACTGGATGGCCTGGACAGAGTAGATTTTGGCAAGACATTTCCATTGATAAGAGTGACTAAGACCCGAGGGTATAGCCTCAGAGTAAAGGGAATACCTTTTAAGACAGAGTTAAAGAGAAACTTCTTCAGCCAGAGAGTGGTGAGTCTATGGAATTCATTGCCACAGAAGGCTGTGGTGGGCAGGTCATTGAGTAAATTTAAGATAGAGATAGATAGGTCCTTGATTGTCAAGGGGATCAAGGGTTATGGAGAGAAAGCAGGAGAATGGAGCTGAGAAACTGATCAGCCATGATTAAATGGCAGTGCAGACTCAATGGGCTGAATGGCCTAACTTCTGCTCCCATGTTTTATGGTCTTATGATTCATAGTGGCAAGAGTGAACGTGAGATGGCGCCAAAGAGTGGCAATTTACATTCCAGTGGCATGGCCAAGGGACTCTTACCTGGTCACCAAGCCCCTACTCCATGACGGAGCACTGTTAAGTGGTACACTTCTTCTTTATTTCTTTACTCGATGTTTTGATTTATTTTTCTGCTTTTAGATAGTGCTAGGGAATAGGTACACTGTACAACACTTTTCACTGAATTTTGTAACAAAATACATGCGACAGAAATAAATGAAATCAAGATCTATTTGCACTTTACTGCTATTAAAGCTTTGGATCTATCTCTCAGGAGGAATTAATAGGAACACGAAGTACATGTTTATTTTCTGAAAGGACTGATAAATCTGATGAATCTAGATTTGGTCACTGGTGCATGGAGAATCATGTTTACATTACCATGCTATATATGATGGAAATGTGTTGCTGGAGAAGCGCAGCAGGTCAGGCAGCATCTAGGGAACAGGAGAATCGACGTTTCGGGCATTAGCCCTTCTTCAGGAATGCTAATGCCCGAAACGTCGATTCTCCTGTTCCCTAGATGCTGCCTGACCTGCTGCGCTTCTCCAGCAACACATTTCCATCTCTGATCTCCAGCATCTGCAGACCTCATTTTCTCTTCATGCTCTTTATAATCCCAAGTATTTAACTTCAAGGGGATCTTGTGTAGATTTTTTGACTTGTTGCATTGCAACTATTGACTTAATCCCCATCTGCAGCATTTGGTCCTCAATGAATTATGCACATAATTAATAAGCTAATACATTTGGTTTTATTTTGCAGTATGTGGGAACATGGTATGAAATTGAACGATTTTACAATGTCACTGAAGACCTCAGATGTATTTCTGAAACAATATCCTCATCTTACAATGGGCTAAGAAACATATATGAGGTTATCACTTTGATTACGTAAGTTCGACTATAAATGGTGTGTGTGTCTGTGTGTAAATGCAGGTTTGTGTATGTTCCGTTTCTGTACATGCAAGACACAAAAATGATTGTCATGGCTTCCTTATTAAAATTTAGCTACCATAATACTTCAAATAAAGGGACAGCAAAAACTATTTTGGTACAGCAGTACAGGGCGTTACTGCAGCTTTCCAAAGGACAGTGTGATACACCAAAATGAAAACCACAAGCTCCAACATTGATTAGAGCAATGAAAATTTGGAACGGTGCCAAGTGTAGAATGGCTCAGGGGAGCCAAAATTGAACAAGTTTGAAAGGATTGAACTGCAGAAAGATGGGAAAGCAGTACATAATTTTCTTCTTCCAACTGAGGACTCAATTACATACTTAAAAGTCTTTTTCCAGATTGCTAAAGAGAAAGATTAAAAAGATGAAGCAATATTTGTGACAACAAATTGGGTCTGTACAGCACTGCTGCTGCTGTTTTTGCTGCACCAGCCTGATCATCCTCTCTCAGATGCGGATAAGTTGGCATTTTGTAACTGGCCTGCACTTCACTGTGGCCAGCATGAAAGAGGTTTTAGTGGAGATCACTGATACTGATCCCAGTAAATGATGATTCCATTAAGTAATCCTTGATATGCATTTGACCAATGGTGTTAATTGCTTTCATTGAATGTAAAAATCAGCATCGCAACATTGGTCCAACAGACCAAACATCCATCAGTTAAATAAACATTTTCCTGTATCCAATGATGATAGTTACATAAGTAAGCTCTTTCTCAGGAACTGAAATGACTTAAATTACATCAAATTATAACAAGGAAGGAAGTTGCCTGGCCAAACCAATCTGTGAGGGACTTCATCCACTTCATCCACCATCTTAATCCCATCTGTTTCTATTTCTTTCAGTCATCCATCTCAACTGTTGTTGAGAAATGATTCTCTGCAGTTCTCACCCATAAGTTAGCCTGATCGACAAGCAGAACATCTTTCAGTAAAGGGTGTGAAAATTGTCATAGGGGTCTTGATTGTGGAGAGGGTAGGGTTATGTTGGATCGAATAGCACTCCTGGAGTATCAGCGAGGGCCCTCTGGTGGATGCAGACCCAGGGGAGCAGATGATGTTTGAGGGTCTCTGGAAGTGATGTGGAAAACAGACAGATCATGGGACACTCCTGTTTGCCTGCGAGCAATATTGCCAAGGCACCTGCCATATGAACTGAGCAAGTCTTGCTTCTTTTAAGTTGCAGAGTTACTTGTGGCCTTGGAAACTCAACTGCCTGTGGTTAAAAAGAACATGAATGTAAATGAAGGCTGCAGTCTCATTAAAAGACTTGAGTGATTGGAATGTAACATTTAGAAATCAAGATAGTGAATGCTTCAAATACAGCGTGATGTTGCAAACCCGATGTTAAAATGCACATCGAATTTGGCATGGGCCAAAGGAAAATAATTTTAGAATAAATGAGCTTGCTGCAAGCCAATTGACTGGAATGTTTCACCACCCATACCATATGGTGTTTGGCAGAGGAGGTTAGGCAATGTGGACAGCCCACGCTTTCACTACACTGGTGAAAAAGTTAGAAAGTCGAGGGATATCTGCTTTTAGGATACCCTAAGTTCATCAGGGCACCATCCTGAAATGAAAACACCATCTTCCCTCCCCATTCGCCTCCTGTTCCTCCCTAGGGTGCTTGATCATTACCAAAAAAAGCTCTGATAAACTAATATCCATTTAGTTTTTGCAAATGGATTTTGCCCCTTCCACCAAGCGGCAACAGTCTCACGTTGAGCTTGTTTGTAACCAGGGAGGCTGGGATAGTGTTATTGAGTCATAAACCATTCTCCTCCCTGCAATATTTCATACTTGTTTTCTGTTCGAACCTTTGAAATGACTCCAGCTCATTTGTTTTTGAGAATTCAGCTCACGGATTCTTCAACTTAAATACATATTAGGACATAGGAGCAAGAGTAGGCCATCTGCCCTTCCGGTCCTGCTTCACTATTCAATACGATCATGTCTGATCTGGTTGTAGTCTCAGCTCCACTCTCCTGTTTGTATGCTGTAATCATTGTCTCCCCAGTTGTTATCAAATCAAAACTGGACTCTTTGTATTCCTGATAAGCTCAAATGCCATTGGAGGCTCCTTCCTTGCCTGTCACAATCTAAATTGTGAAGAGGAAGGGGTTTCCCAGCAGAGTTCCATCATATCCATGGCATCTTTGCACTGCCATGTGAAAGATCACACCATACAGTAGAAAGTAATGTAAGAGATCTAGGCTCCTTGAAAGGAGGAAACGAGATTTGTATTGGCCAGCTCTTCTCTTGTGTCAGGCCCAGATCTTGTGGCTGAAGACTTCAATCTTTATGGTACAATTATATGTGTTGGTCTGAGGGGACTCCTCACTTTTCTACCACGTGTGATGTCTTCACTGTGGCATTCCCACATTTCCTCATATATTGTGGTTTCCCTCTTATGAAATGAACCCAGGAAAATAAGCTGGACTTTCACATGAAAATTCACAGAAGTAATAAATGAAATCAGGCCATTGAGCCTAATCTAAAAATTCAGCTTAGAACTCAATGCTCAATGGTCCCCAGCACAAACCTATCGGTTTTGCGCTAACTTGAATTGAATGTAGTGCTCTGGTGTTTGTACTTGCATTTCCTCTTTCTCCTTTGACCTTAACTGGACAGTGGACTCTGCTCACATTCTGCTTGCTCTGTTTTACTCATCCATCTGATTTCTTTCATTGTTTATTGTTGGACTTATCAATGTCTTCACGCAAATACCAAATATACTCTATTGCGATCACGAAGTAGATATTTAAAAAGTCCCAGAAAAAATGACTTTCCGACATGTCTCTCAAAACTGGGAGCAAATTTCCTCCTCATAAAATGGAGAGACCCCTTTTAATCATTCATCTCCATCCACATTAAGTCAGTATCCCCTCCCTATTTACATCAATCCTTTCCGGTGGGTGTTGTCGTTGATGTGAAGGGGTATAATGGAAATCCATCTCACTGGAAATCTACCTTGAAGAGGTGAAAATCTGCCCCATCACTCCACATCTTTACCTCAGATGAATTCATGACAAGATGAAAGTACAGGATTCATCTTTATATATACACAGCTTTTCTGTTGTTTGCAGGAAGGGTAATGAGGTGACTGAACACACTGCAGAATTAATTCCACCTGACGAGACAGCCAAAGATCAAGCAAAACTAATCTTCAGACTTAGTAAGTTTTTAAAAATTATTTACCTTTCATGAGGTTTGGACGGCATTTATTACCCACCTTTAATTGCTCTAAACACTGTGGTGGTGAATTGCCTTCTTGATCTAGTCATGAAGTGTAGATAGATCCACTGTGCTGTTAGAAAGGGAGTTCCAGGATTTTGATATAGTGGCAGTGAAGGAATTGTGATATTGTTCCAAGTTGGGATGGTGTGTGGCTTAAAGCTGAACTTGCAGATAACAGTGTTCACAAGTATCCACAACCCTTGTCTTTCTAATTGGTAGAAGTTGAGGGTTTGGAGGGCTTTTAGTTAATTAGAGGGGAAGGTTTCAGGAGGGAAGGTATGTTGGTTTACAATGCAAAAGGAAATGACAGCACTGCAGCAATATTTTTTATAATGGTACTCCGAGTGGAATTGGAATGAGCAGAAAAAACAAGCAAGTATGATCGATGGGGTAAAATGTCTCTTCAATGATATAAATAAAGGGCAGTGAATAAATCAGAACAGGAGGGCATGTAAAAAGAGCAGAAAATTGATCCCGGATGACTTTAATCTTCAAGTATTTTGGGAAAAGCTAATTGGGAAGGAATAATTAATAGACTATTTTTGGCAGTTTCATTGAAAATTATGTTGTGGATCCAACCAGGAATCATGGGTCTCACAGTAAAAGGTCCCTTTGGGAATAGTAACCACAATATGGGATACAGCATGCAGCTTAGTGTGAGAAACCTGGGTCAGAACCAACAGTACTAAATTTAAATAGAGATTATTACATAGGTTTGAGGGCAGAGTTGGTTGGACTGGACTAGCAAACAAATTCAGCAGAAAGGATCATTGAGGATCATGGCAGATATTTAAGAAAATCATTCAGATTCATGGTAAGGATATTTCCCAGTCAGGAAGAAGGGTTCTAGTAAAGTGTTAAACTAACTATGCTAAACAAGGAAGCTAAGGATAGTACCAAATTGGAAGTAAAAACTTACAATGTTGCAAAGATCTTTGACAAACCAAAGGATGTAAGAAAGTTTTAAAAGCTGAAAAAAAAAGAAACAAAAGATGGAGAAAATAAACTATGAAGGCAAACTAGCAATAATATAAGAATAGTCAATAAAAGGTTATTTTTATATATGAAAAACAAGAGAGAGGATAATGTGAACACAGGTCCCTCAGAGACCAAAGCTGAGAAATAACAAGGGAACCCAGAGAATGGCCGAAGAAATACTTCTGTCAGTCTTCAAAATAGCATTCCAAAAATAATACTGAATGCTCAAGCAAACAAACGTCAAACTAACCGGAAATAAACAAAAAACAATATTGAGAGAAAAAGTACTAGGAAAAACAATGGAGATTAAATTAACAAGGAGGATACGTAAAGGGGAAGCAGTAGATGTAGTATATTTGGATTTCCATAAAAGCATTTGATAAGATACAACACATAAGACTATTTCATAAGATAAGAACTTTGAAGGTAGAATGTTATCATGGATAGAAGATTAGATAATATTGTTTGTCCCGTTGATGATCCTATTTATTGGAGGTGAACAGCTTCAATATTCTGCAAAGGATAAATCAGTGGGATTATGGTAATGTCAGTAGTAAACTAACGGAAATCAGAATTTTGTGATAAAGGGGGAATTTTCAGGATGGCAACTATAATGAGTGGAGTGCTACAGGATCAGTGCCACAATTATTAACGATATTTATTATTGACTTGGATGATAGAAGTAAATATATGATTGATAAATTTGAAGGTGACCCATAAATATGTGAACTTGTGAGGATGACACAACTAGTATATAGAGTTGTATAGACTGGTCCAGTGAGTGTACAGAAATTTGACAGTTGGAATGTAAATTACGAAAGCATGATGTTCTGCACTTTGGCACAAAGATGAGAAAAGCTAAGTATTATTTAAATGGGTTAAAGGCTACATAGAGTTATAACAGGGAAGGTTTTAAAAATCTGCATGCATGTAAACACAAAGCTAGGACCCAATTTCAACAGTAATAGGAAATGCAAATGGAATATTGACTTTTATTTCAAAGGGAATAGAGGGTAAAAATAGGGAGGTCCTGCTAAAACTATACAACGAAAGAGTCACCTGAGTCATGAGCTAATTGGCACAAGTTTAACAAGATGTACAAGGTAAATGCATGGCTCCAAGATTGGTGTGGGGGAAATAGATTCAAATTCATAAGACATTGGCACCTTAAGGAAAAAGGGAACTGTTCCAATGGGATGGGCTCGACCTGATTCATGCTGGCACCGGAATCCTGTTGAAGCACAAAATTAGGGCCGGAAGCAATAATTGGAGGGAGGGGTTGTGGATCAGTTGCTTTATATTCCAGACTTGCTAATTGAGTTTAAATTCCATGGTGGAATGGTGGGACTTGAATCTTTCTTCACAGAGAATCGATCTACACCACTGACATTGCCATAACCCCACTGCCTCATCCTTTGCAGAATATTGAGGCTTTTCACTTCCAGTAAATAGGATCATCGATGGGAGAAACAGTATTGTTTGTACAGAGTGCTTCATTCTCTAGAGGTTATAGTTTTTGTTTTGAAAGAGCATTTCTGTATTTAAAATGCATTTGAAAAGATAACACCTAAAAGGTTGGTTTAAAAAAAAATGAGGCTCATTAAATTAAAGGGTCAGTATCCAGTGGGATTAAAAAAAATTGGCTTAGGGATTTAAGCAGTAAGTTGTGATGAATGGGTATTTTTCAGGCAGGAAGACCAGATATGGTGTTTCCCATCAGCCAATGTTAGTACCAGCACTCTGTTGTTGTGAAGAAATGCTTTGGATCTTGGAATGGAGGGAAATTTCAAAATTTGCCATTTTATGAAATTTGAATGAGTGTCAAAAAGTGAAAATGATACAAATCACTTGCAATGGAATATAGTTAGGCTAACAGAATGGGTGGACAGGTTGCAGGTGGAATTTAGTGCAGAGAAGTGTGAAGTGATATATTTTGGCACAGAGAGGAGGGAGAGGCAAGATAGACTGAACAGCAGTATTCTAAAAAGTTTACAGGTGCAGGGGTGCTGTGGGTTAAAATCTATTGATCTTTGAAGGTGCTAGGACATGTTCAGGGTGGTAAAGCTTACAGTTAAGAGAGGATATGAATATTAAGGAGATTTTACCCTCCATAGTCCCAGACATGGGGAATTTAGTTACAAGGTTTGGTTAGAAAATCTGGTGTTGTTGTCATTGGACAATGGAAATTGTGGGAAGATTTGTTCGAAGTGTGCAAGATTATGACAGACCAAAATAAGATAGTCAATGACAAACTGTTTCTCAGTGACACAGACGGACATCTGATCAAGAGATGCAGGGAAGTATAATAAAGAGCCTTTGTATACAGTGAGTTGTACAGACTTGGAATTCACTGTCTGTGAAGGTGGTGGAAATGGGAATAATCAATTTCAAAAAGGAAATTGGATTAGCATTTCAAGGAAGCAAATTTGTAGATCTACAGGAATTGAACCAAGACCCAGGATTGACTGGATTGCTTTGGAACAATCAACATGGACTCAAAGTTCTAAATAACCTCTTCTTGTGTTTTTAGAGACTTTATGACTTCATAATTTTTTCTTCCTATGATTCACCTTGGGGACACTTTATTCTGTTAAAGGTGATGGATAAATAAAACTTGTTGTTTTTCTATTGCAAAGGATTTTAATTTAAGTGGTAGAGTGCAAACTTCCATTTTGTTGTTCTTTGAAAATGAATGCAATATTTGTAGCTTGTGATTATTTTTTATTTTCTTCACTCAACAGATCAACACGGAGTCCAAGATCCTTTAGATCGTACGTATTAAAAAGTACAACTCCTTGAGTAATAAGTATGTTACACAGTAACTAACAAAATCCGATCCTATTTGGGAATGTAATACAATATTCAGTGTTTTGACTACTGATTACATTTTTCTAGTAACTCCTGTTGATTGTTTCTCATTACATTGACAGTGATTAAACATTTTGTTAATTTTTGAATTTGGCATCATTTGTTGGGAATAAAGCTGGCAAATAATTTCCAACAGAATTTCTAAACATACAAATTGATGTTGGGCCTTTACTGAGAAAACAAACTTGCTGAATAAAACTTTGATGCTAGCTAATAACTAACATGAGATATTTACGGTAGCATTTCCACTAGTGGAACATTACTCTTGTAATACCAGCCATTAATGATGAATACAAGTATCATATGCAGGATCACTGACATCATGAGATGGAGCAGAGTATAAAACCAAAGGTTTATGGGGGAAATTTTTTAACTCTTTAATGTGCGTGAAAAAAAAGTCATTAGACTTGAAATGTTCCCTAATAATACCAGTTTAGAATATTACTGAAAAAGACACATCTCATTGAAACTTCTTATTATGCACTTATCAGAACATTCACATGAAAATCAATATGAAGGGAAACAACATTGAATGCTGTGTGAAAAGAGAGTGTTGGTTGGTGCATTTTAATGGCAATGTAAACTTGTCAACCAGTTAGCACTGTCTTCTCAAACAGAATACAATTTTATTCCCATTCATATTGGTCTTCTTGTGAATGTCCCATACCTGTAAGACAGAATGCTTTGACAAAATCTGTCCTTTTACAGCAACAGTCACTGAAGCTTAAATGCTAAACTTCCAAGGGCTGTGAACTCCAGTATTTATGTATTTTGCCTCTGATTGGTTTGTGACATTGGGTAGAGATTTTATTTGACATTGTGATGTTACTGATGTAGATCTATGCTCACTAGATAAAATAGAATGAATAGCCACAGTGTGGAAACAGGCCATTTGGCCAAAAGAGACCATACCGACCATCTAAAGACCATCGCACCCAGATCCATCCCCTTACCGTTTCCCTGTAACCCTGTATTTTCCATGGCTGATGCACGAACCTACACAATACTATTGGCAATTTACCATGGTCAATCCACTTAACTTGCACCTCTTTGAACTGTGAGAGAAAACCAGAACACCCAGGGAGAACATGCAAACTCCACACAGTGACCTGAGGCTGGAATTCAACCTGATCGCTGGTGCTGTGAGGCAGCAATGTGAAACACTGAGCCACTGTTCCACCAGTGGATGTGGCAAACAATAGGTGTGAACTGTGATAAGGTTTTAACATTGTGGCTTTGAGTCTTTGATTAGAATGCTGTGGCAAAGCAACTTCCCACCGGGTGGGTTGAATGATCTCTATTGTCTATGTTGGGTGGTATGTTCTTGCCAGTTGAGCAGGCTTCACTTTCTGGTTTTGCACATAATTTCAGTATCAACAACCCAACTGAGATAGTCTTTCAAATGTTCTTCAACTTGACAAACTAGCTATTTGCATATGCAGTAGTAAGAATTAAGTTTAGAACACTGGCAAACTGTGTTGATGATGCTGTCTGACAAATTTGAGTTTTTTGAAAAGGTGACTCAATATATTGAGTAGTATTGTTGATGTGGTCTTACATGGAAGATGGTCCAAAAGCTAAGAGCCCTTGAGATCCTGAGGCAGTTTGGCAACCGGATATAAAATTGGCTTACAGATAGGAGGCAAAGGGGCAAAGATGAATGGTTTTATTTTTGTGACCAGTAATAATAACACAGGGATTGTTGCTGGGACCCTTGCTGTTTGTTATGTACATTAATGACTTAGATGTACAAGTAGAAATTTGAATGACAGAAATTAGTGGAGTTGTTGATTGTGAGGATGGTCTCAGGCTCCAGTCTGATATTGATCACCTGGTAATCGGCAGAGCAATGGGCAGATGAAGTTTAATTCTGATAAGCGTGAGATGATTCATTTTGAGAGTTGTAATAAAGGAAGTTATACACAATGTATGGTCGGTCCCAAGGGAGTAATGGATAACAAAGGGATGTTGGTGTACAAGTCATAGATCCCTGAAGGTGTCAGCAAAGGTGACAGAGTGATGAAGAAAGCATATGGGATGCTTGCCTTCATTAGCTTGAGTGTATAATATAGGAGCAAAGAATACTTGTTATAATTTTATAAAACATTGGGTAAGCCACAAATGGAATACTGTGTGCAGATCTGCTCTCTACATATTCGGAAGAATGTGATTGCATTGGACAGGGTGCAGAGGAGATTCACCTGGATGTTGCCTAGAAAGGAAAATCTCAGTTAGGAGGAAATATTGAGATAGGCAGGGTCATATTCCTTGGAGCAGAAGAGGCTAAGGGGGTGATTTGTTTGAAGTATACAAACGTGTGAGAGACATAGACAGAGTAGATCATGAGAATCTTTTTCTTCATAACAGATCTGTCTAAGATCAGAGGACATAAGTTTAAAGTGAAGAGTAGGTGATTTAGAGGGGATCTGAAGAACTCTTGGGACATCATCAGCATAAGTTTTGTAAGACCAAAGGTATCAATGCTAGCTTACCGGGTGTAGTAGGATTGTGCTAAGAATTGGTCCAGCAGTCTGACAGCAGTGAGATGGTCCTCAATCAATGGAGATATTTATCACATGACTGTTGGAAATGCTGTGTTTCAGTTTGTCTGAAATTCTTTTCCAAAACTGCAATTAATCTGATTAACTAATGAGCCAACAAAGAAGAAACCAGCTACTTGTTTTTTCATAGATTAATGTTCAGTACTCTTTTATTTCATTCCAGATGGAAATGTTTTGCATTACTGGGTGGTAGACACTGACTATACAAGTTACTCTCTGGTATTCTCCTGTGCATCTTTCCTTGGCATAATGCACACCCCTTATGCCTGGACTTTTTCAAGAGAACGACAGCTGTCAGCAAATACCACACAGTACCTGCATGGTGTTCTGGAAAAATATAAGATTAACACTGGTGACTTTGTGAAAATTAATCAAGAAGATTGCACATAAGAACCGATCAGAGTACATATAAAACATTTTAATGCATCAAAATATACTTATTTTAGTTTACTCAATTGTAATTTATACTGGAGTTAGCATAACTGAACTTTTATAATATCTGCTGCAGTTGCTATGATGGACTATGAATTGAGTTATCTTCATCAAAAGTGCAGGAGTTTGAAGAAATACCTCCAATTGTCAATATCTAACCCCTCTGAAATTCAAATCAATGATGAAATCTTGACTGGTCCATGACTAGATGACCATAAATGCAACTTAAAATTCGAGGCAAGTGGAATCACACGTCATGCTACCAACATTTGGTCTAAGCACAGCGACTGACTAATTAGTGTGAATGAACATGAAAAAGGTCACCTGTTGGTGCCCAGTTTTGTACTCATCAGCCGGAATTTTCTGCTTGTGACATTTCAATCCATATTTTCTGCGTCTAATCATCTTATTAGATAGAAAAATCATGGACTGGCAATAAATAAGCAGAAAATATGATTTCTAGCTAAATGCCTTTAATGTCACTCTTGGTTTGATCTCCTAATTATTTCTTTGCTGTTCTTACATTATTCAATCAATCATGTGCAATTCTTAGAACTTAGAATAGTTTGGCATTGACACACAGATATTTGGCTTTGTGCACGACAAGTATATTAGAAATCTGTTGTACTGAGTGCTTTTTTCAGCAATAAAAATGAAATATTAAAGTAGTGTCTTTCTTCTGATCTATTTGATTGGCTGTGTACATTTAGCCTGCATGACAATGGAGTTTTGAATTTCTGTTTGTGATTATTTTGTTTTCATTCATAATCTATTTCTGTAGAATCTTTATTATTTCACTAGATATATGGGTCACAGAGACATTGACAATGAAAATATCAGTGTCCAGATGTCAAGGCTAACGCTGTAGGGAAGTGGGGTCAAATTTGGTGAAATTTATATTCAGTTATTAAAATCTGGAATTAAATGCTTGATGAATGGTGACCATTGAACCATTGTTGATTGTTGTAAAGACATGTGGCCGAGCAACCCATCACAGAAAAGGGCAAGATAATTGGCAATTATTTAAATGGTTAAATGCTTGCCATTAAGGAGTAAAGGCAACCACTGATATTTGTTACCCATTTCTAATTGCTCTTTTAGACGTAAGCCATTTCAGAAGGCAGTTAGGAGTTAACCACAATGCTGTTCATCTTGAATCATATTCCTTGACAAAATTTGTATGGTTCTATAATCTCCTTTCCAGTTAATTCAATTTTGTAACCACATTGCTACTGGTCTAGAGACATATAGACCTGATCAGGCAGGGAGGGCAGATTTCCTCCCCTAAAGAACATTAGTGAACCACATGTGTTTTATGACAATCAATGTTAGTTACATGGTCATCGTACTGAGACCAAGTTTCAATTCCAATTAATTGAATTTAAATTTCACCAAAGTCCACAGAATGTTATTAGATATGAAATACAAATCTCATGACATGTCTCATGAAGTCCCCTAACTCCCTAAAAAGCCTGTACACATCGACAAGCCATAAGTCAGGAGTGTGATGGAATGTTCATCACTTGCCTGGCTGGGTCCAGCTGCAACAACACTCAGGAAGCTTGACTACATCCAGGGCAGAGCAACCTTCTTGATTAGCACCCATATCCACAAACATTCACTTCCTCTACCACCAATGCTCAGCAACAGCGGTGTGTACAATCTACAAGATACATTGCAGAAATTTACCGAAGGTTGTCAGATAGCATCTTCCAAACCTATGACCACTTACATCTAGAAGGACAAGGGCAGCAGATGTGTGAAGCTCCCCTTGCAAGCTCCCCTTCAAGCCACTCACCATGCTGACTTGCCCATTGCCTCTGGTAAGCTAGCATTAATTTTATGCATTTTAAGTCCTCCAGTACAACTGCTTCTGTAATATAGACACTTCTGAAAACATGACTATTTTGGGTGTAGGTTTGCTTGCTGAGCTGGAAGGTTTGTTTTCAGACATTTCCTCACCATATTAGGTAACATCTTCAGTGAGCCTCCGAATGAAGCACTGGTGGTGTAGCCCACTTTCTATTTATATGTTTGAGTTTCCTTAGGTTGATGATGTCATTTCTTGGGGTGACATCATTTCCTATGGTGATATCATTTCCTGGTCTCTACTCAGGGGGTGGTAAATGGGATATGGATGAGGAAGGACACCACTTCGACTGGGACAACACATATATCCTCGGACAAGCCAAACAAAGATGCACACAAGAATTCCTAGAAGCATTAGCATTCCAATCGGAACTCTATCAACAAACACATTGACTTGAATCCCATTTACCACACCCTGAGAAAAAGAACAGGAAATGACATCACCAACCCAAGGAAACTCAAACATACAAGTAGAAAGCAGGCTACACCACCAGTGCTTCATCCAGAGGCTCACTGAAGATGTTACCTAGTATGTTAATGAAACCTCTGAAAACAAACCTTCCAGCTCAGCGAACAAACCTACATCCAGAACCTCAACCTGAGCTACAAATCTTCTCAAAACTTGATAACATGACTATTTATTTCCCAATGTTCCCTAGCTTCAATATCCTTCTTTACCCTACATACTTACCCCAAAACATTTGTTTAGTATCTCACCCATCTCATGTGGTTCCATACATAAATGTCCATGTTGATCTTTAACGGTTCTATTCTCTCTCTAATTACTCTTTTGCCCTTAATATATTTGTAGAATCTCTTTGGATTCACCTTAAGCCTATTTACCAAGGCAATCTCATGTCCCTATTAAATATATTCCTACTAACATTTTACTCTTTTAGGGATTCACTTGATCCCAGCTGTCTACACCTGATATATGCATCCTCCTTTTTCTTGTCCAGAGCCTCGATTTTTCTAATCATCCAACATTCCCTGCATCTATCAGCCTTACCGTTTGCACTAGCAGGAACATACTGTTTTTGAACTCTTGTAATTTCATTTTGAAGCTCTCCCTCTCACCAACCTGTGACTAGCCTTCCCCAATCAACTTTTGAAAGTTCCTACCTAAACCTTACTCCAATTTAGAAAATTAACTTTTAGATTTTTTCCTTTATTTTAAAATTAATAGATTTATGATCACTTGCCCCAAAGTGCTTCCCCACTGACACCTCAGTCACATGCCCTGCCTTATTTCCCAAGAGATGGTCAAGTTTTGTTCCTTCACTATTATGTAAATTCACATATTGAATAAGAATATTGTCCTGTATGTACATAACAAATTCCTCTCCATTCAAGCCTTTAACACTAAGGCAGTCCCAATCTAAGTTTGAAAAGTTAAAATCCCTTACTGTTAGAATCATATTATTCTTACAGATATCTAAGATCTCCTTACATATTAGCTTCCCAATTTCCTGCTAACATTTGAGGGGGGCCTATAGTACAAATCTAATAAGGCAATCATCCCCTTCTTATTTCTCTGTTTTAAGTGTTCATTCACAGGGTGAGGGCATTGCTGGCTAGGCCAGAATTTATTACCCATCCCTAATTGCTCAGAGGGCAGTTAAGAGTCAATTACTGTGGGTCTGGAGTCACACATAGGCCAGACCAGATAAAGATGGCAATTTCCTTTCCCAAAGGACATTCATGAACGAATGGGTTTTTGCTGACAATCAAAATGGATGCATGATCATCATTAGCCTCTTAATTCCAGGCACTTGTGGAATGCAAATTCCACCATCTACCATGGTGAGATTCAAACCTAGGTCCCCAGAATATTACCTGGGTTTCTGGATTAACAGTCCAGTAATAATACCATTAGGCCATTGCCTCCCCTCAGTTCCACCCAGATAACCTCACTGGATGTTCTCCAAAGAATAGGGAGGAACCTCGATTATCCGAAGGACACAGATGGAGAGTATTTTGTTTGGTTAATTGAATTCAGGAAAATCGATGCCAGACAACATAGTTAGCCACACATCAGGACCTTGCGATCTTGTTCGGATAATTTGAAATTCAGTTAATCGAACGCCGGATAATCGAGATTCCTGTGTATTCTCCTGAGTACAAGTGTAGTGTTATCCTCAACAAAAACATCACTCGCCTTCCTCTCTTGTCCCCCGACCCCGCTTTCTATCTTTTCTGTAGCATCCAAACCTGGAACATTAAGCTGCCATTCTTGCCCGTCGCTGAATCATGTTTCTGTAACAGCTATGACATTCCCAACCATGTCATAAGTTCATCTCTCTGTCAGGCCTCTTGCATTGAAATAAATGTACTATCCATCTTACCTTGAATTGATATTTCAAAAAATTCTATGTATTCTTGTGCAAGTTATAGCCTGAAAGAGAGTACATGCATTCTGGACTGCAATCTTGTGTAAACGATTTTTGCCATATTCCTAGTTAATTATGGTCCACCTTAACCCCTTTATGGGGTGAAACATTGCAAAGATCAACCCTCACTTCATTTTATTAACAATGACCAATTTGTATTCCTTTATCAAAATTCATGAAGTAATTATAACTCTGAGGACCTGCTAGAAAAGAGATGTTAATACACATTAACTTTCTGTTAATGAAAATTTCAGATTGTAGTGGGCACACAGCAAATTAAAACATTAAGACATGAGTTATTGCAGGGGCTAATGAGTTAATGCAGAAGGATTTGGATAGGTTAGGAGAGTGATCAAAGAAGTTGCAGATGGAGTACAATGTGGGAAAGTGTAAGGTCATGCACTTTTGTAAGAAGAATAGAGCATGGACTATTTTCTAAATGGGGAGAAAATTCAGAAGTCTGAGGTGCAAAGAGTTCTAGTCCAGGATTCTCTCAAGGTAAACTTGCAGTTTGAGTCAGTAGTTAAGAAGGCAAATGCAATGTTGGTATTTGTTTTGAGGGGACTTGAATATAAAAGCAGGGATATACATCTGAGGTTCTGTAAGGTTCTGGTCAGACCACAGTCAGAGTATTGTGCAGTTTTGGGCCCCATATCCCAGGAAAGATGTATTGGACCTGGAGCAGGTTTTTTTTATTCACTGACAGGATGAGGGCATCACTGGCCAAGCCAGCATTTATTGCCCATCCCTAGTTGCCTGGAGGGCAGTTAAGAGTCAACCACTTTGCATTGGATCTGGATTCACATGTAGCCCAGACCAGGTAAGGATGACTAATTCCTTCCCTAAAGGACATTAGTGAATCAGATGGATTTTTCCAACAATTGACAATGGATTCATGGTCATCATTACATTCTTAATTCCAGATATTTATTGAATTCAAAGTCCACCACCGGCCAGGCAGGATTCGAATCTGGGTCTCCTGAATGTTATCTGAGTCTCCGGATTAACAGTCCAGCGACAATACTACTAGGATCATAGGATGTTCATGAGAATGGTTCCATGAATGAAAAGCTAAACATACAAGGAATGTTTGAGGACTCTGGGACTATATTCAATGGAGTTTAGAAGGATGGGGGAATCTAATTGAAACTTACTGAATACTGAATGGCCTGAACAGTGTGGATGTTGGATGATGCTTCCAGAACCAGGACCCAAGGGCACAGCCTTAAAGAAAAGACCATTTAGAACAGAGATAAGGAGAAAATTCTTCAGCCAGAGAGCGGTGGATCGATGATTCACTGTCACAGAAGGCTGTGGAGGCCAGCCAATGCCTCCTCCAAATACGGGTGTGAGGCACCTCCGTGTCTGGTACACATCTTCATGTTTCTGACCACCCTGAGGATGATATTCCATTGACTTCATTCAAACCCAAATTCGAGTGTGCATTGTAGGGTCTGCAGCTACCAAGTTCGTTTGCAAACTGTCTGTTGGTAGCTACAGCCTGTCAGGATTCTGCAGAATGTTTATTTGCACAGTTGCTTTAATCAAACTGGGTTCTATTTCCCAGGACGCTTTAATCATTGTCCATCATTTATAGCTCCATGATATGTTCACCATTTTCCATCAAAAGTTCATTATTTTGAGAGGCCCGTCTGGCTATAAATTGTCAAGGGCATCAAGGGTTATGGGGAGAAATGGGGTTGAAAAACTTATCAGCCATGATTGAATGGTGGAGCAGACTCAGGCAGAGCCTGCTGGACACACTTTTCTCATTCCTGAAGAAGGGTTTATGCCCGAAACGTCGATTCTCCTGTTCCCTGGATGCTGCCTGACCTGCTGTGCTTTTCCAGCAACACATTTTCAGCTCTGATCTCCAGCATCTGCAGCCCTCACTTTCTCCTCGGAGCAGACTCAATGGCCTGAATAGCCAAATTTCTGCTCCTATGTTTTATGATCTTATAGAGTCATAGTCATAGAGATGTACAGCATGGAAACAGACCCTTCGGTCCAATCGGTCCACACTGACCAGATATTCCAATCCAATCTAGTCCCACCTGCCAGCACCCGACCCATATCCCTCCAAACCCTTCCTATTCATATACCCATCCAAATGCCTCTTAAATGTTGCAATTGTACCAGCCTCCACCACATCATCTGGCAGCTCATTCCATTCACGTACCACCCTCTTTGTCTATTTATCCTATCCATACCCCTCATAATTTTGTAAACCTCTATAAGGTCACCCCTCAGCCTCCGATACTCCAGGGAAAACAGCCCCAGCCTGTTCAGCCTCTCTCTATAGCTCAAATCCTCCAACCCTGGCAACATCTCCTTGAAAGTGGAGTCACAGGTAGATAGGATAGTGAGGAAGGCATTTGGTACGCTTTCCTTTATTAGTCAGAGTATTGAGTACAGGAGTTGGGAGGTCATGTTGCAGCTGTACAGGTCATTGGTTAGACCATTGTTGGAATATTGCGTGCAATTCTGGTCTCCTTCCTATCGGGAAGATGTTGTGAAACTTGAAAGTGTTCAGAAAAGATTTGCAAGGATGTTGCCGAGTTAGAGGATTTGAGCTACAGGGAGAGGCTGAACAGGCTGGGGCTGTTTTCCCTGGAGCGTCGGAGGCTGAGGGGTGACCTTATAGAGGTTTACAAAATTATGAGGGACATGGATAGGATAAATAGACAAAATCTTTTCCCTGGGGTGAGGGAGTCCAGAACTAGAGGCATAGGTTTAGGGTGAGAGGGGAAAGTTATAAGGGAGACCTAAGGGGCAACTTTTTCACACAGAGGGTGGTACGTGTATGGAATGAGCTGCCAGAGGAAGTGGTGGAAACTGGTACAATTGCAATATTTAAAAGGCATTTGGATGGGTATATGAATAGGAAGGGTTTGGAGGGATATGGGCTGGGTGCTTGCAGGTGGGACTAGATTGGGTTTGGATATCTGGTCAGCATGGACGAGTTGGACCAAAGGGTCTGTTTCCATGTTGTACATCTCTATGACTCTATGGCTCTATGTTTTCCATTTGAGGCAGGAGTGTGAAGTGCTATCAAGAATGGGCAGGAATGTGGAGTGATCAGTTCAGCCATGATAATATTTAGTATTGGGCCAAGCTTGACTGGCTGAGTGGGCTGTTCCTCCTTGAATGTGTATGTTTGCATATACTGTCCATTGATTGCTTGAATGGTATAATTGGGAGACGATTGATAAATTGTTGGATTATGCATGATGTGGGAAAACCAAGACCAAAAGTGAATTATAATATTCACATGTGAAGAAACTAAAGGGCGACTCGGCAAAAAGGCAGTGATTCTGTAGAACTGCTGTGGACAGCTCTGCCTAACAGCCAAGGCATGCTGATGTTTTTTGCCATCCCTGGCCAACTTATGTGGTGGAATTATTTGTTTAAAATCTTACAGAGGACATATTTGTTAATATTTGGGAGTGGGAAGGATGCCAAAGGGAAAAGGATTGAGCAAACAGCAGCAGGGAGGACACTCCCCTGCCACACCAAGCATACCAAAGACAGCAACAACAGCAGCCTCTCCTGATCCCCCTGGGGACCTGACAAACTCACAGGAATTGGCTGCGGCGATGGAGAAACTTACCTTGAAAGTTCGGGCTGTGATTGTGGAGATCCATGGGGAGATTCGTGCCCAGGTCCAATCTATCGCATCCATGCTTCAGAAGCATAAGCAGGAGATCCACCGCCTCGGGGAACAGCTGGAGGAGGTGGAGGGTCGAACTAAGCCCTCGGAAGCTGCGATAGAGTCCTCATCCAGTCGGATCCAGGTGCTGGAGCGAGAGGTGCGAGCCTTGAGACCATATTGATGACCTCGAAAATCAAGGTCGGAGGATAAGTCTCCGAATTGCTGGATTCCCTGAAGGTGAGGAAGGGAGGCAGCCAGTCAGCTTCTTTGAAAGCTGCCTAAGTTTTTGGGCCTTCACATCAAGTCCAGCAGGCTGAAGATTGGAAGGGCTTATCAGGTTACAGTGCAGCACCCCCGCTCAGTCCGAGTGCACTTCCATTCATATAAGGACAAGCAAAAAATCATAGAAGCTTTCAGATCCCTGGGAAGAGATCCGCAGGCACTGCTGCACATGCAGTCAAAAATCATGTTTTTCCAGAATTTCTCTGCAGCTGTAATTCGAAAGAGGAAGACCTTCGATGAAGTTAAAAAGAGGCTGAGGAACCTGGGCATCCAGTACTCCGAGATACCCTACAATGCCCCATTTCAGCCATGAGGACTCAGTTTATATGTTTGACTCAGTGGATAAAGCTAAAAACTTTGTGGACACTTTAAAATAGACGGATTGGCCTGAAGAATATGGTTAACGTTTGTTCTCTTTTCTATGTTTCCCCATGTTTTCCCTTCCTTTTTTTAAATTCCTTTCTTTCTCCCTAATAATTTCCTTTTTGGAAAGGGGGGAATAGACCTTGGAATAAGTTGTTCCTATTTTTTTTTAATAACTGGATTTTCTGATGGGAAATTTTGTGGATGTTCTTTGTTGCCTCTCCTCCTTTTTTTTGTTTGTTCTGTTTCTTTTAGTCACAAGTTGGGGTGACATGAGGCCAAGGATGGGTGGAGTGCTCATCCTGACTTTGTTTTTTTTCTGTTGATTTAAGGATCATCTCCTTGGTTTTTCTTTCTGGCCTAAGGCTGGGGCACAGTGCAGATTTGAAGGACATGTGAAGGTGGGGAGGGGAATCGTAGGGTGAGAGCCCCTATGGGCAGGGGGAAGAGTCTTCCATTCAAGGTTTTATAGTTGGTAGTAGTTTTTTGGTAGTAATAGTTGTTTATAGTCATGATAGAGTAGTTTTTGTACATATAGTTATTTGACTCTATGAGTCTTTATTTAATTATGCTTGGTGCTTTATAAGCAGGGTTCTCCCTCTTAGGGGTTCAAGGGCCTCTAAAAGGGGATATGGCTAAATGTCTTATTAAATGGTGCACCTGGAACATTAAGGGAAGTCATTTGCCTATTAAAAGGAAAAAAGTGCTTTCTAGCCTTAAGAGGGAAAGGAAACTCATCCTGATGATGGGGAACATCTGAAATTACAACAGGGGGTTTATGACCGGGTATTCTTTTCATCCTTTACTACTGAAAGTAGGGGAGTGGCGGTAATTATCAAGAAAAATCTTCCGTTCACATTATTAGAGCAGGTGAAAGATGAGCAGGGAAAGTTTGTGATAGTTAAAGCCCTGATACATGGGGAGGAATGTGGCATTTTAAATGTCTACTGTCCTCCGGCTCATCCCCTCAAATTTGTGATTAGTGCTTTCTCTAAGTTGAGTGCTTTTGGAACACGGCACGTTATTAAGGGGGTGGCTTTATTTGTCTCTTGGATCCGACAGTGGACAGGATGCCTTGTGGGTCCCCAACTATTTTTCCGCAGGCCAAGCAGGTGGTTGACTTATGCGAGGAGTTGGGGCTGGTGGATATTTGGAGATGTCTTCACTCTACCGGCAGGGACTTCACCTTTCTTTCAAATCCACATTAATGTCACACAAGGATTGACCTCTTTCTGGTTCCCTTAGCCTTTCTGGATTCGATTATGGTTTGTAAAATTGGGAATATAGCTATCTCTGATCATGCGGCAGTATATTTGGAGTTTAAGGCCAAGAGTGAAGGGCTAGATTTGTGGCACTGGCATTTTACCCTTTTCTCCTTAAGGATTCCAAATTTGTGGAATACCTTTTGAAGGGGTTTCAGGAATTCTTGACTATCAACTCAGACACGGCTAGTAGTCCGTCTATGTTATGGGAGACTGCTAAAGTCTTTGCTAGGGGATTAACTATTTTCTATTCGGCGAGCCGGAAATGACAGTAGCGTTGAACAATGACGAACAGCAGCGTCTACTTGAGACGCGGTTGGAAGCTGCTGAGGCGGCACATTTTACGCAGCTTTCGGTGACTAAGCTACAGCGGATCACGGCCTTCCAGCTGCCTTGAATTCAATACTGTCACAAAACGGAAAGAAAGAACTTGCTTTTGCTAGACAAAGGATGTTCGAATATGGGCATAGGCCAGGGAAGTATTTAGCGTACCTGACGAGGAAAAAGCGTGCTCTCCAATCCATTACTGCAATCAGAGACAGCACCGGGGTCCTTACATACGATGCTAAAAAGATAAATGAGGCTTTTTGGAGCTTTTACTCTGCATTGTATCGGTCTGAAGGTTGCGATGACAGGAGGGCTAAAATGGAAACCTTTTTTAAGAACCTGGACCTCCCAGGGGTAACCTTGGAACAGGCCTCTCTCAGTTCAGCAAATACAAGAGGCAGCTAGGCAACTTCAGTGTGGGAAAGCGCTTGGCCCTGATGGTCTCCTGGATGAGTTTTATAAGGATTTTATTGGGATTCTGTCAGGGCTGATATTGGAGATGTACAATTACTCCTACGTACATGAATGCTTACCACCATCTTTGAGAGAAGCTAATATTTCCTTAATTCTTAAGAAGGGGAAGGTTCCTGAGGGTTGTGCCTCATACAGGCCCATCTCTCTATTAAATTCAGATTTCAAGATTCAGTCCAAGATCCTGGCGCTGAGATTGGAAAGGGTGTTGCCCCATATTGTTAAAGAGGACCAGACAGGCTTTATAAGGGACCATGGGTCCTCTAATAATATTAGAAGGTTGCTGAATATGGTCCAAGTTTGTCAGCAACGATTGATTCAGGGGTTGGTGATTTCCTTAGATGCAGAGAAAGCATTTGACTGGGTGGAATGGACATATCTTTTTTATGTCTGAGAACAGTTTGGGTTGGGTGGAGTCTTTACTAGGTGGGTGGAGGTTTTATATCGCTACCCTCTGGCAGTGGTCATTACCACCAGGGTGAAGTCTGGGAATTTTAGGATTGATAGGGGTAGTCGACAGGCTGCCCCTCTTACCGTTGTTGTTTATGTTGGCGATAGAACCGCTGGCAGAGGCTATTCGTCAGAACATCCACATAACCACTCTGGAAATGGGATCGAGGGCACACAAGATTATACTGTATGCAGATGATGTCCTTCTGTCTTTAGCAAACCCAGTGACCTCAGTACCCCATTTGGTACAACGTATCAATTCATTTGGGGCTATTTCAGGATATAAGATTAACTTTGCAAAATCGGAGGCTATGCCTTTGGGGAACTTTAAGGATGTGCCAGAACTTGAAGGTGTCCTTAAGTTCCCTTTTAAGTGGTCACAGGCAGGGTTCCGGTACCTAGACATTTTTATTACCCCCAAGTTTGATCTGTTATTTCGGACTAACTTCGCTCACTTGCTTGACAGTATTAGGCGAGATCTCCAGAGATGAGAGGCTCTTCCAATTTCATGGCTGGGCCAAATATCTCTCATTAAGATGAATGTTCTTCCTCATTTGCTTTATCCCATGCGTATGCTCCCTATAATGTTTCCCTGGTAAACGCTGCAGAAGCTTATGGGGTGGTTTGGTTCCTTTGTCTGCCATCGTGGGCGGCCCCTCATCAAACTTACTAAATTGCAGTTGCCTCAAGGAAGGGGAGGAGTTGATTTCCCAGACATCAGGAGGTATCAATTGAGTTCCCGGCTGTCCTTTGTCTGTGATTGGGTAGGTAACGAGCCAAACTCAAAATGGCTGGATATTGAGGCCTCCCAAGCAAAGTGCCCTCTCATGGATAAGATGAGGACAGTTATGGACCACTGCCGGAACCCCTTTGTCATTAGTACAGTCAAGGCACGGAGGGCGATGCATCAGAGTGAGGGTTGTTTATCCAAGACTTCGCCACTTACATCTATAGTTGGCATGCCAGGGTTCTGACCAGGGATGATGGACTCAGGGTGCAAACTATGGGCAGCAAGAGGAGTTTCTAGATTAGGAGACTTCTTTGAGGGGGAGCCTATGATGTCTTTTGAGCAACTGAGCCGCAAATATGGGTGCCTAGTAGAGACCTTTACCATCTTTTTCAGGTTAGGGATTTTGTCCAGAAGAAGACTACGCGTCTCACTAAGCCCTATAAGCTCAATACAGAGAGGTTGTTGCTATGTTCCACAAGCACCCTTTCGGTTAGTGCCCTCTATCGCCGCTGGGTGGCAGGGCCTGGCAGGATATTAACCAGTTAATGTGAGGTCTTGGAGCAAGAACTAGAAGTGGAGATCTCTTCTGAAACATGGGTGAACATATGGGAGAATACTCGAAAGATCACAATCTGTAATAGGACATGCGCTACGCAGTTAAAAATTCTGCACAGGGCTCATCTGACACCAGACCATCTAGCGAAGTTTAAAAAAGGGTCATCTTCAGTGTGCCCCAAATGTAAAATAACTCTTACCCATTGCTTCTGGACATGCCACAGGCTCTATGTTTACTGGAGCGCTGTGGTGGGAGAAAGAGGGAGGGTATTGAGGACTGAAGTCAAAGTAAACCCGATATCTCTCCTCTTAGGTCTACCAAATTTACCATCTTTAGATGGGCATGGGAAGAAACTATTTAATATTCTTGCATACTGTGCACGGAAGAATATTCTGATGAACTGGATGTCTGAGAACCTGCTGGGCTTGCTGGGATGGCAGAAATTAATGATGGAGCACATTCCCTTGGACGTTTTTACAAACATGGTGCACCACACAACAGACCATTTTTATAAGTCATGGCAGCCATACTTGAGTTATTTGGATATAGATTTATCAGCTATCTTAACTAGGGCATTTGTTTAACCAGGATGGTTAGATTTGTCAAGCCCTGGGCCCTGGAGGGGGTCTCCTGAGTTAATTTGGGAATATACAATGCTCCCGTTCCTTTGTTTGGAAGCTTTGTGCTGAACATAGCTGTTCTGTATTTTGTGTTGTTTTTTGCTTTTCTTTCTTTTTTTGGTGTTGCTTTGCACAGTGTTAGGGTTTGGTTTGTATTATAGAGTAAGTTAGTAGTTAGTAGACAGTAGTTGTATTGTAATTTGTGTTTTTTTACTTTTTATTATACTGATTATATTGATTGCATTTTTCAATAATTTTATATGTTTGTAAAGTGAAAAAAATTTGCTAATAAATATATTTACAAAAAAAAAGAAATTAAAGGGCAATGCTCCCTGAAAGAAAATTTCATGTGGAAAGTAATGTATTTGTTGACATATTTCTGCCTCTGTCCCCTGGGTATTTCCGTATTGTGTAGCATCTGGAGCTATGGAGCAGAAGGTTTATTTTGTTGACAGGGACAGCATGAAACCTGATCTAGCTGCTTCTGGAATTCATTAATATAATGGCAAAAATCCTTTTGTTGCTGAGTTTAGAATTAAGCTGTAGCATATGATCCATGTGCATGATTCTCTAAGAGGTAAGCTGCACTTTCGTATTTATGTACAGAGGCAAAAATATGAATCGGTGGGCAATGTGTTCCATACCATTCTTGAGCACTGTTATCTTGAAAAATTACAGTGGCAAAATAAAAAATAAAGAAAAATAAGCCTCCAGACAAATAACTCATATCTTGCCCCATCACTCACTTTTCTGGACTTGGAAATAAATTGCCATTCCTATCGTGTCAACAGGTCCTGAAATTCCCTTCATAATGGCATCATGGATCTGCGTGGACTGCAGCAGTTCATCACCACCTCCACCATGATAACTAGGGATGGGCAATCAATTAAAAAAAACAGCAGTTGTTGGGGAAGCTCAGCAGGTCCGGCAGCGTTAGTGGAAAGAAAGCCGAGTCTGGTGACCCTTCATGAGAACTTCAGAGGAGGCATCTTGGTGGCTCAGTGGTTAGTTCCACTGCCTCACAGACACTCAGGTTCGATTCCACCCATGGGTGCCTGTCTGGGTGGAGTTTGCATGTTCTCCCCGTTTCTGCGTGGATTTCTGTGGGGTGCTCCAGTATCCTCCCACAGACCAAAGATGTGCGGGTGAGGCAGATTGGCCAAAGTAAAATTGCCCCATGGTGTCCAGTTTTGTGCAGGCTAGGTGGATTAGCCATGGTAAGGGAGGAGGATGGTTTGGTCTTGGTGTGGGTTGCTAATCGGAGGTTCAGTGCAGACCTGATCAGCTGAATATCCTCTATTTGAGCTATAGAGATTCTATCATTCCAATATGAGTATTCAGTAAGAAAGGACATAGAGTCATAGAGATGTACAGCGCGGAAACAGACCCTTTGGACAAACTCATCCATGCTGCCCGGATATCCTGAATTAATCTAGTTCCATTTGCCAGCACTTAACACATATCCCTCTAAATTCATATCCAGCCAGATGCCTTTTAAATGCTATAATTGTACCAGCCTCCACCACTTCCTTTAGCAGCACATTCTACCCATGCATCTTCTACCCATGCATCACCCTCTGTGTGAAAAAGTAAACCCTGAGGTCCTTTCTAAATCTTTCCTCTCTTACCCTAAACCTATGCCCTCTAGATCTGGACTCCCATACCCCACAGAAAAGACCTTGTCTATTTGTGCCTATGTCTATCCTATCCATGCTCTTCATGATTTTATAAAACTCTATAAGATCACCCTTCAGCCTTTGATGCTCCAGGGAAAACAGCCCCAGCATATTCAGCCTCTCCCCATAGCTCTGCCCTCCTGAACCCTTTCAAGTTTCACAACATTAAATGTAGGGGAATGGGTCTGGGTGGGTTGTGCGTCGGCGGGTCGGTGTGGACATGTTGGGCCGAAGGGCCTGTTTCCACACTGTAAGTAATCTAATCTAATCTAATCTAATCTAATCTAATCTAATCTAATCCTTCCTACAGGAGGGAGACTGAAATTGAACACAATATTCCAAAAGTGACCGAACCCGCATCCTGTACAGCAGCAACATGACTTCCCAACTCCCATACTCAATGCCCAAACCAATGCTTCGAAGGAAAAAGAATCTGCATTGTTTTCATTGACTGGTTCAGCAATTGTTTCTTTAGTTCTACCAAGTTAAGAGACTTGTTAGGTCAAATGATTAGTTTCTGTGCAGCAACTTTGTTTTGGTTTATGGAATGGATTCCCCAGTTTGATACTTGTAGTTCCTACCAGTGTTCAGAAGCTGAACTAGACTAGGTAATATTGTGGCTACAGGAGATGGTGAGAATCTACGTACTCTGTGGCAAATTAGTTAAATCCTCACTCCCCAAACGCATTCCACCATCTGTGGGAGTCAAGTCAGGAGTGTGTCAGACTATTTTCCATTGGCCTGAATGAGTTCACATACAGAAACCAACAACATCCAAAGCAAAGCAGCCCACTTGATTGATCACACATCCACCACCTTGTTCATTCAGTCCCTTCCCCACTAATGCGCGGTAGCAGCAGTGTGCATTATCTACAACATACCCTGCAGCAACTCAGCCAGGCTCCTCTGACAGCACCTTCCAAACCTGTGACCTCGACCATATGGGAGAACAAGTGGAAGCAGACAAACAGGAAGACCACCAACTCCAAGTTTCCTCCCAAGACTCACATCAGTCAGGCTTGAAAATAGATTGCTGCCATTCCTTTATTATCACTGATAAAATCCACGAGCTGCCAATCCTCACTGACACATTCACTAGGGAACAGCAATGGTTCAAGAGGACCATTCTGTACCAGCTCATCAAGGACAACTGAGCATGGACAAGAAATATTCTCCTTGCCAGCAAAACCCAAAGTAAATGATTTTTAAAACCTGACCAGCACATCCTGAGACTGCCAATATTATTCAAAGGGCTTTTTTGCTTAAACAAAGTTAAGAACTTTTTAATATGAAAAAGCTGAATTGGGGAGAAATCCAGCTAGTTTCATGGCAACAAGGATTCGACTTATCTTGCTCTTAGCAATGGCAGTTGAATGGACATAACGTGGGGCTTCCCATTGTTCAGACTTTCTAAACAAAGATTCAGAAAACCAGAAGAATCAGGTAAAAATCAGAAGAACTGCAGATTCTGTAAATCATGAACAAAAATATTGATTGTGGGAAAAGCTCATCAGGTCTGGCAGCATCTGTGGAGAAATATCGTTTCGGGTCATTGCTGAGACCTGCTGAGCTTTTCCAGCAATCTCTGTTTTTGTTTCAGAAGGATCAGATTGTGGGATTTAAATCCTTTCCTGATATTGGAACATGATAGTTCAATGAAGTAAGTCAGAAGGTCACTCCAGTGTAACACCAGCATCTCCACATCATGGCATTCAATGAAGCATTGAGGATGATAATGAAGTGAGGTATTGTCAGGGGTCCAGTCCTTCAAGTGGCAAGTCCCACTGTGAAGGTCAGCTACATCCTGGCTATTTAAACCAGTCCAGGGCATTGCTCCTGTAGCCTGGCACTTTCTTTGCAGCTGGAACACCATATTCTGCATCCCATTACCCTGATGCACTTGTGGACGGTATGATTTGCTTGGATAGCACACAGTACAATACTATTCCCTGTAACAGTACCAAATCAATTTAAAATCAAACCAGCAGCACTGAAGAGCCCACAAACAGGTGGGTTTAATATTGTTGGCATGATTGCTGAAGACGATGGCCCAGGGGTGAGTGGGCTGAGGACAGAACGGGAGATTTGTGAAGCGGCTTCCATGAGCTGTTTCTAATTCCGTGGGGCGGGCGTGTACGTGAGTGAGTGGCAGCTGCCCTCGGGGGAGGCGGCTCTGAATCTCCCTCTCCCTGTTCGCTCAGTGATCTCGGAGTTGGGTGGTTTGCGCGGACCCGCAATATAAGGACTGGCTGTGAGTTTGCTCGGCAGATGCTGGTACCCAGCGGCTGTGGTACTGACCGCCGCTCACTCTCCACATTGCTCAGGGTAAGCTGCTGGGAATGAGAGGGAGGAGGGGGCTGACTGAAAGGGAGAAGAGTTATTGGGAGAAGCTCGGAGGAGAGAAAGGCGATATAACAATGATGTACACACGAAGCAAGTGATCTGAGGGGGAAAACAACCATATTTCACACAGCGAGTGAGGGCAGCATTGGCACTAGATAATAGGGTCGGACTGGATAATAGGGTCGGACTGGATAATAGGGCCGGACTGGATAATAGGGCCGGACTGGATAATAGGGTCGGACTGGATAATAGGGTCGGACTGGATAAAAGGGCCGGACTGGATAATAGGGCGGGGTTGGATAATAGGGCCGGACTGGATAATAGGGTCGGACTGTATAATAGGGCCGGACTGGATAATAGGGCCGGGTTGGATAATAGGGCCGGGTTGGATAATAGGGCCGGACTGGATAATAGGGCCGGACTGGATAATAGGGCCGGACTGGATAATAGGGCCGGACTGGATAATAGGGTCGGACTGGATATTAGGGCCGGGTTGGATATTAGGGGCGGGTTGGATAATAGGGCCGGACTGGATAATAGGGCCGGGCTGGATAATAGGACCGGGCTGGATAATAGGGCCGGGCTGGATAATAGGGCCGGGTTGGATAATAGGACCGGGCTGGATATTAGGACCGGGCTGGATAATAGGGCCGGACTGGATATTAGGGCCGAGTTAGATATTGGAGCCGAGTTGGATAACAGCACCAGACTGGATGGATAGTGGAGTCGGTGCAGTCACGATGGCCCGAATGGCCTCCTTCCACACTTGAATGATTCTGTGATAATGATAACAATAAGGAGCTTCGGGAACACAGCTCCTGTCCCGCCTGAAAGGTGCTCCGTTTGTGCAATGGGCTGTGTCCATTTTGAATACAGCCAGGATGCTGTTCCTGAAGGGAGCGAGCGTCAGTCTGTCTGGGGAGGTTCAGGGGAGAAACATTGGCCTGGACTGGAACACGGGGAGCTCTGCTTTGGACACACACATACATACATACATACATACACACACATACATACATACATACACACACACACACACACACACACACATGTTTAGACCGGGCGGGGAGACTGTTGCTCCTCTGAAGCGGCCACAGCAGCTTCCCGAGTGAAGAGAGCTGGGGTTGGTGCTTGGGATCAGCTCGCTGTATCGAGTTGAGTTGATTTGTACAGAGAAGGAGGAGGCCACGCTGTTCCCGAGGTGAGTGGAGTTCACTCCGGACCTGCTTTCAGTTTTCACAAGCAGCCCAAGTGAATGAAGTGCTTTTCACCGGAAGGACGTTTACCTTTCGGCAGAGACCTTCTGTGGGATAAGATGTGCAAAGCAACGTGTGAGGGAACTCCCTCAGTCCTTCAACGCATCACACCGGCCAGCTCTAAGAGTGGGATGCTCTCTGTGTGTGAAGGGCTCATTCCTTCACGCACACGTCTCTAATTACTGAGCTGATATTGAAAGGCAGGCACGGAGCAGCGAGACGATCCGAGTGGACTTTTCAGATCAGTTTTCTTGTTCCTAGTTCTCTTCGTGGAAGCCAATTTCCTTGCGAGAAGTTTGAATCTATGAAATATCACCAGTAAGTGCTGGAAACTCGCCTGAACAGAGAGTACTCAGTAAAAACAATGACTGCAGATGCTGGAATCCAGATTCTGGATCAGTGGTGTTGGAAGAGCACAGCAGTTCAGGCAGCATCCAAGGAGCTTTGAAATCGACGTTTCGGGCAAAAGCCCTTCATCAGGAATAAAGGCAGTGAGCCTGAAGCGTGGAGAGATAAGCTGGGGAAGGGTGGGGAGAGAGAATACTGCAAATATATTGTAACCTTGGAAGGGGAGAGAGGGCCGGTTATGTCAAAGAATTTTCCAAGAACTCTGAGAGGAAAGCCTGCTGAGGACAAACAGCCCTGTAAAGGAGAAATAACTGAAAACCATTCAATGATTTACCATCGATGAAACTTTAATGAATCACAATTTTAACAATTTACTTGCTTTAAGGTAGCCTGTGTCCTTACAGTGCATGCAGCTGTTTGAGAGCAGCTCCATATGTACATTGTAGCGTTTTGGTTTTTAGTGCTTCAGTGATGTATTTAGACAATGTGAAAGCCAACATCAGAGCTTGCAAGCTGGATCACAATACAGAGCGACTCCTTGGGTAGACCCAAATGGAGGATGATGTCTGTAAGCGAACAACTGACATTTCACCAGAACAAAATTTCAGGACAAACTAGTGCAACACAACATCAAGCCAATGGCTTCATCCACCCACTCAACACTGACTTCATACTGAGTATTTCTAATTGGTTCTGTTAATGGAAACTTGCTCTAATGTCATACAGGACAGACTGACTGTAAACCAGAGGAAGTATGTGGACTGCAGGTGTTGGAGATCAGAGTCGAAGAGTGTGGTGCTGGAAAAGCACAGTCAGTCAGGCAGCATCAGAGAAGCAGGAGAGTCATCGTTTGGGTAATCAGGCCTTCATTAGGAATGAGGCTTGTGGCCCAAGGGGTTTGAGAGATAAATGGGAGGGGAGGGGAGGGGAGTGGGGCTGGGGATGAAGGCAGATGGGAAAGTGATAGGTAGATGAAGGTGGGGGTGAAAGTGGACAGGAGTGAAGGAAGATGGACATGTAGGATAGTTCAAGAGTATGGTGCAGAGTTGGAAGGTTGGGAGTAGGATAAAGTATGGAGAGGGAATATGGGGAAACTGGTGAAAACCACATTGATCCTCTGTGGTTGCAGGGTCCCAAAGTGGAAGATGAGGCGTCCTTCCTCCAAGTGTGAGTTGGTAAGGGTTTGGTGATGGAGGAGGCCCAGGACCTGCATGTCCTTAGTGGAGTGGGAGGGGGAGTTGAAATGTTCAGCCACAGGGCAGTGGAGTTGGTTAGTGCAATGTCCCAGAGACGCTCTCTGAAACAATCCACAAGTTGGCGTCCTGTCTTTCCAATGTAGAGGAGACCATATTGGGTGCAATTGATGCAGTAGATGATGACATACGTGGAAGTACAGGTAAATTTCTGATGGATGTGGAAGGATCCTTTGGGGCCTTGGACAGAGGTGAGGGGGAGGTGCAGGTGCAGGTTTTGCACTTACTGTGGTGGCAGGGGAAGGTGGATTGGCAGGATTGGAGGGTGGGTTGGTGGGGTGCCTAACAGGGGAGTCATGGAGGGAATGGTCTCTCCGAGACATAGGTAGGGGTGGGGAGGGAAACATATCTCTGATCATGGGGTCTGTTTGTAAGTGCTGGAAATGGTGGAGGATGATGCAGTGTGTCTGGAGGTTACTGGAGTGGAAGGTGAGGACCAGGGAATTTTGCCCTTGTTGCGACTGGAGGGGTGGGATTCAAGGGCAGAGGTGCAGGAAGTGGAGGTGATGCACTTTAGGGCATTGTCGACCATGTAGGAGGGGAAATTGTGGCTTTTGAAGAAAGAGGCCATCTGGGATGTTCTACGGTGCAATTGGTCCTCCTGGGAGCAGATGTGGTGGAGATGGAGGAACTGGGAAGAAGGGATAGTGTTTTTACAGGAGGAGATGCCATCCAAGTGGCTGTGGGAGTCCATGTGTTTGTAATGGATGTCTGTGTTCAGTTGGTCAGCAGAAATGGAGATGGAGAGGTCCAGGAAGAGGAGACATGTGTCTGTGAGATGAACTTGAGGTCGGAATGGGAAGGGTTTGTGAAGTTGATGAATTGTTCAACCTCCTCAAAGGAGCACGAGGTTAGCACTGATACGGTCATTGATGTATCTCCTTCACATGCATTCATACCCACACACACACTCTCTCACATGAATTACACTCACATGCACACACTAACATGTGCACTCTCACTGTCTCTCCTGCATGCACACACACATAGGTCTATGGGGTGAATTTATATTTGCAGAATTATGTTCTATTTTCCTCAAAAAATACATATCCATGTAAGATTCTATCCCACATCAGAAATACAACCAGTCTGACTCAAGATTGGGACACACAGACTTTAACCGCTCATCTTTAATGCAACCCTATCTATGTTTCAGAGAGACATGATTCCCTTGTTAGGCCCCCCACCAACCCACCCGCCCATCCTGCCAATCCACTTTCCCCTGCCACCACAGGAAGTGCAAAACCTGTGCCTGCACCTCCCCTCTCACCTCTGTCCAAGGCCCCAAAGGATCCTTCCACATCCATCAGAAATTTACCTGAACTTCCACATATGTCACCTACTGCATCTGTTGCACTCCATGTGGTCTCCTCTACATTGGGAAGACAGGACGCCAACTTGTGGATTGTTTCAGAGAACATCTCTGGGACATTGCACTCACCAACCCCAACACCCTGTGGCTGAACACGTCAACTATTGTTAGAAAACCTGAAGGTATCTTCAGAATGTAACTTAAAAGAAGTTCTGGGATTTATGTATTGAAGAGCTGAAACCAGCAAACCCATTCTGAAAAATGAAAGACTTAACCTAAATTTGTTTGCTATATTATTTCAGCTGCATGACACTGTAATCCCTATGGTATAAATTCTATATTTTATGGTCTGGCCTCACAACCACCTGATGAAGGAGCAGTGCTCCAAAAGCTAGTGCTTCCAAATAAACCTGTTGGACTATAAACTGGCATCGTGTGATTTTTAATTTTGTCCACCCCAGTCCAACATTGGCTCCTCAAGTCAAGAATAATCAGGGATTACCTCTTGGTGTGGCTTGTTAAGTTAAAATTGTCTCTGATGGTGAAGCAAGCTTTTTTAAAAAGTATTCTTAGTGTCCCCTCTATGGAATTCCTAAAGCAATTGCTCTCCCAGAGTGAGATGGCTGGTGACAGTGGTTTCACCTGAGGGTCATCACACCTCAAGTGAGAACTGAGATGAGAAGGAGAGTCCTTCATGGTAATTTCAGCCAGAGTGAGAATTGAATCCATTCTTTTGGTATCACTCTATATTGCAATCCAGCCAACTGAGTGAACCGGCAACCCCTACAGAGAATTTGCAGACAAACTGTTGCCTCCATAAAATTAAGTGAACGGCCTGTGTTTTTGTGATTCAGTCAATTTGTGAGTATATTTGGTTCAGAAATTTCTTTTGTGTTTCAGATTCTTCTCAAGCTGCTACCATGTGGGGGCCATTCCTGTCGCTGTTGATCACTTCCATTTGTTTAACCAAAAGAGTTCAAGCTGTCCAATGGGGTAGATGTGAACATGTGGAAGTGCAAAAGAATTTTAGTCTTGATCAGGTTTGTCCTGTTAATTCTTTAATTGCCTGGCAATTCCATTTCATGTAGGAAGTAAAATTTGCAGATGCTAAAGGATCAATGAAACATATTTTGCCAAAGGGATTGGATGGTTCCGTGGATTTTCACACCATCTGTTCAACTTTGGCGACAGGGATCCAAAGCAAAATCAGTTTATGTTCTTACATCCCAACTCATATGGTTTCTCATTCAGCACAAACAGGGCTTATAATACATTAACATTAGTCCTCCAAAACAAATGTCTTTGAGCGTGGTCCCTTATTGAGAGTGGGAAATCACCACTGAACCCACCAATAATCAAAGCAGAAAATGTTGGAAATACTCAGCAGGTTAGGCAGCATCTGTGAAGAGGAACAGAGTTAACCTTTCAGTCATTGATGATCCTTCTGAAATTTCTGATGAAGGGTTAACACCGATCCAAAAAGTTATCTATTTGTCTCAACAAATACTTTCTGACAATCACATTAAATCTATATCTGTGGTGAGTTAGTTTCAGAAAGTGTTGTCACTAATATATTAATTCATTTCAACGTAATATATAATATCGGGTCAGTTACAGACTATAACAGTAGGGTAAATTTCTTGTTGTTTTGCTTTGGTAAATATCAATCAATTTGGATTAGAATTTAAGGATTTAGTTTAGAAACACCTTCCCAAACATTTGGAAATTAGTATTAATGTTAAGTGCTGTCTTGTGGGTTCCAGCAGCACACATTGTTTATTGCTGAAACTGTATTAAATGTTGGTTCGGTCACAGTTAGAATCGCATGTGCATTTCTGGAATCCACATTATAGGAGGGAGGTGATTGAACTCGAGAGAATGCAAAGACGATTTACCAGGATGTTAGAGTGTTTAGGTTATGAGGAGAAATCTGGTAGATTGGGCTTGTTTTCCTTGGAGCAGACAAGACTGAGGGGGGACATGATTGAGATTTATAAAATTATGAGGGTCACAGGTCGGGTAGGCAGGAAAGAAATTTATATTTGACTAAAGAATCAATGACCGTCAGGCACAGATTGAAGGTAACAGGCAAGAGGTTCAGAAGAGATGTGAGGAAACTCTTTTCACTCCAAAGGTATTGGGAATCTGGAACTCACTGCCTGCAAGTATGATAGGGACAGAAGCCCCCATAACATTTACAAAATATTTAGATGTGCCCTTGCAATGTCAAGACATACAAGGCAATAGGCTAAGTGTTGGAAAATGTGATTTGTAAAATTCTCTTGTGGGATGTGGGTGGAAGCTCGAAGGGCTGAATGGCCTATTCCTGCTCCTATTTCCTGCGTTTCCATGCAGGACTTGTTCCGAGGATGGTGGAACTGTCTAATGAAGAGAGTTTGGGGATACGGGGCCTGTTTTTGGAAGAGTATCAGAAAATAAGAGATGATCTTATTAAAACGTACAGAATACCTAAAGGGATAGTTGATAGTCTGGTAGATGTGGGCAAGAAATCTCTCCAAATCTGTGTATGCGCGTTGTGCATAGCAGTTTAGAACCAGAGGAAAGAAGTTTCAAATTAAGGGGGACCAAACTTAGGACCAAACTGAGGAGAATTATTTTTATCGCGAGGATTGTGAATCATAGGAATTATCTATCCAAGAAAGCTGAGAAAGCTCAGTCTTTGACAATGTTTACTAAATGATTGCTAAATATTTAAATGATCTTGGGTTGGTAGGGGAAAATATTTATTGAAGTGTTTGATCAACAGCTTTTGTCTTGATTGAGGAGCATGTTCAATGGGTTGAATGGCCAACTCCTGTTTCTAATTTATAAGATAATGTTTGAAATATACTTATTTTTAAAATAAAAGAATGAACTAAACCTCTTTTTTATCATTCTCTGCTGATTACAAAAACTTGCTGCTAATGCAAAGGCAGCTACCAATTTGCACCACTTCCAAGAATGCCTTCATATTCATTCAGAAGAGACATAGAGATCTATAGCACCGTAAAGGGCCCTTCAGCCCTTTGAGTCTCTGCCAGTCAAAAACAAATACTTAACTATTCTAATGACATGAAAGTGACAGTCCTTGACACCAAGGCCACATTGGACTGAGGACCCCGAGCAAGGAGCCTGAGCAAAACTGGAATTGTGGAGGCACAGTTTTGAAACAAACCCTTCAAACCAACTCGTCCATGCCAACCAGATATCCTAACTTAACCTACCAGTATTTGGCACATATCCCTCTAAACCTTCCTATTCATATACCCATCCAGATACCTTTTAAATGTAATTGTACCAGTCTCCACCACTTCCTCTGGTAGCAAATTCCATACATGTACCACCCCTTGTGTGAAAGATCTGCCCCTGAGGTCCCTTTTAAATCTTTCCCCCCTCATTTTAAACCTATGCCCTCCAGTTTTGGACTCCCCCATTCTTGGAAAAAGACCTTGTCTATTTACCCTATCCATGCCCCTCATGATTTTATAAACCTCGATAAGGTCACCCCTCAGTCTCTGATGATCCACGGGGCGGCACGGTGGCACAGTGGTTAGCACTGCTGCCTCACAGCGCCAGAGACTCGGGTTCAATTCCTGCCTCAGGCGGAGTTTGCACATTCTCCCTGTGTCTGCGTGGGTTTCCTCCGGGTGCTCCGGTTTCCTCCCATAGTCCAAAGATGTGCAGGTCAGGTGAATTGGCCATGCTAAATTGCCCGTAGTGTTAGGTAATGGGTAAATGTAGGGGAATGGGTGGGTGGCGCTTCGGCGGGTCGGTGTGGACTTGTTGGGCCGAAGGGCCTGTTTCCACACTGTAATGTAATCTAATGTAATCCAGAGAAAACAGCCCCAGTCTATTCAGCCTCTCGCTATAGCTCAAATCCTCCAGCATCCTGGCAACATCCGTGTAAACCTTTCTGAACCCTTTGATGTTTTACAACATCCTTCCTATAGCAGGGAGACCAGAATTGTATAGATTATTCCAGTAACGGGAATCAGGAGGAAAACTCTCCACTGGTTGGAGCCATACCTGGCGCACAGGAAGATGATTGGACACCAGTCATCCCAGCTCTAGGACATCTCTTGTTTAGAAATGTCTCTTTCTTTCACATTCTTTTATGTGCTGCTGTCTGTCTCTGGGTCCTCCTCTCTGCTGTTCTTACTGGGGTCCTGTTCTCTCAGCCTTTTATCATGTCAACCAAATAATATCTATTACCATTCCCGACCTGGCAACTGTTTCATTTATCTTTGATTTTTTTCGCAACTCTATACATAAAAATGTTGCATGATTTTAAAACGTGACAGCCGCCTATTAAATCCAACAACAGTTTATTTATAAAAACACCTGCGATGTTAGTAGATGTTCCGTAATCTCGATCTACCGTGTTCTCTACTGTTCCTATTTAAAGTAGTTCATGTAAAGGTGCCTCTGTCTCCCCCCTGGTGGCATTGGTGGCGTCGATATGGCGAGGTCCAGCGATGATTCATAGTGGTGATAGCGTCGGTGAAAGCGAGGTGATGCCGATGGGTCGCGACTTTCGTTCAAGCGGCGCTGCCAATGGACTCTGACCTGGTCACCCGACCCCTACTCCGTGACGGAGCACTTAACAAGAAGCACTGTAAAGTTAAACACTTTTCCTTTTTTTATTCATTTTTCTGCCTTTATGTTTTTGTGTATTTTTCTGTTTTAAGACAGTGGCAGAGAATGGTTGCACTCTACAAGACTTTCCACTATTTTATAATAACATAAACGTGGCAAGAAATAAATGAAATCAAGGTCTACTTGCATTTTTCTGCTCACGAAGCTTTGCAATTATCTCCCACGAAGAATTACAAGGAACACTAAGTGCATGTTTATTTTCTGAAAGGACTGGTAAATCTGAGGAATCTAGATTTGGTCACTGGTGCATGAAGAATCATGTTTACAGAACCATGCCATACACTACCACAAAAGTGTTTAACTTCATGGTGATCTTGTGAGGATATTTTTGACTTGTTGTGTTGCAAGTATTTATTTAATTCCCATCTACAGCATTTGGTCCCCCATTTATTATGCACATAATTAATAAGCTAACACAGTTGTTCTTATTTTGCAGTATATGGGAACATGGTATGAAATCGAACGATTTTATAATGTCACTGGAGATGTCAGATGTATTTCTGAAACAATATCCTCGTCCTACAATGGGATAGAAACTGTATATGAGCTTATCACTCTGATTACGTAAGTTCTATTATAAATGCTGTGTATGTGTGTGCAGGTTTGTGTGTGTTCTATTTGTGCACACGCGAGACATTAAAATGATTGTCATGGCCTCCTTATTAAAATTTAGCTACCATAATACTCCGAATAAAGGGACAGCAAAAGTTATTTTGGTACAGCAGAATAGGGCGTTACTGTAGCTTTCCAAATACACCAACTGATCACCATGAATTCCTTCATTGATTGGAGCAATGAAAATTTGGAACACTGCCAAGTGTAGCAATGGCTTAGGGGAGCATAAAACAGAACAAGTTTGAAAGGTTTGAATTGCCGAAAGATGGGAACGAAGTACATCATTTGCTTTTCCTATTTGAGGACTTAATTACAGAATTAAAAGTCTTTCAGGTGTTAAGGAGAAAGATTAAGAAGATGTAACAATATCTGTGACAACAAACTAGGTCTGTTCAGCACTGCAGCAGCTGCTGTTTCTGCTGCACCAGCCTGATCTTCCTATCTCAGGTGCAGATAAGTTGGCATTTATTAACTGGCCTGTACTTCACTGTAGCCACCATGCCATAGTTTCCATGCTGTAGACCTCTATGACTCTGAGAAAATTGCTTTGAGTCATGTGAAGCATCACTGGATACTGATCCCAGTAACTGATAGTCCCACGAAGTAATCCCTGATATCCGTTTGACCAACGGTGCTGACTGCTTTCATTGAATGTAGAAATGAGCATCACAACATTGGTCCAAAGGACCAAATGGCCAACCAGTTAGTTAAACATTTTCCTGCCTCCAATGATGGTAAGCAGTTACATAAGTAAGCTCTTACTCAGGAAGTAAACTGTCTTTAATTACATAAAATTATAACAGGGAAGGAAGTTGGCTGGCCAATCCAATATGTGACGGTGTTTATCCACCACACATACAGCCATCTTAATCCCATTTGTTTCTATTTCTTTCAGCTATCTATCTCAACTGTTGGTCAAAGGTAATACGCGTCTAGATACTCTGTGCAGTTCCCACCCATACATCAGCCTGACTGACAGGCAGAATATCTTTCATATGAAAGATGTCATAGGGGTCTTGATTGTGGAGAAGGTAGGGTTATGTTGGATCCAATAGCAGCCCTGGAGTATCAGCAAGGGCCCTCTGGTGGATGCAGGCCCAAGGGAGCAGATGGTGCTTCAGGGTCTCTGGAAATGATATGGAAAACAGATAGATCATGGGACACTCCTGCTGGCCTGCGAGCAATATTGCCAAGGCACCTGCCATATGAACTGAGCAAGCCTTGCATCTTTTAATTTGCAGAGTTACTTGTGGCCTTGGAAACCCAGCTACCTGTGGTTAAAAAGAACGTGAGTTTAAATGAAGGTTGCAGCCTCATTAAAAGACTTACATGATTCGGATGTTACATTTGGAAATCAAGACAGTTACCAACCAGTGAATGCTTCAAATGCAGTGTGATGTTGCAAACCTGATGTTAAAATGCACATAGAATTAGGCATGGGCCAAAGGAAAATAATTTTAGAATAAATGAGTTTGCTGCAAGCCAGTTGACTAGAATGTTACACTACCTATACCATAAGGTGTTTGGCAGAGGATGTTGGGTGAGTGTTGACAGCCTACACTTTCACTACACTGGTGAAAAAGTTCGAAGGTCGAGGGATATCTGCTTTTAGGAATACCCTATACTTTGCTAGGGTGTTTGATCTTTGCCTAAAAAAGCCCTGACATATACATGTCTAGTATCCATTTAGTTTTTACAAGTAGATTTTGCCCCTTCCACCAAGAGGCAACAATCTCACATTGAGCTTGTTTGTGACCAGGGAGGCTGGGATAGTGTTATTGAGTCATAAACCATTCTCCTCCCTGCAATGTTTCATATTTGTTTTCTATTCTAGCCTCTGAAATGACTCCAGTTCATTTGTTTTTGAGAGTTCAGCCCATGGATTCCACACCTTAGACATGAACGTAGGACATAAGAGCAAGAGTAGACGATTTGCCCGTTTGATCCTGCTTCACTGTTCAATACAATCATGTCTGATTTGGTTGTAGTCTCAGCTCCACTCTCCTTTTTGGATGCTGTAATCCATGTCTCCCTAGTTTATCAGAAACCTTGTTATAGAATCAAAGCTTGACTCTTCCTGATAGGTTTAAATGCCATTGGAGCTGCCTTTGGAGACTTCTTCCTTGCCTGTCACAATCCAAATTGTGGAGTGGGATGGGTTTCCCAGCAGAGTTCCCTCATGCTCACCTTGCATCTTTGGACGGCCATGTGAAAGATCGCACCATACAATAGAAAGTAATGTAAGGGACCTGGGCTCCTTGAAAGGAGAAAAAGAGGTTTGTAGTGGCCAGCTCTGCTTCTGTGCTAGACCCAGACCCAGCAGCTGAAGACCTCAGTCTGTATTGAGACCTAAAGTAGAATTATATGTTCTGGTATTCAGGAGACTCCTCACTTTTCTACCACTTGTGGTCTTGTTGTGATGTCTTCACTGCAGCACTTCTCACATTTCCTCAGATGGTGTGATTTGCCTCATATGAAATGAACCCAGGCAAATAAGCTGGATTTACACATGGAAATTCACAGAAGTTATAAATGGAATCAGGCCATCAGTTTAACCCAGTCACCTTGATGTTCATTCACCCTTCTTGTGAGAAAATGGTTCTTATCATTTTTACCCACTCACTTCTCATCTCTCTTCAACATTTTTTTGATCTGTCAAATATAATCTTGAGTATTCACTTAACCTTACACCTGGAATTAATTCCACTGCCACACAATAAAGTGTGTCAAAGATTCAATGTTTTTCATTGGACATTTCATGGCTTATCTTGGAATCTTCCTCATTGCTGTTGACCATCAACACTTGAAGTGGTCTGCCTCCATTTACCCTGTTCCAAACTTTCCTAAATTTAATGGTGTCTTGCATATTTCCCTGTGAACTGTATTGCTCTTAGGATAGCCCCAATGTATCAAACCTTTCTTTATTTCTGTATTGCCATATATCTGGGAACATCATAATTAACCCTATCAAAGAGTACTGATATCCTTCCTATCATCAAACCCAATACCATGTTGTGGTTTGTGGGAATAAGTTTTTTTCAATTTAGACTTTAGCTTTAATAATTAAGGCATCCTGAGATAAAAGCTAGAAGTTTATTTGTTAGAAAGTCAGCATGGTCTTATCAGCCCAGAGGGCTGCTCTTTCATGAGAGAGAGGCAGCTGGTGCTTAATTTAACCTGAAGGTCATCATACCTCAGATGGGAGCAAGGTTCCAAACTCAAAATCATCACAATGACCTCAGCTAGTACAGAAATTCAACCTACCCTGTTGGCATCATACTGCAATGCATAAAATCTATTCAGCTAACTGACATGTTTAACAATCTATATTGTTCCCTTTGATGTTCTGTGAACCTATATTTTCCAGTCCCGATCCTCCTCTGCAGCATTTATGTATTACTTAATTCCCTATTTGCATCAACTCAAACCTAGGATCATTGAATTTTATTTCCCACATTTTAACCCATTAACCTCTGTCGAGCAATATCCCTTAGCTATCCGTCTTCGTGTCTTTTTCTCAAAACAAGGCTTTATTTAAGTTGCTCATACATACAGTGAACAGAAGTTGATCTCAAACTGAACCCTCAGGAATGCAAGTATTATTATTGAATATTATTAAAAGACTGGGTAGACTTGAGGGGCTGAACGGAATACTTCCTTTGCTATTTCAGATGTTCTTTTCCTGGCTGATCATCCCTATTGGATTTCCTGCTAGCAACTTCTTACAATTGACTCTTTATATGGATGCATGGTAATTTCACACATACTTAAACATTCCAAAGAGTTTCTATACCACAGATGCTAAACTAGCTGGCTTGTAATTATCTAGATCAACTCTGACTCTCTTTTTATAACATGGATTTAGCATTGGTCACTTTCCAGTCCAGTGGCACACACCTACCTTCAATACAGTTCTGAAATTTCACCTTCTAAGGCTTTACCCAAGTTTTGCTGGATCAACTAGATGTATCCCAGCAGACTTTAATGGTTCATTGCCCCTTCCCTAAAAATGTCTTTGGTTAGAATATTACTCTGTTCCCAGATATTTCAGATTTCACTTCCTGTGCAACATCTTTTTGTTCAGCAAAAGCATATTGACTATTGTGTTCCACTTTTTAATTATCTACAAAGCGATGATCCTCACATCTCCACGTGCTCCCTCACTTTTAATTATTTCTTGCTAATATATGGTATTTGTAAAATATCATTATATCATTTTTGATATTTCTAAACCCACTTAACATCTTACTTTCTTATATTATCTTTATTATTTTCAGATTTATATTTACAGCCATTATTGTCCCTAACCTTCAATTTATATTGTTTTCTGATCTCTATTCATCTACGTCATTTGAAAGCTACAAGCAGTCTCCTTTTCTTTTAATGGAGTATATTTAATCTGTATCTTCTGGAAAAAATTATAAATCTGTTATTGCTCAGTGGTCCTGTGCGCAAACCTCTCGATTTTCCACAAACTTGTCGAATTTAATATCGTGCTCTAGTGCATTTTCACTTGTTTTTCACATTTTAATTAAACCGTGATCACTGTTCACATTTTGGTTGCTCTATTTAACTCATCCATCTGATTTCTCTCTTCAATTGTTATTGCCTTCAATCAAATACCAAATATCCTCTGTTTAGATCACTAAGTGGATACTTAAAAAGTCCCAGAAAAGAATTATTTTCCTTCTTGTCTCTCAAATCTGGCAGCAAATTTCCTCCCCATAATATGGATAGACCCCTTTTAATCCTTAGTCTCCAACCATATTAAATTGGTATCCTGTCAGTGATAACATCAAGCCTTTCTGGTGTATGTTGTGGTTGATGTGAAGGGGTAGATTGGAGATCCATCCCACTGGAAATCAGCGGTGAACAAGTGAGTCAGTCCTATCACTACCACCTCTTTACCTCAGATGAATTCATGTCAAAGTGGAAGGACAGATTTGTCTTTAGATATACAAAGCTTTTCTGTTGTTTGCAGGAAGGGTAATGAGGTGACTGAACACACTGCAGAATTAATTCCACCTGACGAGACAGCCAAAGATCAAGCAAAACTTACCTACAAACTTGGTAAGTTTTTTTTTATTTATCTTTCGTGGGATTTGGGCAACATTTATTGACCACCTCTAATTGCTTTATTTGGTACTGAACGGCCTTCTTGATCTAGTCATGAAGTATAGATAGATCCACTGTGCTGTTGGAAAGGGAGTTCCAGGGTTTTGACATAGTAACAGTGAAGGAATTGTGACATTGTTCCAAAATGGGATGGTGTGTGGCTTGAAGCTGAACTTGCAGATAATAGTATTCCCATTATCTATTGCCCGTGTCCTTCCAATTGGTAGAAGTTTTGAGTTTGGAGAGCTTTTGATTAATTGGAGGCGGAAGGTTTCGGGAGGGAACGTATGTTGGCTTACAAAGCCAAAGGAAATGACAGCACTAGCAAGCAATAATTTTTATAATGGTACTCAAAGTGGAATAGGAAAGGGCAGAGCAAATAAGATCAAAGGAGAAAAAATGGTATAATAGCAAATTAATGGCTCTTTATTTAAATGAATACTGTATTCATAAAAATAAATGAATTAACAGCACAGTAGGGGTTGATGAGTATGACTTTATAGCATTTTTAAATTTATGGTTATAAAGAGGATGCTTTGTTAGTAAAGCTGAAATAAGTATGATTGCAAGAAATGACCTTGCATTGGATAATGTAACATCAATACGGGTGGTGATAGAAGATAACAAGAGGAGGAAGATATTGGTGGGAATAGTTTATAGGCCCTCTGATAGTGATTGCTAGGACATAGAACAGCACTGAAACAGGCCCTTCAGCCCACCATGTCTGTGCTGACCAAGATGCCATTCTAAAGTAATCCCACCTGCCTGTACATGGTCCATACCTCTCCATCTCCTGCCTGTTCATTTGTCTACCAAATGTCTCTTAAATGTTCCTATCATTAATATAGGACAGTGAATATATCAGAATATAAGAGGATGTTAAAAAAAGGCAGTGCATAGATCCAGGGTGACTTTAATCTTTGTGTATATTGGGAAAATCTAATTGGCAATGGTAGCCACTGGGAATAATAAATACGCTGTTTTTGGAACAGTGTCCCAGAACATTGTGTAGTGGATCCAACAGGGAATCATGGATCTCAGAATAGAAGGTCCCCTCAGGAACAGTAACGACAACATGGTAGATTTTAGCATCCAGTTTCAGGTGATAAACCTGGGTCAGAATCAACTGTGCTAAATTTAAATAAGGATAATTACATAGACATGAGGGGAGAGTTGGTTAAAGTGGACTGGCAAGAATTCAGCAGAAAAGAAGGCCGAGGAACAATGGCAGACATTTCAGGAAATCATTCAGATTTGTAGTAAAGATATTTTCCAGTCAGGAAGTAGGATTCAAGTAAAAGTTTAAATTAACTCTACTAAACAGGGATGTTAAGGATAGTAGAAAAGTGGAAGTAAAAAGTTGCAATGTTGCAAAGACAGGAGTATTCTGCAAGTTTTAAAAGCCAAAAATGATAACCAAAAAGAAAAAAAAGGGGGGAAATAAACTATGAAGGCAAACTAGCAAGTAAAAAAAAAGGACCATTAAAGATTATTTTTATATATGAAAAAGAAGAGGTCCATCAGAGAACAAAGCTGAGAAATAACAATGGGACTCAGAAATGGCAGAATAAATATTTCTGTCAGTTTTAACAATGGAAGACACTAATAGCATTCCAAAAATACTAAATACTCAAGCAAACAAATGTCAAACGGGCAGGAAATAAGCACAAAACAATCATGAGAGACGATGTACTAGGAAAAACAATGGCAAATAAATTAACTAGGAGGAAACTTAAAGGGGAAACAGTAGATATAATATATTTGGATTTCCATAAAGGCATTTGATAAGATACTGCACATATTTAATCATATAAGAGCCTTGAGAGCAGAATATTATCATGGATAGAGGATTAATTAACTAATAGAAGTCAGAGTATTGAGATAAAAGAGGCATGCTCAGGATGAAAACTCAGAAATGAGTGGAGTGCTACATGATCATGCCACAATTATTAATAATATGTATTGATGACTTGGATGAAAGAAGTAAATGAACTATTGTCAAATTTGCAGGTAACACATTAATTTGTGTACTATAAATAGTGAGGATGATACAAGGATATATAGACAGGTATAGACTGGTCAAGTGAGTGGACAGAAACTTGATGGATGGAATATAAATTATGGAGGTATGACGTTATGCACTTTTGCAGGAAGACAAGAAAAACTGAATATTATTTAAATGGGGAAAGGCTGCAGAGAGTTATAATAGAGAAGGATTTCAGAGTGCTGATGCATGTATCACACAAAGCTAGGATCCAATTTCAACAGTAATAGGAAATGCAAATGAAACATTGGCTTTTATTTCAAAGGGAATGGAAGATAAAAGTAGGGAGGTCTTGCTAAGGCTATATAAGGTAAGAGTCACCTGAGCCATGAGTTAATTGGCACAAGGTCAGTAAGATGTAAAAACATACATGCATGGCTCAAAAATTGGCATCAGAGAAATATGATCAAATTCATAAGACATTGACACCAGTACTGGGAAGGAGGGAGCTGTTCCTATGGGACAGGCTCAACCTGATTCATGTTTGGATAAGAATTGTGGTGAATCACAAAATTAGGCCTGTAAACAATATAATTGGAGGGAAGGGTTCTGGTTCAGTTGCATGGTATTCCAGACTTAATAATTGAATTTAAATTCCACCAGTTACAATGGTGGGATTTGAACTTTTCTTCAAGAGAATCGATCTACACCACTGACATGACCATGTCCCCACTGCCTCATCCTTTGCAGAATATTGAAGCTTTTCACTTTCAATAAATAGGATCATTGACTGGAGAAACAAAATTTTGTTTGCACAGAGGGTTTCATTCTCTAGAGGTGATAACTTTTATTTGGAAAAGCATTTTTGCATTTAAAAAGCATTTAACAAGATAGCATGTAGGAGGCTGGTTAACAAAATTGAGGCTCATGAAATCAAAGGGTCAATATCCAGTTGGATAAAAAAATTGTTGTCTCACCATAGTCTTACTGGACCATAGAGGCTGCTCTCTCATTAGAGAGAAGTGACTTTGTGGTGACTTAACCTGAGGGCCACCAGACCTCAGGCAAGGGAAGAGGTCGAGAAGGAGAGCCCTTCATGGTAACCTCAAAAAATTGGCTTAGGGATTTAAGCAGCAAGTTGTGATGACTGGGTATTTTTCAGGCAGGAAGACCAGATAGTGGCATTTCCCATCAGCTCGTGTTAATACCCCCACTCTCTGTTGTTGTGAAGAAATGCCTTGGATCTTGGAATGGAGGAAATTTTAAAATTGGCTAATGTTATGAAATATGAAGGAGTGTCAAAAATGAAAATGATACAAATTACCTGCAATGGAATATAGATAGGCTAACAGAATAGGTGGACAAGTTGCAAATGAAATTTAGTACAGAGAAGTGTGAGGTGATATATTTTGGCAGAGGGAGGAGGGAGAGACATTATAGACTTAATAGCAGAGTTCTAAAGAGTTTACAGGGGCAGGGGTGCTGTGGGTTCAAGTCTATTATCTTTGAAGGTGTCAGGATATATTCAGGAAATGGATGACAAAGCTTACAATTTAGAGAGGACATGAGTATGAAGGAGATTTACCCTCAATAGTCCCAGATATGGGGGAATTTAGTTACAAAGTTATGTCGGAAAATTTCTTGTTGTTGTCATTGGACAATGGAAATTGTGGGAAAATTTAAGACCATAAGACATAGGAGCGGAAGTAAGGCCATTCGGCCCATCAAGTCCACTCCGCCATTCAATCATGGCCAATGGGCATTTCAACTCCACTTACCCGCATTCTCCCCGTAGCCCTTAATTCCTTGTGACATCAAGAATTTATCAATTTCTGCCTTGAAGACATTTAGCGCCCCAGCCTCCACTGCACTCTGTGGCAATGAATTCCACAGGCCCACCACTCTCTGGCTGAAGAAATGTATCCGCATTTCTGTTCTGAATTTACCCCCTCTAATTCTAAGGCTGTGTCCACGGGTCCTAGTCTCCTCGCCTAGCGGAAACAATTTCCTAGCGTCCACCCTCTCCAAGCCATGTATTATCTTGTAAGTTTCTATTAGATCTCCCCTTAATCTTCTAAACTCCAATGAATACAATCCCAGGATCCTCAGCCGTTCCTCATATGTTAGACCTACCATTCCAGGGATCATCCGTGTGAATCTCCGCTGGACATGCTCCAGTGCCAGTATGTCCTTCCTGAGGTGTGGGGACCAAAACTGGACACAGTACTCCAAATGGGGCCTAACCAGAGCTTTATAAAGTCTCAGCAGCACAACAGTGCTTTTATATTCCAACCCTCTTGAGATAATTGACAACATTGCATTCGCTTTATTAATCACGACTCAACCTGCATGTTTACCTTTAGAGAATCCTCAACTAGCACTCCCAGATCCCTCTGTACTTTGGCTTTACGAATTTTCTCACCGTTTAGAAAGTAGTCCATGCTTGTATTCTTTTTTCCAAAGTGCAAGACCTCGCATTTGCTCACATTGAATTCCATCAGCCATTTCCTGGACCACTCTTCCAAACTGTCTAGATCTTTCTGCAGCCTCCCCACTTCCTCAGTACTACCTGCCCGTCCACCTAACTTTGTATCATTGGCAAACTTCGCTAGAATGCCCCCAGTCCCTTCATCCAGATCATTAATATATAATGCGAACAGCTGCAGCCCCAACACTGAACCCTGCGGGACACCGCTTGTCACCGGCTGCCATTCCGAAAAAGAACCTTTTATCCCAACTCTCTGCCTTCTGTCAGACAACCAATCCTCAATCCATACCATTAGCTCACCTCAAACACCATGGGCCCTCACCTTGCTCAGCAGCCTCCCGTGTGGAACCTTATCAAAGGCTTTTTGGAAGTCTAGGTAGACCACATCCACTGGGTTTCCCCGGTCTAACCTACTTGTCACCTCTTCAAAGAACTCCAACAGGTTTGTCAGGCACAATCTCCCCTTACTAAATCCATGTTGACTTGTTCTAATCCGACCCTGCTCTTCCAAGAATTTAGAAACCTCATCCTTAATGATGGATTCTAGAATTGTACCAACAACCGAGGTTAGGCTAATTGGCCTATAATTTTCCATCTTTTGCCTTAATCCTTTCTTGAACAAGGGGGTTACAACAGCGATCTTCCAATCATCAGGACTTTCCCTGACTCCAGTGACTTTTGAAAGATCTCAACCAACGTCTCCGCTATTTCCTCAGCCACCTCCCTCAGAACTCTAGGATGTAACCCATCAGGGCCAGGAGATTTATCAATTTTAAGACCTTTTAGCTTTTCTAGCACTTTCTCTTTTGTAATGGCAACCATACTCAACTCGGCCCCCTGACTCCCTTTAATTTTTGGGATATTACTCATGTCTTCCACTGTGAAGACTGATGCAAAGTACTTATTAAGTTCTCCTGCTATTTCCTTATCTCCCATCACTAGGCTTCCAGCATCAGTTTGAAGTGGCCCAATGTCTACTCTTGCCTGTCCTTTGTTTCTTATGTATTGAAAGAAACTTTTACTATCATTTCTAATATTACTGGCTAGCCTACCTTCATATTTGATCCTCTCCTTCCTTATTTCTCTCTTTGTTATCCTCTGTTTGTTTTTGTAGCCTTCCCAATCTTCTGATTTCCCAGTGCTCTTGGCCACTTTATAGGATCTCTCTTTTTCTTTGATAGATTTCCTGACTTCCTTTGTCAGCCATGGATGTCTAATCCCTCCCCGGATAATCTTTCTCTTCTTGGGGATGAACCTCTGTACAGTGTCCTCAATTTTACCCACAAACTCCTGCCATTTTTGCTCTACTATCTTCCCTGCTAGGCTCTGCTTCCAGTCTATTTTGTTCAGTTCCTCTCTCATGCCCTCATAATTACCTTTATTTAACTGTAACACCATTACATCTGATGTTGCCTTCTCTCTTTCAAACTGCAGACTGAACTCTACCATATTATGATCGCTGCTTCCTAAGTGTTCCCTTACTTTAAGATTTTTTTATAAAGTCTGGTTCATTACATAGCACTAGGTCCAGAATAGCCTACTCCCTTGTGGGCTCCATGACAAGCTGTTCCAAAAAGCCATCCTGTAAGCATTCCATGAATTCCCTTTCTTTGGATCCACTGGCAGCATTATTTACCCAGTCAACCTGCATATTGAAGTCTCCCATGGTCACTGTGAACTTGCCTTTCTGACATGCCTTCTCTATTTCCCGGTACATGTTGCGCCCCTGGTCCTGACCACTGTTAAGAGGTCTGTACATAACTCCCACTATGGTTTTTTTTGCCTTTGTGGTTCCTCAATTCCACCCACACAGACTCCACATCATCCGACGCTATTTTTTAGAAGTATATAAGATTATGACAAACTAAAATTAAGTAGTCAATGATACACTGTTTCTAGGTGACACAGATGGGCACCTGATCAAGCGATGCAAGGAAACATAAGAAAAATTTCTGTATGCAGTGAATTGTACAGACCTGGAATTCACCATTTATGAAGGTGGTGGAAATAGGAATAATCGATAATTTCAAAAAGGAAATTGGATTGGCATTTGAAGGAAATAAATTTGTAAAGGTACAGGAATTGAATCAAGACCCAGGATTGACTGGATTGCTCAGGAGTAATCAGCATGGACTCAAAGTTCTAAGTAGCCTCTTCCTGTATTATTAGAGTCTTTATGACTTCATAATCTTTTCTTCCAATGATTCACCTTGGGGACACCTTACTCTATTAAAGCTGATGGACAAATACAACTTGTTGTTTGCTTATTGTGAGAGATTTTAATTTCATTGGTAAATTGCAAACTTCCATTTTGTTCTACTTTGGAAGTCAATGCAAAGTTTGTGGCTTGTGATTAATGTTTATTTTCTTAACTCAACAGATGAACAAATGGGGCATGAGCCTATGGATGGTATGTATTAAAAAGTACAATTCCTTGATTAATAAACAAACAAAGTCCGATCCTATTTGGGAATGGAATACAATATTCAGTGCTTTGACCTCTGATTACATTTTTCTAGTAACTCCTGTTAATTGTTTTTCATTACATTGGCAGTGACTAAAATTTTGTTCATTTTTGAGTTTGGCATCATCATTTGTTGAGGATTAAGCTCGCAAATAATTTCCACCAAAATTTCCAAACATACAAATTGGTGCTGGACTTTTACTGAAAAATAAATTTCCTGAATAAAACTCTGCTGCCAGCTAATAACTAACATGAGATATTTACCGTAGCATTTCCAGTGGTGGAATATAGTTCGTGTAACAACAACCATTAACGATGAATACAAGTATAGTGTGCAGGATCACTGACATCATGAATTGGAGCAGTGTATAAACCAGAGGCATATGAGAGAAAACATTTTTTAATACTTTAATGTGTGTGCAAAACAAATCATGAGACTCTCGTCATTTAATAATACAGGTTTAGAATATTGCTGAAAATGGATACATTTTAAAAACATTTTAAGGTGCAATAGTCAGAACATTCACATGCAAATCAATATGAAAGAGAACACCATTGAATGCTTTGTAAAAAGAGAGTGTTGATTGGTGCATTTAATGGCAATGTCTACTTGTCAACCAGTTAGCACTGTCTTCTCAAACAGAATGCAATGTTACTCCCACTCATACTTGTCTTTTGTGGAAATCCAGTAAATCTAAGACAGAAAGCTTTGACAAAATATCTCCTTTTAGAGCAATGCTCAGATTCTTGAACCTTAAATTAGAAACCTCCAAGAGCTGACTCACTGACTTATTTACATATTTTGACTCTAATTGACTTATTTTGCCTCTGACTGATTGGTTTGTGACATTGGGTAGAGATTTTTTTTGACATTGTGACATTATTGGTGTAAATCTGTGCTCACCAGATGGAATAGAATGGAGAAAATAGAATAGAATCCCCACCGTGTGGAAACAGGCCAATCATCCCAACAAACTCACAATAACCATCTGATGAGCATGCCACCCAGACCAATCCCCCGACCTTATTCCTTTAAATCTGCATTTCCCATGGCTAACGGACCTAACCTTCTCATCTGTGAACACTATGGACAATTTAGCACAGCCAATCCACTTAACATGCACCTCTTTGCAATATGGGAAGAAATTGGAGCATCAGCAGAAACCCATGCAGACACAGGGAGAACATGCAAACTCCACATAGAGAGGCTAGAATCAAACGAGCTGATGCTGTGAGGCAGCAGTGCTCACTACTGAACCACAGTGCCATCCATGGTTGTTGCAAACAATAAGTGTAAACTCAGATAGGGCTTTAACATTGTGGCTGTGAGTCTTTAATTAGAATGCTGTGGCAACTCTACTTCCCACTGGGAGGGTAGAATGACTTTTGTGTTGGGTGGTATGTTCTTGCCAGTTGAGCAGGCTTCATTTGCTGGTTTTGAACATAATTTCAGCATCAACAGGCAAATTGTTGTTATCTCTGCAAACTAGCTATTTGTGTACACAGTAATAAGAATTAAGTTTGGAACACTGACAAACTGTGTTAATTGTCCCATCTGACAACTTGAACAGAGTTTTTTGAAAAGTTGACTAAGTATATTGATGTGGGTAGTGTAGTTAATGTGGTCTACATAGATCTCATTAAGGCCTTTGCCAAAATGCCATGTGGAAGGCTGGTCCAAAAGTTAAGAGCCCATGGGATCTCAGACAATTTGGCAAACTGGATCCAAAATTGGCTTGCAGACAGGAAGCAAAGAGGTGATGGTGAAGGGTTTTATTTTTGTGATAGGAAGCCTTTGACCAGTGATAATGCCACAGTGAATGTTGTTGGGACCTTTGCTGTTTGTTACGTATGTTATTGACTTGGATGTGCAAGTAGAAATTTGAATGACAGAAGTTGGTGGTGTTGTTGATTGTGAGGAGGATGGTCTCAGGCTCCAGTCTGATATTGATCACGTGGTAATCAGCAGAGCAATGGACAGACGAAGCTTAATTCTAATAAGTGTAAGATAATGCATTTTGAGAGACGTAATAAAGGAAGTTATACATAATATGTGGTCGGTCCCAAGGGAGTAATGGATAACAAAGGGATGTTGGTCATAGAGTCATAGAGATGTACAGCATGGAAACAGACCCTTCGATCCAACCTGTCCATGCCAACCAGATATCCCAACCCAATCTAGTCCCACCTGCCAGCACCAGACCCATATCCCTCCAACCCTTCCTATTTATATACCCATCCAAATGCCTCTTAAATGTTGCAATTGTACCAGCCTCCACCACTTCCTCTGGCAGCTCATTCCATACAAGTACCACCCTCTGCATGAAAAAGTTGCCCCTTAGGTCTCTTTTAAATCTTTCCCCTCTCACCCTAAACCTATGCCCTCTAATTCGGACTCCCCGATCCCATTCTATTTATTTATCCGATCAATGCCCCTCATAATTTTGTAAGCCCCTATAAGGTCACCCCTCAGCCTCCAACGCTCCGGGGAAAACAGCCCCAGCCTGTTCAGCCTCTCCCTGTAGCTCAGATCCTCCAACCCTGGCAACATCCTTGTAAATCTTTTCTGAACCCTTTCAAGTTTCACAGCATCTTTCCGATAGGAAGGAGACCAGAATTGCACACAATATTCCAACAGTGGCCTAACCAATGTCCTATACAGCTGCAACATGACCTTCCAACTCTGTACTCAATACTCTGACCAATAAAGGAAAGCATACAAGTCATATATCCCTGAAGGTGTCAGCAAAGGTGACAGAGTGATGAAAAAGGCATATGGGATGACTGCCTTCATTAGCTTGGGTGCATAATATAGGAGCAAAGAATATTTGTTATAATTTTATAAAACATTGGGTAATCCCTAAATGGAATACAGTGTGCAGTACTGCTCACTACACTATTGGAAGAATGTGAACTGCATTGGACAGGGTGCAGAGGAGATTCACCTGGATGTTGCCTAGGAAAGAAAATCTTGGGTTATGAGGAGAGAGTGAGATGGGCAAATGGAGCAGAGGAGGCAGATTGAAGAATACAAAATTATGAGAGGTATAGACAGAATAGATCATGAGAATCTTCTTCATAGCAGATGTGTCTAAGATCAGAGGACATGAGTTTATGGTGAGGAGGAGGTGATTTAGAGGGGATCTGAAGATCTCCTGGGATGGCATTCAGCATAAGTTCTGTCAGACCCAAGTTGTCAATGCTAGCTTACCTGGTGGGAGGGTTGCGGGAGTGGCCACTTCTCCCAATTCAGGGTTTTCTAGTTTTTCATAACAGTAGCAGTCACAGGATGGTTTGAGTATCAGAAGGGCTGAAAGCTTCAGTATGTGATTCATGCCTAACCTTCTCTAAAATCTCTCCCTGGATGTTGTTCCCTCTGGCCTGTCAGAATCTGTGTTTGAATTTCCTTTTTCACCAGACACTTCATGGGATGTTACTGGATTGCAACAATTAATTAGTTAAGTGTCGTTTCGGTTAACTTTTCCAATAGTCAAGCTACTCTAAATTCTGCTCTCTTCTGTTCATGTTCCAAGTGTAGGGTTTAAATAAATTGTGTTTTGCTTAAAGCCGGGTGCTTTGACCAGCTGCATCAGACCGGGAACACCCACTTCACATCTGCCTTTGAAATAAGAAAACGCTAGGGTCTAGGCTACCTTCTTCAATTATTTGGAGGGGGTCATCCCTGGTCCAAAACAGATTGAAAGCTCTTGTTGGCATCTTACGATAATTTCAGTTGGTGTTTAGGGTTGTTGGATTCAAAGGTAGTGAGTAGTAGGTGTTAGTGTCTTGTGCTCCTGGTGTTGGATTCGGTAGGTTTAAACAGGGCTTGGTTAGTAATGGCTCTTTCAGTCACTAAGAGTTTCCTGGAGGTGTAAGAAGTGACTTTGAGGGGTTTAAAAAAAATTAGCATTGCAAACATGTTGGAATTGGCAGATAAAGGGGTTACCTTTGTCTATCAGAAAAGGTGGGGTAATTACAGCCATAGCTCGGCATTGAAATTTACCAAAAATGCTATCAGACTTTTTGGAAATGGTTTGAATTCAATTGCAGCTCAAACATGAAAAAGAACTGAAACAGTTTGAATGACAATTAAAAGCTCAGAAAAGAGGAAAGGAAAGAGTAGTCCTGGCAGAACGCACAGAAAAGGAGAGGAAGGCTTGAGCAAAAGAAAGGGAAAAAGAGAAAGAAGAAAAGCAAAAAGAGAGAGAGTTGGGAATTAGACAGGAAAGTCAACTTCAAAAGATGAAGGTTTAGGTAGAAGGTAAGTTTAGTGAGGAGGATAGTGATGATGAGCAAACCCATGAGCCAAAGGCCTGGTGGGGACGTGTTTAAATATATCCAAGTATTCCCTGCATTTGATGTGAAGGATGTTGAAGTCTTTTTCATTTCATTTGCAAAAATGACTATAGAATGAAGTGGCCAGTGACCATTTGGGTTTTGTTGATCCAGACCAAGCTGGTGGGTACAGCTAAAGGACCTATCGAGAGTGCATGAGGAGCAAAAGAAATCAATTTTAAATGCATATCAGCTTGTGCCAGAAGTCTACAGACAACAAAGAGCCAGATCTTCTGCAGCAAAGATGTTATGAAACTTCCAATTTGGGGGGGGGGGGGGAGGGGGGGTGATCTTATAGTGGTTTATAAAACCGTGAGGAGCAGGGATAGGCTAAATAGAATCATAGAATCTCTATAGTGTGGAAACAGGCCATTTGGCCCAACACCCACCCTCCAAAGAAAAAACCTCTCAGAACCATTCCCCAACTCAATTGCTCTGCATTTCTCCTAACTAATACAACTAATCTCCACATCCCTGAACACTATGAGCAATTTAGCATGGCCAATTCACTTAACCTGCAATCTTTGGATTATTGGACGAAACTGGAGCACGCGGAGGAAATTCACACAGACACGGGTAGAATATGCAAACTCCACACAGACAGTCATCTGAGGCTGAAATTGAATTGGTCCAGCAGTCTGACAGGAGTGAAATGCTCCTCAAACAGCTAGTGGAAATATTTATTACATGACTGTTGGAAATGCTGTGTTTCAGTTTGTCTAAATTTCTTTTCCAAAACTGCAATTAATTTGATTAACTGGTGAGCCAACAAAAAGAAACTAGCTGCTTGTTTTCTCAAAGATTAACATTCAGTACTCTTTTTCTTTTATTACAGATGACGTTGTTTTTCATTACTGGGTGTTAGACACTGACTATACAAGTTACTCTCTGGTATTCTCCTGTGTATCTTTCCTTGGCATAATGCACACCCCTTATGCCTGGATTTTTTCAAGAGAACGACAGCTGTCAGCAAATACCACACAGTACCTGCATGGTGTTCTGGAAAAATATAAGATTAAAACTGATGATTTTGTGAAAATTAATCAAGAAGGTTGCTTATAAGAGATTATCTGAATGCATATATAACATTTTAATGTCCATCAAAATACACTTATTTTTTAGTTTACTCCATTGTAATTTATACTAGAGGTAGCATAACTGAAATTATATAATATCTGCTGCAGTTGCTATGATGGACTATGAATTGAGTTATCTTCAATAAAGTGCAGGAGTTTGAAGAAATACCCCCAATTGTCAATATCTATGCCCTCTGAAATTCAAATCAATGGTGAAATCTTGACTAGTCCATCACTAGATGAAGATATGTTCCATTTAAAATTAGAGACAATTGGAATCAGACATCATGCTACCAACATTTGGTCTAAGTACAGCGACTGACTAATTAGTGCTAATGCCTTTAATGGCACTCTTGGTTTGATCTCCTAATTATTTCTTTGCTGTTCTTACATTATTCAATCAATCATGTGAAATTCTTAGAACTTAGATTAGTTTGGCATTGACACAGATATTTGGCTTTGTGCACGACAAGAGTATCAGAAATCTGGTAAATTAAGTCCTTTTTTCAGCAATAAAAGTTAAAAATTAAAATAGTGTCTTTCTTCTGATCCTCATCTCTATGTAATCCATTTGATTATGTGTGTACATATAGCCTACACAGCTACAATGCTTTGAATATGTGTGTGTGTGTGAAAATTTTGTATTCATTCATAATCCCTTTCCCTTGAATCTTTATTCTATCACTGACAGTCTGGGTAATAGAGACATAGAGAAAATATCAGTGGGCTAGTAACCTAGACATCAAGACTAATACTATGGGGATGTGGATTCAAATTCAGTGGAATTTAAATTCAATTACTAAAATATAGAATCAAATGCTTGATAAATGTTGAAACCTAGTGGCCTAGCAACCCACCACAGATAATGTCAATATAATTGGCAATAAATTGAATGGTTAAATGCTTGCCATTGAGGAGTAAAGGCAAGCACTGATATTTGTTACCCATTCCTAATTGCCTTTTTAGATGTAAGCCATTCAGAGGCAATTAAGAGTTAACTACATTGCTGTTCATCTTGAATCATATTCCTATACAACATTAGCGTGGTTCTATAATCTCTTTTCCCAGTAAATTCAATTTTGCATCAATATTGCTATTGTTCTGGAGTGTCATCAGCCTGATCAGGCAGGGAGGGCAGATTTCATGCCTGAAAGAACATTAGTGAACCAAAGTGTTTTTATGACAATCATTGGTAGTTATGTGGTCATCGTACTGAGTCTCAGTTTCAATTCCAGATTTTATTAATTAACTTCAAAGTTCACCAACTTTTGTTGTGGAATTTTAACCAAAGTCCACAGAATGTTATTAGATATGCATTAAATGTCTCATGACATGTCTCATAAAGTCTCCTGACTCTCCTGAAGCCTACCCACATTGACAAGTCACAAGTCATGAGTGTGATGGTGTGTTCCTCACTTGCCAGGATGGGTGCAATTCCAACAAAACTCAAGAAGCTTGATTCCATCCAGGACAATGTAGCCCATTTGATTGGGAATGACATCCACAAGCAACCACTCCCTACACCATCGCCATACAGTAGCAGCAGTCTGTACAATCTACAAGATGCAGTGCAGAAATGTACCAAAGGTTTTCAGACAGCACCTTCCAATCCCATCACCACCTCCATCTAGAAAGACAAAGGCACCAGATGCATGGGAATGCCACCACCTGCATGTTCTCCTCCAAGCCACTCACCTCTTGTCTTGGAATTATATTGGCATTCCTTCATTGTCGTTTCGTCAAAATCCTGGATTTCTCATCTGAGAGCATTATGGGTCAACCTACAGCAGGTGGGCTGCAGCAGTTGAAGAAGGCAGTTCACCAGCAAAAAACTCAATTAAGTTGGTGAGATAGCTTTCAGTATGGGAAACTATGTTGACTATCCCTAATCAGTACTTGCCTTTCCCAATACATGTGAATCCTGACCCTCAGAATCCCTTCACCACTCACCACTCTTTAGTTTCCTAACTTTTCCTTTACCATTTTTCATAAATAATGGCACCCTATGAGCCAGTCTCCACTCTTCTGGCACCTCACCTGTGGCTATTGATGATACAAATATCTCAGCAAGGTGCCCAGCAATTTCTTCCCTAGTTTTCCATAAAGTTCTGGGATACACCTGACCAGCTTCTTGGGATTTATCTACTTTATGAATTTTAAGTCTTCCAGTACCTTCTCTCTGTACTGTAGACACTTTTCAAAACTTGACTATTTATTTCCTGAAGTTCCTTAGCTTCAATGTACTTCTCCACAGCAAATACTAACCCCAAAATATTTGTTTAGTATGTCACCATCTCCTGTCGTTCCACATGTAGATGGCCATGTTGAGCTTCAATTGCCTTATTTTTTCTCTCTAGTTACTCTATCGCCCTTAATAGAGTCATAGTGATGTACAGCATGGAAACAGACCCTTCGGTCCACCCCATCCAAGCCGACCAGATATCCCAACCCAATCTAGTCCCACCTGCCAGCACCCGGCCCATATCCTTCCAAACCCTTCCTATTTATATACCCATCCAAATGCCTCTTAAATGTTCCAATTGTACCAGCCTCCACCACTTCCTCTGGCAGCTCATTCCATACATGTACCACCCTCTAGGTGAAAAGGTTGCCCCCTAGGTCTCTTTTATATCTTTCCCCTCTCATCCTAAACCTATGCCCTCTAGTTCTGAGCTCCCCAACCCCAGGGAAAAGACTTTGCCTATATATCCTATCCATGCCCCTCATAACTTTGTAAACTTTTATAAGGTCACCCCTCAGCCTCTGACACTCCAGGGAGAACTGCCCCAGCCTGTTCAGCCTCTCCCTATAGCTCAAATCCTCCAACCCTGGCAACATCCTTGTAAATCTTTTCTGAACCCTTTCAAGTTTCCGATAGGAAGGAGACAAGAATTGCACGCAATATTCCAACACCGGCCTAACCAATGTCCTGTACAGCCGCAATATGACCTTCCAACTCCTGTACTCAATACTCTGACCAATAAAGGAAAGCATACCAAACACCGCCTTCACTATCTTATCTGCCTGCGACTCCACTTTCAAGGAGCTATGAAACTGCACTCCAAGGTCTCTTTGTTCAGCAACACTCCCTAGGACCTTACCATTAAGTGTATAAGTCCTGCTAAGATTTGCTTTCTCAAAATGCAGCATCTCGCATTTATCTGAATTAAACCCCATCTGCCACTTCTCAGCCCATTGGCCCATCTGGTCCAGATCCTGTTGTAATCTGAGGTAACCCTCTTCGCTGTCCACTATACCTCCAATTTTGGTGTCATCTGCAAACTTACTAACTGTAACTCTTATGCTCACATCCAAATGATTTATGTAAATGACAAAACGTAGAGGGCCCAGCACGGATCCTTGTGGCACTCCATTGGTCACAGGTCTCCAGTCTGAAAAACAACCCTCCACCACCACCCTCTGTCTTCTACCTTTGAGCCAGTTCTGTATCCAAATGGCTAGTTTTCCCTGTATTCCATGAGATCTAACCTTGCTAATCAGTCTCCCATGGGAAACCTTGTCAACCACCTTACTGACGTCCATATAGATCACATCTAATGCTCTGCCCTCATCAATCTTCTTTGTTACTTCTTCAAAAAACTCAATCAAGTTTGTGAGACATGATTTCCCACGCACAAAGCCATGTTGACTATCCCTTATCAGTCTTTGCCTTTCCAAATACATGTACATCCTGTCCCTCAGGATTCCCTCCAACAACTTGCTCACCACCAACATCAGGCTCACCGGTCTATAGTTTCCTGGGTTGTCTTTACCACCCTTCTTAAACAGTGGCACCACGTTTGCCAACCTCCAGTCTTCCGGCACCTCATCTGTGACGATCGATGATACAAATATCTCAGCAAGAGGCCTAGCAATCACTTCTCTAGCTTCCCACAGAGTTCTTGGGTACACCTGATCAGGTCCTGGGGATTTATCCACCTTTAACCATTTCAAGGCATCCAACACTTCCTCCTCTGTAATCTGGACATTTTGCAAGATGTCACCATCTATTTCCCTACAGTCTATATCTTCCATATCCTTTTCCACAGTAAATACTGATGCAAAATATTTATTTAGTATCTCCCCTATTTTCTGTGGCTCCACACAAAGTCCGGCTTGCTGATCTTTGAGGAGCCCTATTCTCTCCCTCATTACCCTTTTGTCCTTAATATATTTGTAAAAGCCCTTTGGATTCTCCTTAATTCTATTTGCCAAAGCTATCTCATGTCCCCTTTTTGCCCTCCTGATTTACCTCTTAAGTATACTCTTACTTTCTTTATACTCTTCTAAGGATTCACTCGATCTATCCTGTCTATAGCTGACATATGCTTCCTTCTTTTTCTTAACCAAACCCTCAATTTCTTTAGTCATCCAGCATTCCCTATACCTACCAGCCTTCCCTTTCAACCCGACAGGAATATACTTTCTCTGTACTCTTATCTCATTTCTGAAGGCTTCCCATTTTCCAGCCGTCCCTTTACCTGCCAATATCTGCCTCCAATCAGCTTTTGAAAGTTCTTGCCTAATACCATCAAAATTGGCCTTTCTCTGATTTAGAGCTTCAACTTTTAGATCTGGTCTATCCTTTTCCATCACTATTTTAAATCTAATGGAACTATGGTCGCTGGCCCCAAAGTGCTCCCCCAATGATACTTCAGTCACCTGCCCTGCCTTATTTCCCAAAAGTAGGTCAAGTTTTACACCTTCTCGAGTAGGTACATCCACATACTGAATCAGAAAATTGTCTTGTACACACTTAAGAAATTCCTCTCCATCTAAACCTTTAACACTATCGCAGTCCCAGTCGATGTTTGGAAAGTTAAAATCCCCTACCATAACCACCCTATTATTCTTACAGGTAGCTGAAATCGACTAACAAGTTTGTTTCTCAATTTCCCTCTGACTATTGGAGGGGGGGGGGGGGGGGGGGGGTCTATAATACAATCCCAACAAGGTGATCATCCCTTTCTTATTTCTCAGTTCCACCCAAATAACTTGCCTGGATGTATTTCTGGGAAGATCAAAAATGCCACTCCGCCTCCTCTCTTGCCTTCCTTTCTATCCTTCCTGTAGCATTTGTATCCTGGTACATTAAGCTGCCAGTCCTGACCATCCCTGAGCCATGTTTCTGTAATTGCTATGATATCCCAGTCCCATGTTCATAACCATGCCCTGAGTTCATCTGCCTTCCCTGTTAGGCTCCTTGCATTGAAATAAATACAGTTTAATTTATTACTCCTACCTTGTCCCTGCCTGTCCTGACTGACTCACTTCTGTTCTCAACTGTACCAGTCTCAGATTGATCTCTTCCTTCACTATCTCCCGGGGTCCCACTTCATCAAAACGGCTTTTGCCTGAAACATTGGCTTGCTGTGCTTTTTCAGCACCACACTTGCAACCCGGATCTCCAGCATCTGTAGTCCTCACTTTTGCCGTGTTATCAGGAGTACGCAGGAATATGGAATAATTATTTTATTTAATATTGGGCTCGCTTGTGGGGCTGAGTGGCCTGTTTCTCCTTGAATTTGTATGTTTACATATACTGTCCATTGATTACTTAAATAATGTAATTGGGAAATGATTGATAAATTGTTGGATCACGCAGATGTGGAAAAATCACAACCAAATTGGAAGTATGATATTCATGTTAAGAAACTATAGGGCAATGCTCCCTTAAAGAACATTTCATGTGGAAAGTGATGTATCTGTTGACATATTTCTGCCTCTGTCCTCAGGGTATTTGCATATTATGTAACATCTGGAGCTATGGAGCAGAAGGTGTGTTTTGTTGACAGGGACAGCATGAAACCTGATCTAGCTGTTTCTGGAATGCGTAACTATAATGGAAAAAAACCATTTATTGCTTAGTGTACAGTTGAGCTGTAGCAAATGATCCATGTGCATGACTCTCTTATGGGATAAGTTGCACTGAGGTATTTATGTGCAGAGAAAAAAATGTGAACTTAAGGGGAATGTGTTCCTTACTATTCTTGAGCACTTACTGTTATCTTAAAAAATTATAGTGACAAAGTAAAAAATAAAATAAAATAAAGAAAAAATGTAAGCCACTAGACAAATAACTCATGCCTTGCACCATCACTCACTTTTCCAAACTTGGAAATATATTGCCATTCCTTCAGTGTCATTAAATCCTGAAATTCCCTTCCTAATTGCATTGTTAACCTGCATGGACTGCAGCAGTTCAAGAAGGCGGTTCATCACCACCTCCTCACCAATAACTAGAGATGGGCAATAAATGACAAAAACAGCAATTTGCTAGGGAAATTCAGCAGGTCTGGCAGCATCTGTGGAAAGAAAACAGAGTTAATGTTTTCGAGTCCAATGACTCTTCATGAGAACACCTGAGGAGGCATCTTGGTGGTTCAAAGTTAAAAATCACAAAACACCAGGTTATAGTCCAAAGGGTTTAATTGGATGCACACTAGCTTTCATACCGCTGCTCCTTTATCAGGTGGTTGTGGAGTATAAGATTGTAAGACACAGAATTTATAGCAAACGTTTACAGTGTGATGTAACTGAAATTATACATTGAAAATACTTACATTGTTAAGTTTCTCATCTATTAGAATGACCATATTAGCTTCACTTCTTTCAAATGTAAATCAATAAACTTTTTTTAAAAAGTTACATTCTCAAGTGAACTTTAACAACTAGTGAGAGCCCAGACAATGTATTGGGTATTAGCACGCCTGTGTGCTGCTGTCTGTGACATAATGATTAGACTGATTCTAATCTAAAAAAAAGAATTAACAGAATCTTACATGGATTCATGCAGTTTTTGAGCAAAGTACAATGTAACTATGCAAGTACAAATTCACATTATGGCACAGACAGCAGCACAGAGGGGTGCTAATACCCAATACATTGTCTGGGCTCTCATCAATTGTTAAAGTTCACTTAATAATGTAATTTTTAAAAAAAGGTTTTGCGATTTACATACGAAAGAAGTGAAACTAACGGTCATTTTAACAGATGAGCGATTTAACAATCAAGGTATTTTTCAATGTATAATTTCATTATATCACACTGTAAACTTTTGCTATAAATTCTGTGTCTTACAATCTTCTACTCCACAACCACCTGATAAAGGAGCAGCGCTATGAAAGCTAGTGCTTCTAAATAAACCTGTTGTACTATAACCTGGTATTGTGTGATTTTTAACTTTGTCCATCCCAGTCCAACACCGGCATCTCCATATCTTGGTGGCTAAGTGGTTAGCTCTGCTGCTTCCCCCACAGGGACCCAGGTTCAATTTCACCCATGGGTGACTGTGTGGAGTTTGCATGTTCTTCAGGAATCTGCGTGGGTCTCTGCTGGGTGTTGCAGTTTCCTGCCATAGTCCAAAGATGTGCAGGTTAGGTAGATTGGTCATGGTAAATTGCCCTATAGTGTCCAGCATTGTGCACATGAAGTGTATTAACTATGGTAAGGGGGAAGGGATGGTTGGTTTTTTCTTGGGATGCTCTTTGGAGGGTCATTGCAGACTTGATCAGCTGAATAGCCTCTATTTGCACTGTAGGGATTCTATAATTCAGATAGGAGAATTTGGCAGGACAAGCACTTGCCGTAAAGGAAAAAGAATCTGCATTGTTTGCATTGACTGGTTCAGCAATTGCTTCTTTATTTCTACCAAGTGGAGAGACTTGTTAGGTCAAATGATTTGGTTCTGTGCATCAAATTCTATACAACTTTGTTTCAGTTTATAGAACGGATTCCCCCATTTGATACTTGCAGTTCCTACCAGTGGCCAGAAGCTGAACTAATACAAGGCAATATCGTGGCTACAAGAGCTGGTGAGAGGCTGTGTTCTCTGTCGCAAATAACTTACATTGTAACTCCCCAAACCCATTCCACCACCTGAGGGTGTCAGGTCAGGAGTGTGTCAGACTATTTTCCATTGGCCTGAATGAGTTCACATACAGAAACCAACAACATCCAAAGCAAAGCAGCCCACTTGATTGATCACACATCCACCACCTTGTTCATTCAGTCCCTTCCCCACTAATGCGCGGTAGCAGCAGTGTGCATTATCTACAACATACACTGCAGCAACTCAGCCAGGCTCCTCTGACAGCACCTTCCAAACCTGTGACCTCGACCATATGGGAGAACAAGTGGAAGCAGACAAACAGGAAGACCACCAACTCCAAGTTTCCTCCCAAGACTCACATCAGTCAGGCTTGAAAATAGATTGCTGCCATTCCTTTATTATCACTGATAAAATCCAAGAGCTGTTAATCCTCACTGATACATTCACTAGGGAACAGCAATGGTTCAAGAGGACCATTCTGTACCAGCTCATCAAGGACAACTGAGCATGGACAAGAAATATTCTCCTTGCCAGCAAAACCCAAAGTAAATGATTTTTAAAACCTGACCAGCTCATCCCAAAAGTAAAATTATTACTTAAAATTAGCACTGTGTTTTTGATTAAATTAAATTGAGGACTTTTTAATGTGAAAAAGCTGAATCTGGGAAGGAATCCATTTTTTTTGGGTAAATGGATGCTTTTATCTCGTTCTTAGCAATTCAGACTTTCTAAATAAAGCTTCAGAAAACCAGAAGAATCAGGTAAAAATCAGAAGAACTGCAGATGCTGTAAATCATGGACAAAAATATTGATTGCAGGAATAGCTCAGCAAGTCTGGCAGCATCTGTGGAGAGAAATCATTTCGGGTCATTGCTGAGACCTACTGAGCTTTTCCAGCAATCTCTGTTTTTGTTTCAGAAGGATCAGATTGTGGGATTTAACCTCTGTCCTGATATTGGAACATGATAGTTCAATGAAGTAAGTCAGAAGGTCACTCCAGTGTAACACCAGCATCTCCACATCATGGCATTCAATGAAGCATTGAGGATGATAATGAAGTGAGGTATTGTCAGGGGTCCAGTTCTTTAAGTGGCAAGTCCCACTGTGAAGGTCAGCTACATCCTGGCTATTTAAACCAGTCCAAGGCATTGCTCCTGTAGCCTGGCACTTTCTTTGCAGCTGGAACACCATATTCTGCATCCCATTACCCTGATGCACTTGTGGACGGTATGATTTGCTTGGATAGCACACAGTACAATACTATTCCCTGTAACAGTAACAAATCAATTTAAAATCAAACCAGCAGCACTGAAGAGCCCACAAACAGGTGGGTTTAATATTGTTGGCATGATTGCTGAAGACGATGGCCCAGGGGTGAGTGGGCTGAGGACAGAACGGGAGATTTGAGAAGCGGCTTCCATGAGCTGTTTCTAATTCCGTGGGGCGGGCGTGTACGTGAGTGAGTGGCAGCTGCCCTCGGGGGAGGCGGCTCTGAATCTCCCTCTCCCTGTTCGCTCAGTGATCTCGGAGTTGGGTGGTTTGCGCGGACCCGCAATATAAGGACTGGCTGTGAGTTTGCTCGGCAGATGCTGGCACCCAGCGGCTGTGGTACTGACCGCCGCTCACTCTCCACATTGCTCAGGGTAAGCTGCTGGGAATGAGAGGGAGGAGGGGGCTGACTGAAAGGGAGAAGAGTTATTGGGAGAAGCTCGGAGGAGAGAAAGGCGATATAACAATGATGTACACACGAAGCAAGTGATCTGAGGGGGAAAACAACCATATTTCACACAGCGAGTGAGGGCAGCATTGGCACTAGATAATAGGGTCGGACTGGATAATAGGGTCGGACTGGATAATAGGGTCGGACTGGATATTAGGACTGGGCTGGATAATAGGGTCGGACTGGATAATAGGGCCGGACTGGATAATAGGGCCGGACTGGATAATATGGTCGGACTGGATAATAGGGTCGGACTGGATAATAGGGCCGGACTGGATAATAGGGCCGGACTGGATAATAGGGTCGGACTGGATATTTGGACCGGGCTGGATAATAGGGCCGGATTGGATAATAGGGCCGGACTGGATATTAGGACCGGGCTGGATATTAGGACCGGACTGGACATTAGGACCGGACTGGATATTAGGACCGGACTGGATATTAGGACCGGGCTGGATAATAGGGCCGGACTGGATAATAGGGTCGGACTGGATAATAGGGTCGGACTGGATATTAGGACCGGGCTGGATAATAGGGTCGGACTGGATATTAGGACCGGACTGGATAATAGGGTCGGACTGGATATTAGGACCGTGCTGGATAATAGGGTCGGTCTGGATATTAGGACCGGGCTGGATAATAGGGCCCGACTGGATAATAGGGTCGGACTGGATATTAGGACCGGACTGGATATTAGGACCGGGCTGGATAATAGGGCTGGACTGGATAATAGGGTCGGACTGGATATTAGGACCGGGCTGGATAATAGGGCCGGACTGGATATTAGGACCGGGCTGGATAATAGGGTCGGACTGGATAATAGGGTCGGACTGGATAATAGGACCGGTTTAGTTATTGGAACCGGATTAGATAATAAAACCAGACTGGGTCGATAGTAGAATGGCCTCCTTCCACATTTGAATGATTCTGTGATAATGATAACAATAAGGAACTTCGGGAACACAGCTCCTGTCCCGCCTGAAAGGTGCTCCGTTTGTGCAATGGGCTGTGTCCATTTTGAATACAGCCAGGATGCTGTTCCTAAAGGGAGCGAGCGTCAGTCTGTCTGGGGAGGTTCAGGGGAGAAACATTGGCCTGGACTGGAACACGGGGAGCTCTGCTTGGGACAGGGGGGGGGGGTGGGAGGGGGCAGAGAGAGAGAGATTGACTCCGTTCTGTCGGTATTTAGACCGGGCGGGGAGACTGTTGCTCCTCTGAAGCGGACACAGCAGCTTCCCGAGTGAAGAGAGCTGGGGTTGGTGCTTGGGATCAGCTCGCTGTATCGAGTTGAGTTGATTTGTACAGAGAAGGAGGAGGCCACGCTGTTCCCGAGGTGAGTGGAGTTCACTCCGGACCTGCTTTCAGTTTTCACAAGCAGCCCAAGTGAATGAAGTGCTTTTCACCGGAAGGACGTTTACCTTTCGGTAGAGACCTTCTTTGGGATCAGATGTGCAAAGCAACGTGTGAGGGAACTCCCTCAGTCCTTCAACGCATCACACCGGCCAGCTCTAAGAGTGGGATGCTCTCTGTGTGTGAGGGGCTCATTCCTTCACGCACACGTCTCTAATTACTGAGCTGATATTGAAAGGCAGGCACGGAGCAGCGAGACGATCCGAGTGGACTTTTCAGATCAGTTTTCTTGTTCCTAGTTCTCTTCGTGGAAGCCAATTTCCTTGTGAGAAGTTTGAATCTACGAAATATCACCAGTAAGTGCTGGAAACTCGCCTGAACAGAGTATACTGCAAATATACTGTAACCTTGGAAGGGGAGAGAGGGCCGGTTATGTCAAAGAATTTTCCCAAGAACTCTGAGAGGAAAGCCTGCTGAGGACAAACAGCCCTGTAAAGGAGAAATAACTGAAAACCATTCAATGATTTACCATCGATGAAACTTTAATGAATCACAATTTTAACAATTTACTTGCTTTAAGGTAGCCTGTGTCCTTACAGTGCATGCAGCTGTTTGAGAGCAGCTCCATATGTACATTGTAGCGTTTTGGTTTTTAGTGCTTCAGTGATGTATTTAGACAATGTGAAAGCCAACATCAGAGCTTGCAAGCTGGATCACAATACAGAGCGACTCCTTGGGTAGACCCAAGTGGAGGATGATGTCTGTTAACGAACAACTGACATTTCACCAGAACAAAATTTCAGGACAAACTAGTGCAACACAACATCAAGCCAATGGCTTCATCCACCCACTCAACACTGACTTCATACTGAGTATTTCTAATTGGTTCTGCTAATTGTAACTTGCTCTATTGTTTTGCTCGCAGAGCGCTTTAGGGAATATCTCCGGGACACCCGCACCAATCAACCCCACCACCCCGTGGCCCAACATTTCAACTCCCCCTCCCACTCTGCCGAGGACATGCAGGTCCTGGGGCCTCTTCCGCCGTCACTCCCTCATTACCCGACACCTGGAGGAAGAATGCCTCATCTTCTGCCTTGGAACCCCAGGGTATCAATGTGGACTTCACCAGTTTCCTCATTTCCCCTCCCCCCACCTTACCTCAGTTCCAATCTTCCAGCTCAGCACTGTCCTCATGACCTGTTCTACCTGCCAATCTCCCCTCCCACCTATCCGCTCCACCCTCCTCTCTGACCTATCACCTTATTCTCCACCCCCATTCACCTATTGTACTCTTGGCTACCTTCTCCCCAGCCCTACCCCCCTCCCATTTATCTCTCCACCGTGGAGGCTCCCTGCCTTCATTCCTGATGAAAGGCTTTTGCCCAAAACATCAATTTTCGCATGTTGCTTGACCTGCTGTGCTTTTCCAGCACCACTCCATTGTAGATACAGGACACAATATCAGCCCTGACTATAAACCAGGTTGCTTTTTAAAAAAAAAAATCAATTTTGCTGAACACCATTTTGACAAAGTGTCAGAAGAATCCATTGGGTTACAATGCTCTAAGAAATCTATAATGATTGTCCAAAGTTTAAAAATCACACAACCCTAGGTTATAGTCCAACAGGTTTAATTGGAAGTACTAGCTTTCGGAACGCCACTCCTTTCCACCTGATGAAGAAGCAGCGCTCTGAAAGCTAGTGCTTCCAATTTGCACACTCCAGTCCAAAACCGGCATCTCTAAATAATGATGATTGTCGGCATTGTAAGGAAGGTAGATTTAAGAAATGACAGAAATAGAGAAGCATTTTGCACAAGAATAGTCAGGGATTACTCCTTGATGTGGATTGTTGAGGTAAAATCCTTTCTGATGGTGAAACATGCTTTTTTAAAAAAAAGTGTACTCTCGAAATAGAGTTCCTAAAGGATTGCTCTGGTGGTGGTTTAACCTGAGGGTCACCACACCTCAGGTGAGGACTGAGATGAGAAGGAGAGTCATTCTTGGTAATTTCAGCCAAAGTGAGAATTGAATCCATGCTGTTGGCATCACTCTATATTGCAATCCAGCCAACTGAGTGAACCAGCAACCCCTATTGAGAATTTACAGACAAATTGTTGCCCCCATATAATTAAATGAACAGCCTCTGTTTTTGTGAGTCAGTCAATTTGTGAGTATATTTGGTTCAGAAATCTCTTTGTGTTTCAGATTCCTCTCAAGCTGCTACCATGTGGGGGCCGTTCCTGTTGCTGTTGATCACTTCCATTTGTTTAACCAAAAGAATTCAAGCTGTCCAATGGGGTAGATGTGAACATGTGGAAGTGCAAAAGAATTTTAGTCTTGATCAGGTTTGTCCTGTTAATTCTTTAGTTGCCTGGCAATTCCATTTTGTGTAAGGAAATAAATTATGCAGATGCCAAAGGATCAATAAAAGATCTTTTGCCAAAGGGATTGGTCAGTTCAATGGATTTTCGGACCATCTGCTCAACTTTATCGACAGGGATCCAAAGCAAAATCAGTTTATGTTCTTACATCTGAACTCATATGGTTTCTCATTTAGCACAAACAGAGCTTATAATACATAACATTAGTACTTCAAAATAAATGTCTTTGAGTGTGGAAGTCACCACTGAACCCATCAATAATCAAAGCAGAAAATGCTGGAAATACTCGGCAGGTTAGGCAGTATCTGTGAAGAGAAACAGAGTTAACCTCTTGGTCATTGATGATCCTTCTGAAATTTCTGATGAAGGGTTAACACTGATCCAAAAAGTTACCTATTTGTCTCAACAAATACTTTCTGATAATCACATTAAATCTATATCTGTGGTGAGTCAGTTTCAGAAATTGTTGCCACTAATATATTATTTCAGTGTAATGTCCTTTAAAGTAACTTGCCAAATACAGGAAATATATTCATTTGTTCAAATCATTTTAATGGATAATTCTGCTGAACAATCATGTTATATTAATTGTAACTATTCACGTGAAACTATCATGTAAAATACACCAGCATTTTAATGGGAATAGGGTACTCATTGAATATAGCAGTTCTAATATTGGGCTAGTTACAGACCATAAGAGTAGGGGAAATTTATCTTTGTTTTACTTTGGTAAATATCAAACAACTTGGATTATAATTTAAAGATTTAATTTAGAAACATCTTCCTAAATATTTGGAAATTAGTGTTAATGTTAAGTGCTGTCCTGTGGGTTCCAGCAGCACACATTGTTTATTGCTGAAACTATATTAAGTATTTGTTCGGCCACAGTTAGAATTTCATGTGCAGTCCTGGAATCCACATAATAGGAGGGATGTGATTGCACTGGAGAGAGTACAACGATGATTTACCTGAATGTTGTCAGGGCTGGAGAGTTTTGGTTATGAGGAGAGATTGGATAGACTAGGCTTGTTTTCCTTGGCGCAGAGGAGACTGAGGGGGGACATTATAGAGATGTATAAAATTATGAGGATCACATGAGGGTAGGGTAGACAGGAAAGAATTTTACCCTTGGCAGAAGAATCAATGACTGGGAGTCACAGATTTAAGGTAACAGGCAGGAGGTTCAGAAGAGATGTGAGGAAAATCTTTTAACTCCGAAGCTAGTGGGAATCTGGAACTCACTGCCTGCAAGGATGATAGAGACAGAAACCCTCATACAATTTCCAAGGGTTTAGATGTGCACTTGCAATGCCATGGCAGACAAGGCGATAGGCTAAGTGTTGGAAAATGTGATTTGTAAAATTCTCTTGTGGGATGTGGGTGGAGGCTCGAAGGGCTAAATGGCCTATTCCTGCTTGTATTTCCTGTGTTTCCATGTAGGACCTGTTCCAAGGATGGTGGAACTGTTCAATGAAGAGAGTTTGGGGAAACAGGGCCTGTTTTTGGAAGAGTTTCAGAAAATGAGGGATGATCTTATTAAAACATACAGAATGCTTAAAAGGATAGTGTTAGTCTGGGAGATGTGAGCAAGAAGTGTCTCCAAATCTGTGTATGGGTGTTAGGTGTGGGAATCTAGAACCAGAGGAAAAACGTTTTAAATTAAGGGGGACCAAACTGTTAAGAATTATCTTTATCTCGAGGATTGTGAATCTTTGGAATTCTCTAACCAAGAAAGCTGACAAAGCTCAGTCTTTGACAATGTTTAAGATAAAGATTGATAGATTGCTAAATATTTAAATGGTCTTAGGGATGGTAGGAGAAAACATTTATTGAAGTGTTTGATCAACAGCTTTTGCCTTGATTGAAGAGCATGTTCCAATTTAGAAGATCATGTTTGAAATATACTTATTTAAAAAATAAATGAATGAACCTCATTAGAATAGTTAGGTATTTGTTTTTGACTGGCAGAGACTCAAGTGATTAGCACTGCTGCCTCACAGTGCCAGAGACCCGGGTTCAATTCCTGACTCAGGCAATTGACTGTATGGAGTTTGCATATTCTCCCCGTGTCTGCGTGGGTTTCCTCCGGGTGCTCCAGTTTCCTCCCACAGTCCAAAGATGTGCATGTCAGGTGAATTGGCCATGCTAAATTGCCTGTAGTGTTAGGTGAAAGGGTAGTTGTAGGGGAATGGTTCTGGGTGGGTTGTTGTTTGGAGGGTTGGTGTGGACTTGTTGGGCCGAAGGGCCTGTTTCACACTGTAAGTAATCTAATCTAAATCTCTTTTTATCATTCTCTGCTGACCACTGAAACTTGCAGCTAATGCAAAGGCAGCTACCAATTTGCACCATTTCCAAGAATGCCTTCATATTCATTCAGAAGAGACATAGAGATCTACAGCATGGTAAACGGCCCTTCAGCCCATTGAGTCTCTGCCAGTCAAAAACAAATACCTAACTATTCTAATGAGGTGATTGTGACAGCCCTTGACACCAAGGCCGCATTGGACTGAGGATCCCTAGCAAGGAGCCTGAGCAAAACTGGAGTTGTGGAGTCACAGAGATGTACAGCTTTGAAACAGACCCTTCAAACCAGTCTGTCCATACCAACCAGATATCCTAAATTAATCTACCAGTATTTGGTCCATATCCCTCTAAACCCTTCCTGTTCATATATCTATCCAGATGCCTTTTAAATGTTGTAATTGTATTAGCCTCAACCACTTCCTCTGGCAGCACATTCTATACATGCACCACCTCTGTGTGAAAATGTGTCCCTTAGGTCCCCTTTAAGTTTATCCCCTCTCACTTTAAACTATGTCCTTTTTTTTTTGGGCTTGCTCACCCCGGGAAAAAGACCGTGTCTGTTTACCCTATCCATGTCACTCATGATTTTATAGATCCCTATAAGGTCACCCCTCAGCCTCCGACAATCCAGGGAAAACAGCCCCAGTCTATTCAGTCTCTCCCTATAGCTCAAATCCTCCAACCCGAGCAACATCCTTGTAAATCTTTTCTGAAATCTTTCAAGTTTCACAACATCCTTCCTATAGCAGGGAGATCAAAATTGCAGACAGTATTCCAATAACGGGAATCGGGGGAAAACTCTCCACTGGTTGAAGCCATACCTGGCACGTGGGAAGATGGTTGGACATCATTCATCTTAGCTATAGGACATCTCCGCAGGAATTCCTTCGGGTAGTATTCAAGGCTCAACCATCTTCAGCTGCTTCATCAATAACCTTCTCAATTTCTGTTATTCTTTGTTTCAGATCTTCATTCATACAGCTCATTGTTTTATTGTGATAAAACTGAGTTCACTAATATTCATTATTTGATGTGCTAAACTATCCTTTCACTTGACATCTCTCATTGCAATGGGTCCAGCAAGATTAACCAGAAAAATGTTCAAGGGTTCATGTAGAACAGTGGTAGTGTCCTGATGCCTGGACAGTAAGGACTGGATGCAAATCTGACCTGCTTTGGAGGTGTGTAATAACATCTCTGAATTGTTTAATTAGAAAATAAGTTAATAAAGAAAGGTATTGAGCACCCAATTAAGTACTTGCTGTTCTGCGTCCAACTTTGAGTTTTTTTAGAGTATGGCCGGTCCACCCAGTGGAAGATGGGCTGGTCTGGGCGGGCCTCGGCTAGATCCAGGTCCTCCTCTCTCCCAATAAAAGTACTGTTGTGATACTGGAGATCTGAAATAAAAAAAAAACAGAACATTCTGGAGAAACTCAGCAGGTCTGGCAGCATCTGTGGACAGAGAAGCAGAGTTAACTTTTTTAAAAATCAAATATGACTCGTATTCAGAAATGTCTCCTCTCCCATTCTTTTATGTGCTGCTGTCTGTCTCCGGACCCTCCTCTCTGCTGTTCTCCCAGGGCCCCTTGTTCTCTCCCAGCCTTTTATCATGCCAACCAAATAATATCCACTACCTTCCCCTACAGGGCAACTGTTTCATTTATCTTTGGTTTTTGCAACTCTGTACATAAAAATGTTGCATGATTTTAAAACATGATGGCTGCCTATTAATCCAACAACAGTTTTAAAAAAAATAAAAACAGCTGTTATGTTAGTAAATGTTCCTGTATTCTAGACCTTCCATTTCTGTGCTGTTCCTATTTTGAGTAGTTCATGTAAAGGTGCCTCTGTCTCCCCCTGACAATCTGACAAAGGATTGTCCCACAGAAGAATAAACTGCCTACTCTCATTCGGATGTTATGCTATGCATTTAAGTGTTTCCACTTTAATTTGCGTTGTTCAGCAATTGAAATCCCATAAATATGGAAGCCAGTGATCCATAAGTGATGCTCATTTTCTCCTTGATACCTTCATTTTCATGAAATCTTCTGGCCTTTTGACCCAAACCACACGTTGTTCTCTAATATTGAAGAGACAGAGGTACGGCATTGATCAAGTCGACATTGGTGAGGTCTAGCGATGGTTCAGAATGGCGAGAGCGGCGGTGGAAGCGAAATGATGCCGATGAGAACAGCCTTTCATTGCAGAGGCGCTGCCAAGGGACTCTGACCTGGTCATCAGGCCCCCTACTCCATGGCGGAGCATTTAACAAGAAGCACTGTAAACTCAAACACTTTTTCTTTATTTATTCATTTTTCTGCCTTTATGTTTTTGTGTAATTTTCTGTTTTAAGACAGCGCCAGAGAATGGTTACACTCTACAACACTTTCCATTGTATTTTGTACCGAAATACAAGTGACAATAAAGAAATGAAATCAAGACCTACTTGCACTTTTCTGCTAATGAAGCTTTGCAATTATCTCCCAGGAGGAATTACAAGGAACACGAAGTACATTTTTATTTTCTGGTAAATCTGAGGAATTGAGATTTGGTCACTGGTGCATGGAGAATCATGTTTACAGAATCATGATATACACCACCCCAAAAGTGTTTAACTTCATGGTGATCTTGTGAAAATGTGTTGCAAGTATCGATTTAATTCCCATCTACAGCATTTGGTCCTCAATGAATTATGCACATAATTAATAAGCTAATACACTTGTTTTTATTTTACAGTATATGGGAACATGGTATGAAATCGAGCGACTTTATAATGTCACTGAAAACCACAGATGTATTTCTGAAACAATATCCTCGGCCTACAATGGGCTAAAAACCGTATATGAGATTATCACTTTGATTACGTAAGTTCTATTGTAAATGCTGTGTGTGTGTGTTCAGATTTGTGTGTGTTCTATTTGTGCACACGCGAGACACTAAAATGATTGTCATGACATCCTTATTAAAATTTAGCGACCATAATACTCCAAATAAAGGGAGAGCGAAAACTATTTTGGTACAGCAGAATAGGGCATTACTGTTGCTTTCCAAATGGCCGTATGATCACTCATTGATTAGAACCATGAAAATTTGGAATGGTGCCAAGTGTAGCAATGGCTTAGGGGAGCATAAAATTGAACAAATTTGAAAGGATTGGATTATAGAAAGATGGGAATGAAGTACATCATTTGTTTTTCCTATTTGTGCACTTAATTGCAGACTTAAAAATCTTCTTCCAGATCGCTAAGGAGAAAGATTAAGAAGATGTTGCAATATCTGTGACAACAAACTGGGTCTGTTCAGCACTGCAGCAGCTGCTGTTTCTGCTGTACCAGCCTGATCTTCCTATCTCAGGTGTGGATAAAATGGCATTTTCTTAACTGGCCTGCACTTGACTGCAGCCACCATGAAACAGGTTTTAGTGAAGCATCACTGGATACTGATCCCAGTAAATGATAATCCCATCAAGTAATCCCTGATACCTATTTGACTGACTGTGCTAATTACTTTCATTCAATGTAGAAATCAGCACCACAATGTTGGCCCAATGGCCAACCAATTGATTAAACATTTTTCCTGTCTCCAATGATGATAAGCAGTTATGTAAGTAAGCTCTTACACAGGAAGTAAAATAACTTTAATTATATCAAATTATAATAAGGAAGAAAGTTGCCTGACTAGACCAATATGTGACGGTGTTTATCTACCACACATACAGCCATCTTAATCCTTTTGGGAAAGCAAATCTTAGCAGGACTTATACACTTAATGGTAAGGTCATAGGGAGTCTTGATGAACAAAGAGACCTTGGAGTGCAGGTTCATAGCTCCTTGAAAGTGGAGTCGCAGGTAGATAGGATAGTGAAGAAAGCATTTGGTATGCTTTCCTTTATTGGTCAGAGTATTGATTACAGGAGTTGGGAGGTCATGTTGCCGCTGTACAGGACATTGGTTGTTGGAATATTGTGTGCAATTCCGGTCTTCTTCCTATCGGAAAGATGGTGTGAAACTTGAAAGGGTTCAGAAAAGATTTACAAAGATGTTGCCAGGGTTGGAGGATCTGAGCTACAGGGAGAGGCTGAACAGGCTGGGGCTGTTTTCCCTAGAGTGTTGGAGGCTGAGGGGAGACCTTATAGAAGTTTACAAAATTATGAGGGGCATGGATAAGATAAATAGACAAAGTCTTTTCCCTGGGGTGGGGGAGTCCAGAACTAGAGGGCATAGGTTTAGGGTGAGAGGGGAAAGATATAAAAGAGACCTAAGAGGCAACATGAATGGAATGAGCTGCCAGAGGATGTGGTGGAGGCTGGTACAATTGCAACATTTAAGAGGCATTTGGATGGGTATATGAATAGGGAGGGTTTGCAGGGATATGGGCCAGGCATTGACAGGTGGGACCAGATTGGGTTGGGATATCTGACCGTTTGGATGGGTTGGACCGAAGGGTCTGTTTCCATGTTATACATCTCTATGACTCTATCTATTTAAACTATTGTTCAAAGGTGATACGTGTGTAGATACCTTGTGCAATTCCAACCATTAAGTCAGTCTGATTGACAGGCAGAACATCTTTCTGTAAAGGGTGTGAAAGATGTCATAGGGGTTTTGATTGTGGAGATGGTAGTGTTCTGTTGGATCCAATGGTAGTCCGGGAGTATCAGCGAGGGCCCACTGGTGGATGAAGGCCCAGGGGAGCAGATGATGTTTGAGGGCCTCTGGAAGTGATATGGAAAACAGACAGATCAAGGACATTCTTGTTGGTGTGCGAGCAATATTGCCAAGGCACCTGCCATATGAACTGAGCAAGCTGTGGTTCTTTTAAGTTAGAGTCATAGAAATGTACAGCATGGAAATAGACCTTTCGGTCTAACCTGTCCATGCCAACCAGATATCCTAACCTAATCTAGTCCCATTTGCCAGCAGTTGGCCCATATCTCTATAAATCCTCCCTATTCATATACCAATCCAGATGCTTTTTAAATGCTGCAATTGTACAAGCCTCCACCACTTCCTCTGACAGCTCATTCCATACATGCACCACCTTCTGTGTGCAAAAGTTGTCCCTTAGGTCTCTTTTATATCTTTCCCCTGTTTATATCTTAAACCTATGCCTTCTAGTTCTGGATTCCCCTCCCTCAGGGAAAAGATCTTGTCTATTTATCCTATCCATGCCCCTCATGATTTTAGAAACCTCTGTATGGTCCTCCCTCTACCTCCAACGCTCCAGAGAAAACAACCCTAGCTTATTCAACCTCACCCTATAGCTCAAATCCTCCCACCCTGGCAACATCCTTGTAAATCTTTTCTGAACCCTTTCAAGTTTCACAACATCCCTCCAGCTGAAAAACTCTGTACAGGAGACCAGAATTGGCCATGATATTCCAAAAGTGGCCCAACCCATGTCCTGTATAGTTGCAACATTACTTCCCAACTCCTATACTCAATACTCTGACCAATAAAGGAAAAAATACCAACACCTTCTTCACTATCCTATCTACCTGTGACTCTACTTTCGAGGAACTATGAACATGCACTTCAAGGACTCTTTTTCAGCAACACTCCTTAAGACCTTACCATTAACTGTATAAGTCCTGCTATGATTTGGCTTTCCAAAATGCACTTATCTAAATTAAACTCCATCTGCTAATCCTCAGCTCATTGGCCCATCTGATCAAGATTCTGTTATACTGTGAGGTAACCTTCTTCGCTGTCCACTACACCTCCAATTTTGGTGTCATCTTCAAACTTACTAACTATACCTCCTGTGTTCACATCCAAATTATATATCTAAATGACAAAAAATAGTGGACCCAGCACCGACCCTTGTGGCACTCCACTGGTCATAGGCCTCCAGTCTGAAAAGCAACTGTCCACCACCACCACCACCCTCAGTCTTCTACCTTCAGTCCTTGCCATTCCAAATACATCTAAAGCCTGTCCCTCAGGATTCCCTCCGACAACTTGCCTGCCACCAATGTTAGGCTTACCGGTCTATAGTTTCCTGGCTTTTCCTTATCATCTTTCTTAAATAGTGGTACCATGTTAGCCAACCTTCAGTCTTCTGGCACCTCACCTGTGACTATCGATGATACAAATATCTCAGCAAGGCCCAGCAATCAGTTCCCTAGCTTCCCACAGAGTTCTAGGGTACACCTGAACAGGTGCTCGGGACCTATACACTTTTACGTGTTTCAAGACATTCAGCACTTCCTCCTCTGTAATATGGACATTTTTCAAGACGTCACCATCTATTTCTCCACATTCTATATCTTCCATGTCCTTCTCCACAATAAACACTGATGCAGAGTTACTTGTGGCCTTGGAAACCCTGCTGCTTGTGGTTAAAAAGAACATAAGTGTAAATGAAGGCTGCAGTCTCATTAAAAGACTTAAGTGATTGGGATGTTACATTTGGAAATCAAGACAGCTGCCAACCAATGAATGCTTCAAATACAGTGTGATGTTGCAAACCTGATGTTAAATGCACATGAAATTAAGCATGGGCTGAAGGGAAATAATTTTAGAATAAATGAGCTTGCTGCAAGCAAATTGACTCGAACGTTACACCAGCCACACCATAAGGTGTTTGGCAGCAGACGTTAGGCGAGTGTCGACCGACTGTGCTTCCACTAGCATTGGTGAAAAAGTTAGAAAGACAAGGGCTAATTACTTTTAGGATACCCTAAATTCATCAAATGAAAATGCCATGTTTCATATTTGTTTTCTATTCTAACCTCTGAAATGACTCCAGCTCATTTGTTTTTGAGAATTCAGCCCATGGATTCCACACCTTAGATACATATGTAGGACATAGCAGCAAGAGTAGGCCATTTGCCCCTTCGGTCCTGCTTCACTGTTCAATATGATCATGTCTGATCTGGTTGTAGTCTCAGCTCCACTCTGCTGTTTGGATGCCGTAATCATTGTCTCCCTGGTTTATGAAAAAAATTGTTATAGAATCAAAACTTGACTCTTCCTGATAAGGATAAATGCCATTGGAGCTGCCACTGGAGACTCCTTCTTTACCTGTCACAATCCCAGCAGAATTCACTCTTGTCCACCTTGCATCTTCGCACTGCCATGTAAAAGATCTCACTATACAGTAGAACACAATGTAAACGACCTGTGCTCCTTGAAAGGAGGAAAAGAGGTTTGTATTGGCAAGCTCTGCTTCTGTGTCAGGCCCAGACCTTGCGGATGAAGACCTCAGTCTCTGTTGAGACCTATAGTTGAATTATATGTTCTGATCTTCAGGGGACTCCTCACTTTTCTACCACTTGTGGTCTTGTTGTCATGTCTTCACTGCAGCACTTCTCACATTTCCTCAGATGGTGTGATTTCCTTCATGTGAAATGAACCCAGGCAAATAAGCTGGAAATTCACAGAAGTTATAAATGGAATCAGGCCATCAGTTTAACCCAGTTACCTTGATGTTCATTCACCCTTCTTGTGAGCAAATGGTTCCTATGATTTTTATCCACTCACTTCTCATCTCTCTTCAACATTTTCTTCATCTGTCAAATATAATCTTGAATATTCACTTAACCTTACACCTGGACTTAATTTCACTGCCACACAATAAAGTGTGTTAAAGTTACAGCTTTTTTAAAAGACATTTCGTGGTTTATCTTGGAATCTTCCTCATTGCTTTTGACCATCAACACTGGAAGTGGTCTGCTTCCATCAACTTTGTTCCAAACTTTCCTAATTTTAATGGTGTCTTGCATATTTTCCAGTGCCCCAGCGTATCAAATCTTACTTTCTTATGTTCTCCTTTATTATTTTCACAATAATATTTGCAGCCATCTTTGCCCTTAACCTTCAATTTACATTGTTTTCTGATCTCTATTCATCTATGTCATTTGAAAGCTACAAGCAGGTTCCTTTTTTTTTTGAATGGAGTGTATTTAAGCTCTGGAGAAAGTGAGAGTTGCAGATGCTGACATCAGAGTGGAAAAGTGTGCTGCTGGAAAAGTTGAATTTATTGTTATGTGTACTGAGGCACAGTGAAAAGCTCTGCCTGTATTGCTAGCAAGACAAAGCTTTTCACTGTGCCCCGGTACACATGACTAGAAATTCAATTCAATTCAATTCAAAAGCACAGCTGATCAGACAGCATCCATTCTCGAAACGCCGACTCTCCTGCTTCTTGAAAGCTGCCTGATCAGATGTGCTTTTACATAGAACATAGAACAGAAAATTACAGCGCAGTACAGTCCCTTTGGCCCTCCTTGTTGTACCAACCTGTGAAATTAATCTGATGCCCATCTAACCTACACTGTTTCATTATTATCCATATGTATGTCCAATGCCCATTTAAATGCCTTTAACGTCGCGAGTCTACTACTGTTGCAGGCAGGCCGTTCTATGCCCCTACTAATCTCTGAGTAAAGAAAGTACCCCGATATCTGTCCTAAATCTATTACCCCTCAATTAAAAGCTATGTCCCCTTCATGTTAACCTTCACCATCTGAGGTAAAAGGCTCTCACTGTCCATCCTATCTAATCCTCTGATTATCTTATGCGTCTCGATTAAGTCACCTCTCAACCTTCTTCTCTGCAATGAAAACAGCCTCAAATCCCTCAGCTTTTCCTTGTAAGACCTTCCCTCCATACCAGGCAACATCCGAGCAAATCTCCTCTGAACCCTTTCCAAAGCTTCCACATTCTTCCTATAATGCAGTGACCAGAATTGTGTGCAATACTCCAGATGTGAGTTTACCAGTGTTTTGTACAGCTGAAGCATGACATTGTGGCTCTGAAACTTAATCCCCCTAGCAATAAACGCCAGCACACCATATGCCTTCTTAACAATCCTATCAACCTGGGTGGCAACATTCAGGGATTTATGCATCTGCACACCGAGATCTCTCTGTTCATCTACACTGCCAAGAATTTACCATTAGCCCTGCATTCCTGTTACCTCTTCTGAAGGGAACTACCTCACACTTTTCTGCATTAAACTCCATTTGCCACCTCTCAACCCAGCTCTGCATCTTATCTATGTCTCTCTGTAACCCACAAAATCCTTCGGCACTATCCACAACTCTTCCTACCTTAGTGTCATCTGCAAATTTACTAACCAGTCCTTTTACGCCCACATCCAGATAAGAATGATGGACAGCAGTGGCTCCAAAGCAGATCCTTACAGCACACCACTGGAACTGAGCTCCAGGATGAACATTTCCCATCAACCACCCTCTGTCTTCTTTCAGCTAACCAATTTCTGATCCAAATGGCTAAATCACCTTCAATCCAGAAACTCTGTATTTTGTGCAATAGCCTACCATGTGGAATCTTATCAAATGCCTTACTGAAGTCCATGTATGCCACATGAACTGCTTTACCTTCACCCACCTGTTTTGTCACTTTTTCGAAGAACTCAATAAGGTTAGTTAGGCATGACCTACCCTCACAAAACCATGTTGACTATTCCAAATCAAATGATTCCTTTCCAGATGATTATAAATCCTTTATTTTATAATATTTTCCAACACCTTACCCACAACCAAAGCTCATTGGCCTATAATTATCAGGGTTGTCCCGACTCCTTTTCTTAAACAAGGGAAAAACATTTTCTATCCTCCAGTGTCTGGCACTACTCCTGTTGACAATAATCACATAAAGATCGATGCCAAAGGCTCTGCAATGTCCTCTTTGGCTTCCCAGAGAATCCAAGGATAAATCCCATCCGGCCCAGAAGTCTTACCTATTTTCAGATTTTCTAAAATCGCTTAAACCTCCTCTTTGTCAGCCGCAATCCCATCTAATCTTGTAGCCTGTATTTCCATATTCTCACTAACATTGCCCTTTTCCAACATGAATACTGATTAAAAAGTGTTCATTAAGCACTTCCCCTATGTCCTCAGATTCCACACACAACTTCCCACTACTGTCTTTGATTGGCCCTAATCTTACTCTTTTATTCCTGATATACCTGTAGAAGGCCTCAGCGTTTTCCTTGATCCTATCTACCAACAACTTCTCATGTCCCCTCCTGGCTCTTTTTTGCCTTCTCTTTAGATCTTTTCTGGCTAACATAAAACTCAAGCCCCCTAACTCAGCCTTCACATCTCATCCTCACGTAAGCCTTCTTCTTTCTCTTGACAAGAGCTTCAACTTCTTTAGTAAACTGTGGCTCCCTCTCTCGACAACTATCTCCTTACCTGCTAGGTAAACACTTACTAGGCACCCGTAGTAGCTGTCCCTTGAATAAGCTCCACATTTCAAGTGTGTCCTTTCCCCTGCAGTTTCCTTCCCCCTCCTATGCATCCTAAATCTTGCCTAGTCACATCACATTTGCCTTTCCCCCATTATTCCTCTTTCCCTGTGGGATATACCTATTCCTGCCCATTACTATTGTAAACATAACCGAATTGTGGTCACTATCGGCAAAGTGCTCACTTACCTTCAAATCTAATACCTGGTCAGGTATTCAGCAGTATCAAATCCAATTTGGCATCGCCCATTGTTGGCCTGACTACATACTGTGTCAGAAAACCCTCCTGCACACATTGAACAAAAACGGATCCATCTAAGCTACTTGAACAATAGCATTCCCAGTCAATGTTGGGGAAGTTAAAGTCCCCCATAACAACTACCCTGTTATTCTCGCTCCTATTGAGAATCATCTTTTCTCTCCTTTCCTCTACGTCCCTGAACAATTCGGAGGCCTATAGAAAACTCCCAACAGTGTGACCTCTCCTTTCCTGTTTCGAACCTCAGCCCAAACTACCTCAGTGATGAGTCCTCAAACATTATCTCATCTGCTTAATACTACCCTTGATTAACAATGCCAAAGCCACCCCTCTTTGCCATCTTCTCTGTTCTTACTGAAAAACTAAATTCTGGAACTTGCAAAAACCATTCCTGTCCTGCTCTATCCATGTCTCTGAAATGGCCACAACATCAAAATCCCAGGTACCATTCCATGCTGCAAGTTCACCCACCTTATCCCAGATACTCCTGGCATTGAATTACACACATTTCAAACCAACATCCTGATTGCTGGTGTCCTCTCTGTAAACCTATCCCTAACCTCACTAGCCTCAACCTCCTGTACACTGGAACTACAATTCAGGTCCCATCTCCCTGCTGCATTAGTTTAAACATCCCCGAACAGCATTAGCAAATACCCCCCCAGAATTTTGGTACAGCTCTGATTCACGTGAAGACCATCCTGTTTGTAGAGGTCTCACCTTCCACAGAAAGAGCTCTAATTATCCAAAAAATGAAAGCCCTCCCTCCTGCACCATCCCTGCAGCCATGTGTTCAGCCCCGCTCTCTCCCTGTTCCTCATTTCACTAGCACATGGCGCGGGCAACAAACCAGAGAAAGCAACTCTGTTTGTTCTAGCTCTAAGCTTCCATCCTAGATCCCTGAATTTTAGCCTTAGATTCTCACCTTTCTTCCTACCTATGTCATTATTGCCGATGTGGACCACAACTTGGGGCTGCTTCCCCTCTCCCTCAAGGATCCCGAAAACATGAGACATCGTGAACCCTGGTACTTGGGAGGCAACGCACCAAACATGAGTCTCTCTTGTTCCCACAAAACCTCCTATCTGTCCCTCTAACTATGAGACATCAATGACTAAAGCTCTGCTCCTCTTCCCCCTTCCCCTCTGAGCAACAGGGACAGACACTGTGCCAGAGACCTGTGCCCCATTGCTTACCCCTGGTAAGTCATCCCCTCCCCCAACAGTATCCAAAACGGTATTCATGTTGTTGAGGGGAACCACCACAGGAGACCCCCTGCACTGCCTGCCAGTTCCCTTTCCATCTCCTGACTGTAACCCATTTACTTTCTTCGCGTGGCTATGGAGTAACTACCTCCCTGTACCTCCTCTCAATATCCCCCCTCTGCCTCCCAAATGATCCAGTAGCACACTTTTTGACTCTGTGTTTAAGGTATGTCTTCTGTAAGAATGTATAAATGTATTATTGCTCAGTGGTCCTGTGCACAAATCTCTCAGTTTTCCACAAACTTGTCGAATTGAATTTGTGTTCTGGTGTTTGTACTTGCATTATCTGTCTGTCCTTGGATCTTCATTTAACCGTGGTCTCTGCTCACATTTCAATTGCTCTATTTCACTCATGCATCTGATTTCTTTCATATTTTATTGTTGGATTCAGCAATGTGTACACCCAAATGATAAATATCCTCAGTTTTGATCAATAAATAAATATTTAAAGAGTCACAGAAAAGAATTATTTTCATACTTAGCTCACAAATCTGGCAGCAAATTTCCTCCTCATAATATGGAGAGACCGCTTAGTCTCCAACCACATTAAAACAGTATCCTCTCATTGATAACATCAAGCCTTTCTGGTGTATGTTGTGGTTGATGTGAAGGGGTACATTGGAGATCCATCTCGCTGGAAATCAGCTGTGAACAAGTGAGGCAAAAGTGAGGACTGGAGATGCTGGAGATCAGAGTCTAGATTAGAGTGGTGCTGGAAAAGCACAGCAGGTCAGGCAGCATATGAGGAGCAGGAAAATCGATGTTTTGGGCAAAAGCCCTTCATCAAGAATTTCTGATGAAGGGTTTGTGAACAAGTGAGTCAGTCCTATCACTACTACCTCTTCACTTCAGATGAATTCATGACAGAAGTATAGGATTTGTCTTTATATATACAAAGCTTTTCTCCTTTTTGCAGGAAGGGTAATGAGGTGACTGCACACACTGCAGAATTAATTCCACCTGACAAGACAGCCAAAGATCAATCAAAACTAATCTACAGACTTGGTAAGTTTTTTTTTTAAAGTTATTTATCTTTCATGTGGTTTGGGCAGTATTTAATAATCATCTCTAGAAAATGTGGTAATGAACAACCTTCTTGAACTAGTCATAGAGTGTAGATAGATCCACTGTGCTGTTAGGAAGGGAGTTCCAGGGTTTTGACATAGTAACAGTGAAGGAATTGTGATATTGTTCCAAGTTGGGATGGTGTGTGGCTTGAAGCTGAACTTGCAGATAACAGTGTTCGCAAGTATCCACAGCCCTTGTCCTTCTATTTGGCAGAAGTTGTGGGTTTGGAGGGCTTTTAGTTAATTAGAGGAGGAAGGTTTCAGAAGGGAATGTATGTTGGTTTACCAAGCAAAAGGAAATAACAGAACTGCAAGCAATAATTTTTATAGTGGTACTCAAAATGGAATAGGAAAGGGCAGAGCATACAAGCAAATAAGATCAAAGGAAGAACATTGTTGTAAAAGCAAAATTAATAGCTCTTTACATAAATATATATGTATTCATAAAAATAAACGAATTAACAGTACAGTAGGGATTGATGAGCATGACTTTATAGCATTTTTAAATTCATGGTTAATCTGAAATAAGTGTGAACGCAAGAAATGACCTTGCATTGGATAATGTAACATCCATATGGGTGGTGATAGAAAATAACAAGAGGAGGAAGATATTGGTGGGAATAGTTTATAGGCCCCCCCTAATAGTGACTGTTAGGACACAGAACAGCACTGGAACAGCCCTTCAGCCCAACATGTCTATGTTGACCAAGATGCCATTCTAAAGTAATCTCATCTGCCTGTGTATGGGCCATATCCCTCCATTCCCTTCCTGTTCATGTGTCTGCCCAAATGTCTTAGATGTTGCTATCATAAATATAAGAAAACCAATAAATTAGAATATGAGGGCATATAAAAAAAGACAGTACATTGAACCTGGGTGAATTTAATCTTCATGTATATTGGGATTATCTAATTGGCAAAGGCAGCCACAAGGAATAATAAATAAACTGTTTCTGGAATGGTTTCCCAGAAAATTATGTTGTGGATCCAACAAGGAATCATGGATCTCAGAGGAAAAGATCCCCTGGGAACAGTAACCACAACATGGTAGAATTTAGCATGCAGTTTGAGAGTGAGAAACCTGAGTCAGAATCAACGGTGCTAAATATAAATAAAGATAATTACAAAGAGATGAGGGCACAGTTGGCTGGAGTGGACTGGCAAAAGAGTTCAGCAAAAAAGATGGTTGGGGAACAATGGCAGACATTTGAAAAAAGCATTCGGATTCACAGTAAAGGTAGTTCCCAGTTAGGAAGAAGGATTCCAGTGAAGATTTAAACTAACTATGCCAACTAAGGAAGTTAAGAATAGCACCAAATTGGAAGTAAAAACTTGTAATGTGGCAAAGATTAGTGACGAACCAAAGGATTTAGAAAGTCTTAAAAGGCAAAGAAAATAGTCAAAAGCAAAAAGAGGGAGAACATAAATTATGAAGGCAAACTAGCAACTAATAGAAAAATGGACAGTAAAAGATTATTTTTATGTATAAAAGAGAAGAAAGAGGACAATGTGAACACAGGTTATTCAGAGAACAAAGCTGAGAAATAACAAGGCAACCCAGAGAATGGCAGAAGAAATATTTTTTGTCAGTCTTCACAATGAAAGACACTAACAGCAGTCCAAAAAAACCTAAATAATCAAGTAAACAAATATCAAACTGGCATGAAATAAACACAAACCATTCATGAGAGAAAAAAATACAAGGAAAAACAATGCAGATTAAATTAAAAAGGAGGATATTTAAAGAACAAGCAATTGATGTAACACATTTAAATTTCCACATTGGCATTTGTTAAGATACAGCACACAAGTCAATTTTATAATATAAGACCCTTAAGAGTAGAATACTATCATAGATAGAGGATTAACTAACTAATAGAAGTCAAAGTGTTGGAATAAAGGGGACATTTTCAGCATGACAACTGTAATGAGTGGAGTGCTGCAGGATCAGTGCCACAATTTTTATCAATATTGTATTAATGACCTGGATGATGGAAGTAAATATTCTATTGCAAAATTTGCAGATATCACATGAATAAGTGTACTTATAAGGAGCGACGATGAGACAAGGGGTGTACACTGGTCAAGTCAGTGGACAGAAACTTGACAGATGGATTATAAACGATGAAAGTATGACATTGTGCACTTTCTCAGGAAGATGAGAAAAGCTGAATATTATTTTATTGGGAAAAGGCAACAGAGAGTTATAACAAAAAAGGATTTCAGAATCCTAATGCACGTATCACATAAAGCTAAAATCCAATTTCAACAGTAAAAGGAAAGGCAAATGGAGTATTGGTTTTATTTCAAAGGGAATGGAGCATAAAAATAGGGATATCTTGCTGAAGCTATAAAAAGCAAGAGTCACCTGAGTCATGAGCTAATTGGCACAAAGTTAAGAAGATGTAAAAAGTAAAGATTGGTGTGGGAAAAGTAGGTTCAAATTCATAAAACATTGGCACCAGGGTTGGGGAAGATAGGGAGCTGTTCCAAAGTGATGGGCTCGACCTGAATCATTCTGGGACCAGAATCTAGGTGAAGCATAAGATTAGGTCTGTAAACGAAATAGTTGGAGGGAGTGGTTGTTGTTCAGTTGCTTTATATTCCAGACTTACTAATCAAGTTTAAATTCTACCGGCTGCAATGGTGGGACTTGAACATCTCTTCAAAGAGAGTGCATCTTCACCACTGACATTGCCATAATCCCACTGTCTCATCCTTTACAGACTATTGCTGCTTTCCACTTTCAACATGCAGGATCATTGCCTGGAGAAAAAAATATTTTGCTTTTACAGAAGAATTTACTCTCTAGAGGTTATGGTTTTCTTTTAAAAAAACATTTTGCATTTAAAAAGCATTGATAAGATAGCATGTAAAAGGCTGGTTAACAAAATTGAGGCTCGTGAAATTAAGGGTCACTATCAAGTTGGATAAAAAAATCTGGCTCAGGGATTTAAGCAGCAAGTTATGATGACTGGGCATATTTCAGGCAGGAAGATCAGGTAGTGGTGTTTCCCATCAGCCAGTGTTAGTACCACCATTCTGTGTTGTTGTGAAGAAATGCCTTGGATCATGGAATGGAGGGAAATTTCAAATTTTGCTCATGTTCCAAAATATGAAGGAGTGTCAAAAAGTGAAAATGATACAAATTGCTTGCAATGAAATATAGAGAATGGGTGAAGAAGTTGCACGTGGAATTTAGTGCAGAGAAGTGTGAGGTGATGTATTTTGGCAGGAGTAGTAGGAAGAGGCAAGAGACTTAACACCAGTATTATAAAGAGTTTACAGGAGCAGGGGTGCTGCAAGTTCAAGTCTATTGATCTTTGAAAATGTCAGAACATATTCAGGGAATGGATAACAAAAATTACAGTTTAGAATGGATATGAATATGAAGGGGATTTACCCTCAATAGTCCCATATACAGGGGAATTTAGTTACAAGGTTAAGTTGGAAAATGTGGTGTTGTTCTCATTGAACAATGGAAATGGTGGGAAGGTGTGTTAGAAGTGCACAAGGTTATGACAGACCAAAATAAGATAGTCAAATGACAAACTGTTTCTAGGTGACATAGATGGACATCTAATCAAGAGATTCAAGGAAATATAAGAAAGAACCTTTGTATGCAGTGAGTTATACAGACCTGGGGTTCACTATCTGTGAAAGTGGTGGAAATGGGAACAATCAATGATTTCAGAAAGGAAATTGGATTGGCTGAAGGACGTGAACTTTTAGAGTTACACGAATTGAATCGTGACTCAGGATTGCCTGAATTGCTTCGGAACAATCAACATGGATTGAAGATTCTAATAGCCTCCTCCTGTGTTATTAGTCATTTGTCACTCAACAATCTTTTCTTCCTATGATCCTCCTTGAGGACACTTTGTTAAAGGTAATGGATAAATACAACTTGTTGTTGGTTGATTATCATTGAAATTAAAATCTTTCACAATAAAGTGCAAATTTCTATTTTATTCTACTTTTTAAAAAAAATCAATGCAAAGTTTGTAGCTTGTGATTAATTTTTATTATCTTCACTCCACAGAACAAATAATGCAAGAGCCTTTAGGTACGTTTTAAAAAGCATAATTCCTCGATTAATAAGTATGTTATACAATAACAAACAAAATTTGATCCTATTTTAAATGTAATACAAGGTTCAGTGTTTTGACTACTGATTATGTTTTTCTAGTAACTCCTGCTGATTGTTTCTCAGTATGTTGGCAGTGGTTAAAAACTTGGTTAATTTCTGAGTTTGGCATTTGTTGGGGATAAAGCTGGTAAATAATTTCCACTAAAATTTTCAAACATATAAATTGATGTTGGGTCTTTACTGAAAAAGCAAGCTTCCTGAATAAACTCTGCTGCTAGCCAATAACTAACATAAGATATTTTCCACATCATGTCCAGTGGTGGAACATTACTCATGTCACAACAGCCATTAAGGACGAATACAAGTATAGAGTGCAGAATCACTGACATCACAAGATGGAGCAGTGTATAAAACCAAAGACTTCTGGGAGGTTTATATTTTTAAATACTTTAATGTGTGGGTAAAAAAAGTCATTAGACTTTTGAAATATCATTTAGGAATACATCATTTAGAAAAAGACATATTTCACCAAAACGTCTTATCATGTACTCATCAGGACGTTCGCAAGAATATCGTTATGAAGGAGAACAACATTGAATGCTGTGTGGGAAGAGAGTGTTGATTGGTGCATTTTAATGACAATGTATATTTGTCAACTAGTTAGCACTGTCTTCTCAAAAAGAATGCAGGGAACCTCGATTATCTGAAGGACATGGGTAGAAAGTATTTCATTCAATTGATAGAATGCCGGATAACAGTTAGCCAACCATCGGGACCTTGCCACCTTAATTGGATAATCTGAAATTCATTTAATCGAATGCTAGAAATTGAGGTCAGTCCTATTCACATTGGGGTTCTTGTGAATGTCCAGTAAGTGTAAGACAGAAAGCTTTGACAAAATCTGTCCTTTTACAGCAACACTGATTCTTCAATCTTAAATCAAAAACCTCCAAGGGATGTAAACTCCAGTAGTGACTGATTTGCCTCCGATTTGTGACATTGGATAGAGATTTTATTTTACATTATGCCGTTGTTGGTGTAGGTCTGTGCTCACTAAACAGAATAGAATGAATAAACTTGAATAGAATGAATAAAATACAACAAAATCCCCAGTGTGGAAACAGGGCATTTGGCCAAAAGAGATCACACCAACCATCCGAAGAACATCCCACCCAGACCATCCCCTACCCTATCCCAGTAACCCTGCATTTCCCATGGCTAATCCACCTCACCTACACATCACTGAACATTGTGGGCAATTTAGCATGGCCAATTCATCTAACATGCACCTCTTTTCACTGTGGGAGGGAACCAGTGCATCCAGCAGAAACCCTCACAGGCAGAGGGAGAACATGATAACTCCACACGAACAGTCGCCTGAAGGTGGAATCAAACATGGTCCCTGGTGATTTAAAGCAGCAGTGCTAACCATTCAGGCCTTGTGTCAGCAGTGGGTGTTGCAAACAATAAGTGTGAACTGTGATAGGGTTTTAACAACGTGGCTCTGAGTCTTTGATTAGAATGCTAAGGCAGCACAGCTTCCCACAGGAGAGTAGAATGACCATTGTCTGTGTTAGGTGGTATGTTCTTGCTAGTTGAGCAGGCCTCACTTACATAGAACAATACAGCACAGAACAGACCCTTCGGCCCTCGATATTGTGCCAATCTGTGAACTATTCTCAGCTACACTATCCCAAAATCATCCATGTACTTATCTAAGGATTGTTTAAATCTCCCTAATGTGGCGGAGTGGACTACATTAGCAGGTAGGGCATTCCACACCCTTACCACTGGTTTTGAACATAATTTCAGTCTCAACAGGCAAATTGAGGTGGTCTTTCAAACGTTATTCATCTCAGCAAGCTAGCTATTTGCATTTACAGTAATAAGAATTACAAAGATGTTGCCAGGGTTGGAGGACTTGAGCTACAGGGAGAGGCTGAATAATCTGGGTATGTTTTCCCTGGAGCATTGGAGGTTGAGGGGTGACTTTATAGACTTTTATAAAATCATGAGCGGTATGGATAGGGTAAATAGACAGGGTCTTTTCCCTGGGGAGGGGGAGTCCAGAACTAGAGTGCGTAGGTTTAGGGTGAGAGGGGAAAATTTCAAAGGGATCTAAGGGGCAAACTTTTCATGCAGAGAGTGGTGCATATATGGAATGAGCTGCCAGAGGAAGTAGTGGAGGCTGGTACAACTACAACATTTAAAAGGCGTCTAGATTGATATATGAATAGGATGGGTTTAGAGGGATAGGGGCCAAGTGCTGGCAAATGGGAATAGATTAATTTAGGATATCTGGTCAGCATGGATGAGATGTGCTGACGGGTCTGTTTCTGTGCTTATATCTCTATGACCCTGTGACACTAATTAAGTTCAGAAAACTGCTAAACTGATCCTGTCTGACAAAATTAAATTTTTTGAAAAGGTGACTAAACATATGGATGTGGGTCATGTAGTTGATGTGGTCTCCATTGACTTTATTAAGGCCTTTGTCAGAGTGTCACATGGAAGGCTGGTCCAATAGGGCGGCACGGTTGTACAGTGGTTAGCACTGCTGCCTCACAGCGCCAAAACCTGGGTTCAATTTCCACCTCAGGTGACTGTCTGTGTGGAGTTTGCACATTCTCCCTGTGTTTGCGTGGGTTCCCTCCGGGTGCTCCAGTTTCCTCCCACAGTCCAAAGATGTGCAGGTCAGGTGAATTGGCCATGCTAAATGCCCATAGGGATAAATGTAGAGGAATGGGTCTGGGTGGGTTGCTCTTCGGAGGATCGGTGTGGACTTGTTGGGCCGAAGGGCCTGTTTCCACACTAAGTAATCTAATCTTTAAAAAAAGGTAAGAGCCCATGAGATCTGAGGCAATTTGGCAAGTGGATCCAAAATTGGCTTGCAGGTAGAAGGTAAAGGGGTGATGGTGAAGGGTTTTATTTTTGTGACTGGACGCTTGTCACAAGTGGTAATACCACAGAGATTATTACTGGGACCTTTGCTGCTTGTTATTTACACTACTGACTTGGATGTGCATAGATAAGTTTGAATGAGAGAAGTTGGTGGTGTTGTTGATTGTGAGGAGGATGGTCTCAGGCTCCAGTCTGATATTGATCACCTGGTAATCAGCAGAGCAATGGACAGATGAAATTTAGTTCTGATAAGTGTGAGATGATGCATTTTGAGAGATGCAATAAGAGAAGGATTACACAATGAGTGATAGCTCTCTAGGGAATAATGGATAACAAAGCAATATTGGTGCACAAGTCACTGATCCTGAAGGTGTCAACAAAGGTGACAGAGTGATGAAGAAGGCATATGGGATGATTGCCTTCATTAGCTTGGGTTTATATTATAAGAGTAAGGAATATTTGTTATAATTTTAACAAACATTGGGTAAGCCACAGATTCTGATCATTACACTATTGAAAGAATGGGATTGCACTGGACAGGGTGTAGAGGAGATTCACCTGGATGTTGCCCGAGAAGGAAAATCTCAGTTAGGAGGAGAGCTTATATAGGCAGGGTTTTATCCTTGGAGCAGAGGAGGCTGAGAGGATGATGTGATTGAAGTACAGTATACAAAATTATGAGAGGCATAGACAGAGTAGATCATGAAAATCTTTTCTTCATAGCAGATGTGTCTAAGATCAGAGAACCAAAGTTTAAAATGAGGTGTAAGTGATTAAGAAATTACCTGAAGATCGCCAAAGATACAGTTCACCATAAGTTCTGTAAAACCAAAGGTGTCAATGCTCGCTTACCGGGGCAATGGGATGGTGCTAAGATGTGGTCCTGCACTCTGACAGTAGCAAGATAAGCCACAATCAACCAGTGGAGATATTTATCACGTGATTGTTGGAAATGCTATGTTTAGTCTGTCTGAATTTCTTTTCCAAATATTGCACTTAATTTGATTAACTAATGAGGCAGCCAAAAAAACCCAACTGCTGGTTTTATCATAGATTAATATTCTGTACTCTTTTATTTCAGATGATAAAGCTTTTGATTACTGGGTGTTAGACACTGACTATACAAGTTACTCTCTGGTATTCTCCTGTGTATCATTCCTTGGCATAACACACACCCATTATGCCTGGATTCTTTCAAGAGAACGACAGCTGTCAGCAAATACCACACAGTACCTGCATGATGTTCTGGAAAAATATAAGATTAAAACTCATGATCTTGTGAAAATTAATCAAGAAGATTGCACATAAGAGCTAATCAGAATACATATAAAAGATTGTAACCTGCGTCAAAATGCACTTAATTTTAGTTTACTCCATTTTAGTTTAAACTGGAGTTAGCAAAACTGAAATTATATGATATCTGCTACAGTTGCTGTGTTTGACTATGAATGGAGTCATCTTCATCAAATCTGATTGTGACATTTCAATCAATATTTTCTGCTCCCAATCATTTTATGAGATAGAAAAATCATGGACTGGCAATAAATAAGCAGAAAATATGATTTTGAGCTCAATGACTTTAATGTTTGACCTCCGAATTATATTTTTGCTATTCTTATGTTATTCAATTAAATACTATGCAATACTTAGAACTTTGATTAGTTTGGGATTGGTACAGTTACTTGGCTTTGTGCACTACAAGAGTATCAGACATCTATTACACCGAGTGCTTTATGGGCAATAAAAATGAGAAACTAAAGTTGTGTGTTTCTTCTGATCCTCATGTCACAGTTATCCATTTGTTTGGGTGTATATGTTTAGCCTGTATGGTTAGGATGGTGTGTGTAAGTTTCATTCATAATACCATTTCCTAGAATCTTTATTACTTCAGTGGGTGCAAGGGTGACAGTGACGTAGAGAGGATATCAGTTGACTCGTAATCCAGACATCAAGGCTAACGTTGTGGGGATGTGGTTTCAAATTATAAGAATTTAAGAACTAGGAGCAGGAGTAGGCTATCTGGCCCTTTGAGTCTGTTCCACCATTCAATAAAATCATGGCTGATCTTTTTGTGGCCTCAGCTCCGCTTACCCACCCTCTTATCAGCCTTAATTCCTTTACTGTTCAAAAAAAAATCTATCCTCATATTAAAAACATTTGAGGAACCTTTAACCATTTCACCTGCAGGGAATTCCACAGATGTATCACCCTCTGGGTGAAGAAGTTCCTTCTCAATTCAGTCCTAAAATCTGTTCCCCCTAATTTTGAAGCTATGCCCTCTTGCCCTAGTTTCACCTGCCAACAGAAATATCCTCTTGGACTTCTATCTTATCTATTCCCTTCATAATTTTATATGTTTCTATAAGAACCCCCCCATTCTAAATTCCAATGAATATAATCCCAGTCTACTCACTCAGTCTCTCCTCGTAGGCCAATCCCATCAACTCCAGAATCAAACTAGTGAACATCCTCTACCTCTTCTAGTGTCAGTACATCCTTTGAGGAGAAAGTGAGGTCTGCAGATGCTGGAGATCAAAGTTGAAACTTTATTGCTGGAACAGCACAGCAGGTCAGACAGCATCCAGGGAACAGGAGATTCGACGTTTCGGGCACAGGCCCTTCTTCAGGAATGAGCAGAGAGTGTTCAGCAGGAGAAGATAAAAGGTAGGGAGGAGGGACTTGGAGGAGGGGCGTTGGAAATGTGATAGGTGGAAAGAGGTCAAGGTGAGGGTGATAGGTCGGAGTAGGATGGAGGCGGAGAGGTCAAGAAGAAGACTGCAGGTCAGGAAGGCGGTGCCGGGCTGGAGGGATTCGGCTGAGACAAGGTGGGGGGAGGGGGGATGAAGAAACTGGTGAAGTCCAAGTTCATCCCCTGTGGTTGGAGGGTTCCCAGTCGGAAGATAAGACGCTCCTCCTCCGACCGTCGCGTTGTTGTGGTTTGGCGGTGGTTTGTCACCGCCAAACCACAATAACGCGACGGTCGGAGGAGGAGCGTCTTATCTTCCGACTGGGAACCCTCCAACCACAGGGAATGAACTTGGACTTCACCAGTTTCTTCATCCCCCCTCCCCCCACCTTGTCTCAGCCGAATCCCTCCAGCCCGGCACCGCCTTCCTGACCTGCAGTCTTCTTCTTGACCTCTCCGCCTCCATCCTACTCCGACCTATCACCCTCACCTTGACCTCTTTCCACCTATCACATTTCCAACGCCCCTCCTCCAAGTCCCTCCTCCCTACCTTTTATCTTCTCCTGCTGAACACTCTCTGCTCATTCCTGAAGAAGGGCCTGTGCCCGAAACGTCGAATCTCCTGTTCCCTGGATGCTGCCTGACCTGCTGTGCTGTTCCAGCAATAAAGTTTCAACTCAGTACATCCTTTCTCAGGTAAGGAGGACAAAACTACATGCAGTCCTCCAGATGTGGCCTCACCAGCACCCTGTACAGTTGCAATATAACCTCTGTACTTCCTCCCCTCAGCAATGAAGGACAAATTTGGTGGATTTTAAATTCAGTTGTTAAAACCTGGAATTAAATGCTTGTTGAATGGTGCCCATTGAACTATTATTGAATGTTGTAAAAACGTAGTGACCTAGCAACCCAAGATAGATAAGGGCAACAAAAACAGAAGTTGCTGGAAAAGCTGAGCAGGTCTGGCAGCATCTGCGAAGCGAAATCAAAGTTAACATTTCTGGTCCGGTGACCTTTCCTCAGAACCTGAACCAGAAACGTGAACTGATTTCTCTTCACAGATGCTGGCAGACCTGATGAGCTTTTCCAGCAACTTCTATTTTTGTTTCTGATGTCTAGCATTCACACTTCTTTCTGTTTCTACAGATAAGAGCAATTTAATTGGCAATAAATTAACCAGTTAAGTGCTTGCCATTAAGGAGTAAAGGCAACTACTGACATTTGTTACCCATTCCCTAATTGTCCTTTTAGACATAATCCACTTCAAATACCGTAGCACATCTGGGAAGGGGAGAGTTACCAGGACATTTTGTTTCAGGAGGTAGTCACACCTGATAGATTAAGTAATTCAAAATCAGTCAGTGATCAAGGATAGTAGAGTGTCACTGCAAGTGAGGCAGGTAGGGGGATCCTGAGTTCAGGAACATACGACCCTCCACTCTTCACCTTGTCCAACAGGGATGAGATTCTTGCTCCCTGTGTGGATGGGGGAAAAGGGTTGAGGGGAGGATGAGCCAGCTGACTATGGTACCAGGTTTCAGAAGGCCATTTGAGAGGGGGAAGCAAAAAGACAAGTGGTAGTTAGAGAGGATTCTGTATTTTGGGGGATAGATAGTATCCTTTGCAAGCTGGATTGGGAGTTCCGCATGGTATGTTTCCTGCCTAGTACCAGGGTACAGGACAGGATTGTAAGGATATTGGAGCGGGAGGGGGAGGATCCAGTTGCTATGGCCCACATTGGGACAAACAACATAGGCAAGGCTGGGAAGGAGGACCAAGCACTAGGAACAAAATTAAGGAACAAGTGTTATAATCTCCAGATTACTGCCTGAGCCATATGAAACTTGGCTTAGGGATAAGAAAATTAGGGAAGTAAACATGTGGCTAAGGGAGTGGTGTGGGAAAGAGGGGTTCCATTTCATGAAGCATTGGCATCAGTTTTGGAAAAGGAGGGATCTGTACCAATGGGACAGTCTCCACCTGGACCAATCTGGAATTGGTGTTCTAGCGAAAAAAAAAAGAGTATTGACTAGGACTTTAACTAGTGAGTCGGGGTGGGGGGGAGGTGGGGGAGGTGGGGGAGGTAGGGGAGGGAAAGGAAGTATGGTGATAAATATAAAGGTAAGCAGTAGCTTTGCGTGTGTAAAGGAGGGTTTAACTACAAGGCAGACTATGAAAGAAGCAAAAAAGGAAGCATAATTTAGGAGATATTAGTGGAGATGTTGGAAATCATGAGGGTATGAAAATAGCATAAGGGCACTTTACCTGAATGCTTGTCACATGCGTAACAAGGTCGATGAGTTAATGGCACAAATCATCATGAATTAGACGCAGTCTGGGTTCACAGAGGTCAGGTCACGCGTAACTAATCTTTTGAAATTCTATGAAGACATTATGAGCATGGTGGACAACAGGGACCCTCAGTAGATGTGGTGTGCCTACATTTCCAAAAGGCTTTGAGAAGGTGCCGCATAAGAGGCTGCTGCATAAGATAAAAATGCATATTGTTACGTGTAAAATATTAGCATGGATAGAGGATTATTTGACTAACAGGAAGCAAAGAGTGGGGATAAATGAGTGCTATTCTGGCTGGTGCACCTCAGGGACGAGTATTAGGACCACAATTATTCATAATTTATATAGATAATTTGGAGTTGGGGACAACATGTAGTGTCAAAGTTTGCAGATGACACTAAGACTCTAGTTCAGTAAACATTTTTAAAGCTAAAATAGATATTTTAATTGCAAAATAAAGGAATTAAGGGTTATAGTGAGAGGGTGGGTAAGTGGAGCGGAGGCCACAAAAAGGTCAGCCATGATCTTATTGAATGGCAGAGCAGGCTCAAAGGGCCAGAAGGCCTATTCCTGCCCCTAGTTCTTATGTTCTTATATTTCAGAAGGCAATTAAGAGTTAACAACATTGCTGATCATCTCGAATCATGTTTGTTTACAAAATTTGTGGGGCTACAATCTCTTTTTCCAGTTTATTCAATTTTGCAGCCACGTTGCCACTGGTGTAGAGACATAGGTCTGATCAACCAAGGAGGGCAGATTTCCTCCCTTAAAAGAACATTAATAAACCACATGTTCTTTATGACAATCAATGGTAGTTACATAGTCATCATACTGAAGTTAAGTTTCAATTCCAGATTTTATTAATTGATTTCAAATTTCACCAAATTTTGTTGTGGAATCTTATCCAAAGTCCACAGAACATTATTAGATAAGGATTCCATGTCTCATGACATGTCTCAGTCTCATGACTCCCTAAAAAGCCTGTCCACCATCAACAAGTCACAAGTCAGGAGTGTGATGGAATACTTCTCACTTGCCTAGATGGGTGCAGCTCCAACAACACTCAACATGTATGACTACATCCAGGACACATCTACAAGCAACCATGCTCTCATTAGCAGCATTGTGTAATATCTACAAGACAGACTGCAGAAACTCATCGAAGATGTTCAGAGAGCACTTTCCAAGCCCACGACCACTTCCATCTAGAAAGGACAAGGGCAGTAGATATGTGGGAACACCACCTGCACAGTTCCCTCCGAGCCACTCATCATCCTAACTTGGAAATATATTGTCGTTCCTTCATTGTCACTGGGCCAAGATCTTGGAATGCTCACCCTAAAAGCATTATGGGTCTACCTATATCAGATGGACTGCAGCAGCTGAAGAAGGCAGTTCCGCACCACTTTCTCAAGGGCAATTACAGATGGGCAATAAATGCTGCCAGCCAACACCAAAATCCAGTGAGTGAATTTAAAAAAAAATTACCACTATGCCACAAATAACATTGTAAACATTTTTCTAAACTAAGCATAAAATCTCTGTGCCTAATTTCTTACCAATGCAATTCACTCTTAAACTGGAGTGGGTCTTTACATTTCCTTTCTGGTCTTTTGCAAAGTTCTTTGTGATGTATAATTTGATGTGCAATGAGGCAGACTTGATTACGGGGCTGAAGGTGAAGGAACCTCTAGGGGACAATGACCATAGTATGATAGAATTCACCCTGCATTTGAAAGGGATAAGCTGGAATCAAATGTATCAGTTGTATAATTGAGTAAAGGTAGCTATAAAGACAAAAGGGAAGGGGCTGGCCAGAGTTGATTGGAGGGGGAGCTGAGCAGAGAAGATGGTGGAGCAGCAATGGTAGGAGATTCTGGGGATAATATGGGAGGCACAGCAGAATTCATCTCAAGGAAGAAGAAATATATCAAGAGGAGGATGAGGCAACCATAGCCGACAAGGGATGTCAGGGACAGCATAAGAGCCAAAGAAAAAGCATTCCATGTGGCAAAGATTAGTGGGAAGCCAGAGGATTGGGAAGCCTTTAATAACCAGCAGAGAATAACATAAAAAAGTAAGAGAAAATGAAATATGAGTGTAAGCTCACTAGTAATACAAAAGAAAATTGCAAAAGTTTTTTTAAAAGATATCTAAGAGGTAAAAGAGAAGCAAGTGTGGACATAGGACTGCTGGAATATAAGACAGAAGTAGTAAAAGGGAACAAAGAAATGGCAGAAGGATGGAATAGGTACTTTGCATCAGTTTTCAAAGTGGATGACACTAGCATCACATTCCAGAACTTTAAGAGAGTCAGGGGGCAGAAGTGACTGTAGTGGGCATCACTAAGGAGAAAGTGGTGGGGAAGCTGAAAAGTTTGAAGGTGGATAAATCACTCAAACCTGGGTGGAGTCCATTCAGCCTATGAAGGAGACAGCTGAGGAAATTGTAGAGCATGCTGGTGATCTTTCCAGAATCACTGGAGTCAGGGAGGGTTCCAGATGACTGGAAAGTAGCTAATATAACACCCTTGTTTAAGAAGGGAGGGAGGTAGTAGACAGGAAACTATAGGCCCAGTAGCCTGACCTTGGTCATTGGTAAGCGTTTAGAATCCATTATTAAGGATGAAATTATGGAGTATTTGGGAGTGCATGGTAAAATAGGGCTGAGTCAGCATGGCTTCATCAAGGGGTGGTCATGCCCAACAAATCTATTTGAATTTTTTTGGTGACATTATAAGTAAGTTAGACAAAGGAGAGCCAGTGGATGTGATCTGTTTGGGATTTCCAGAAGACCTTTGACAAGGTGCTGCACAGGAGGGTGCAAAATAAGTTAAGTGTGCATGGTATTAGGGACTAGTACTGGCATAGACAAAGGATTGCCTGACTTGCAGAAGGCAGAGTGGGGATGAAGGAATTATTTTCAGGATGGCCGCCAGTGACTAGTAGAGTTCCACAGGCTCAATGTTGAGACCGCAACTATTCCTACATTTACGATCTAGACGAAAGAACTGAGGTCATTGTTGCTAAATTTGCAGATGACACACAGATAGGGTGAGGTTGAGATAGTGTTGAGGAAGTGGGTAGATTTTAGAAGGACTTGAACAATCTAGGAGAATGGGCAAAGAAGTGGCAGATGGAATACAGTCTGACAAAGTGTGGGTTATACATTTTGGTAGGAAGAGTTGAGGTATAGACTATATGCTAAGCAGGGAAAGGTTTCAGAAATCTGAAGTGCAAAGGGACTTGAGAGTCCAAGTTCAGGGTTCTATTCAGATTAACATGCAGATTCATTTGGCAGGTGGGAAGGAAAATGTATGGTTAGTATTCATTTCAAGAAGTCTAGAATGCAAGAGCAGATATATACTTCTGAAGCTATACAAGGCCCTGTTCAGACCACATTTGGAATATTGTGAGCAGTTTTAGGCCCTGTGTCTAAGGAAGGATGTATTGGTATTGGTGGGGGTCCAGAGGGTGTTTAAAAGAATGATCCTGGGATGAGGGGCTTCTCAAGTGAAGAGTGGTTGACAACTTTGGCTCTGTACTCGATGGAGTTTAGAATCTGATTAAAAATGTTCAGAATATTGAGAGGCCTGGGTAGAGTGGATGTGGAGAAAATATCTCCACTTGGAGGAGAAACCAAGATCCAGGGGCACAGCCCCAGGGTGAAAGGATAGCCTTTTAGAACTGAGCTGAGGAGGAATTTCTTTGGCTAGAAGGTGGTGAATCAATGGAAATCATTGCTGCAGAGGCCACGTCATTAAATATATTTAAGACAGAGATTGATAAGTTTTTGATTAGTAAGTGTTTCAAGGGTTACATGGAGAAAGCAGGAGAAGGGCTTGAGAAACATATTAGCCATGATCAAATGGTAAAACAAACTCGATGGGCTTAAAGGCCTAATTCTGTTCCTATATCTAATGATGGGACGGTTTATAGTTTACAATATGAAAACATACCCAATTGGGCATAGTACTCAATGATTTCTGTAATGCTAGTTTTGTGCCATAGCTTTGTGGTTGCTGTACTGTTATATTGCTGGTTAGGGGCAACTCTAGATTGTTAACACTTGTCTGGATGCACAGCAGCCTTTCAAAGATAGTGCAAACACAAGGGATGTTGGTCTTTTACTAGAAATCTATTGAGTGGTGAATTATTCTGGGATCAGTGTGTGATAAGGTGGGGACAGAATCAGATCTGAGAGACATCAAAAGCATGTTTTTGGTAAGATATGGCAGAAATCCCTCCAAAAACTAGACATTTAGCCACAAAAAACAAGATTTTGTCTATATACACACAGCCACACCTTTCTCCCTCAAACTGAATAAAATATTCAATCATGGTTGCTGCAACCTAGGAGTGCCTTCGCCAGGTCATCAAACATTAATCTTATCCTTTTACACCATAACAGCTCCAGTATTGCCTGCTGTCTGGCCAATTCCAAAATATGCTGTTCTAAGAAACTGTCCCAAAAATAATCTACTTCAACAAAATAGAATGCTCTTCATCTAAGTTGCTTTGCTCATCTAACTTTTCCTGTCTGTTCAAAGATTGAAATCTCCAACATTATTGCTATGTCTTTCTGACAAACATTCATTATTTCTTCTTTTATGCACCACCTTACTGTGTGGCTATTACATGGCCTGTACACCACACCCACAACGTACTTCTTGCTTCATCATTTCTTGTTCCTACCCAAGCTATTTTTCACATTCTAGTTTCCTGAATGCAGCCATGCCTCTTTGAGAGCTCTTGAGAAGGTGTTGGTGAGCTGACTTCTTGAATCACTGCAGTCCATCTGTTGTTGATAGACACACAAAGTTGGAAGCAAGAGAATTTGAGGATTTTGACCCAATGACCCTGAAGGAACAGTGCAACATTTTTATATAAAAAAAAAGCACTGTAGAAATTCACCAAAGATCCCTTGACAGCATCTTCCAAATCCATGACCACTCTCATGAGGAAGGACAAGGGCAGCAGACATATTGGAACAACAACACGTGCAGTTTTGCCTCCGTGCCAATCGTCATCCTGACTTGAAAGTAAATCACCATTCCTTCAGTGATGTGTCAAAATACTGGATTTCCCATTCTGAAAAATGTGTTGCTGGAAAAGCGCAGCAGGTCAGGCAGCATCCAAGGAGCAGGAGAATCGACATTTCGGGCAGGGCTTGTGCCTGAAACATCGATTCTCCTGCTCCTAGGATGCTGTCTGATCTGCTACGCTTTTCCAGCTACACATTTTTCAGCTCTGATCTCCAGCATCACCTTCTCCTAATGGTTTTCCCATTCTACTGGCAACTGAAGTGGCTGAGGCTCCTACAGTCCTGCCCTCTTAGTCACAAACTCCTGTCCTCAAACACTTTACAGAATCCAATGACTCAAATACTAAGAGCTATGACTGTCTCCTGGTACAAAATAACCAGCAACGTTCCCAATCTCTGATGCACCACAGTCTATAGATCAGCCTCCAGTTCATAAACTCTGAGTCAATGCTACTTAACATAAAACAATTGCTGTGGTCTGGACAAACTTGATATCCTGGAACTCCTACATGCTACAGATGGGAGTCATCACCTGCTCTGACATCCTTGATTTGCTCTAATTAAGGATTTAATTATTCCATGTGATTCCATGTGTTAGTCTTTCTTCTGTGGTAGGCAAAGTAATGGAAAGGGTACTGAGGGATAGGATTTATGAGTATCTGGAAAGACACTGCTTGATTAGGGACAGCCAGCACGGATTTGTGAAGGGTAGGTCTTGCCTTACAAGTCTTATTGAATTCTTCGAGGAGGTGACCAAGCATGTGGATGAGGGAAGAGCAGTGGATGTAGTGTACATGGATTTTAGTAAGGCATTTGATAAGGTTCCCCATGGTAGGCTTATGCGGAAAGTCAGGAGGCATGGGATAGAGGGAAATTTGGCCAATTGGATAGAAAACTGGCTAACCGGTCGAAGGCAGAGAGTGGTGGTAGATGGTAAATATTCAGCCTGGAGCCCAGTTACAAGTGGAGTTCCGCAGGGATCAGTTCTGGGTCCTCTGCTGTTTGTAATTTTTATTAATGACTTAGATGAGGGAGTCGAAGGGTGGGTCAGTAAATTTGCAGATGATACGAAGATAGGTGGAGTTGTGGACAGTGAGGAGGGCTGTTGTCGGCTGCAGAGGGACTTAGATATGATGCAGAGCTGGGCTGAGGATTGGCAGATGGAGTTCAACCCTGCCAAGTGTGAGGTTGTCCATTTTGGAAGAACAAATAAGAATGCGGAATACAGGGTTAATGGTAGGGTTCTTAGTCAGGTGGAGGAACAGAGGGATCTTGGGGTCTATGTACATAGATCTTTGAAGGTTGCCACTCAGGTGGATAGAGTTTGTAAGAAGGCCTATGGAGTATTATCGTTCATTAGCAGAGGGATTGAATTCAAGAGTCGTGAAGTGATGTTGCAGCTGTACAGGACTTTGGTTAGGCCACAGTTGGAGTACTGTGTGCAGTTCTGGTCGCCTCACTTTAGGAAAGATGTGGAAGCTTTGGAGAGGGTGCAGAGAAGATTTACCAGGATGTTGCCTGGAATGGAGAGGAAGTCGTACGAGGATAGGTTGAGAGTTCTCGGCCTTTTCTCGTTGGAACGGCGAAGGATGAGGGGTGACTTGATAGAGGTTTATAAGATGATCAGAGGAATAGATAGAGTAGACAGTCAGAAACTTTTTCCCCGGGTACAACAGAGTGTTACAAGGGGACATAAATTTAAGGTGAAGGGTGGAAGGTATAGGGGAGATGTCAGGGGTGGGTTCTTTACCCAGAGAGTGGTGGGGGCATGGAATGCGCTGCCCGTGGGAGTGGTAGAGTCGGAATCATTGGCGACCTTTAAGCGGCATTTGGATAGGTACATGGATGGGTACTTAATCTAGGTTAGAAGTTCGGCACAACATCGTGGGCCGAAGGGCCTGTTCTGTGCTGTATTGTTCTATGTTCTATGTATTTACTTAAGTTCTTAAATATTTTAAAACCTTACCAGGAGTTGCTATACTAGTTAAAGCTTAGGGATAGCATAAACCTTAATCACTTACAAATAACTCACAAAATAAGTATTCCTTCTTCTGTGGCATAGTAAGATTCAATTCCTGGGGAAGTTAGGAAAAGCAAGAGTGATTCTTTCCCTTGTCCTCCTATCTCTCATATTTACCTAACTGGCTCTCTATTGTAAATTGCAGTCAGATGTTAAGGCATACTAAGATTGCCACTGTTATATGCTCTAATACAAAAGGTCAAACTGATCAATTTAATGAAGAACCAGTGTGGACTGCTTCTTAATTAAGCCCAATTGCTCTTCCAGAAAATGCATTTCCTACCCACCAATTATAAGCACTCATCACATTTGCTACCTTATCTGCCTGTCCTGCCACTTTCAAGGAACTGTGAACATGCTATCCAAGGACTCTCCCCTCCTCTACCCCTCTCTACCTTCCATTTTTGTGATTTCATGCTTTTCTTGACCTCGTCAAGCGCAAAACTTTACACTTCTCTGGATTGAATTCAATTTGTCACTCAAAGAAACAATTTATATTTCATGCGGTCCTCACTGTTAACTACCTTGCCATTTTTTGTGTTATTTGCAAATTTCCCAATCAAGCCTCCCGTACTTAAGTCTAAATCACTATTATATACTATAAAGGACCCAACACTGACCCCTGTGGAACATTGCTTGAAAACTGCTCTCTAGTCGCAAAGGTTTCCCTTTCACAGAGTTAATTTTAATCCAACATGCCACATTCCTCTGTGTCCCATGAGCTTTAATTCCTCTGGCCAATTTGCCATGTGGGACCTTGTCAAATCCCTGTCTAAAATCCATGTAGACCACCATTCACGGTACTAGTCTCATCAATCCTCTTTGTTACTTCCTCAAATAAATTCAGTTAAGGTAGTAAGAAATAACCTAACCAAATCAAACCATGCTGGCATTTCTTGATCAATCCATATTTTTCTAAGTAACAGTTAATCGTATCACTCATTGCTGATTCTAGTAATTTGCCAACTATCAAGTTCAATCTGAATGGTCTATACTTATTTCATTTTTTTCAATAATGGTACAATCTTCCCAAACTTCTAATGCTTGGCTGTATCTGGTGATGATTTGAAAATGGTCCTTGGTACATCTGTTATTTCCTCCCAGGCAATTTATCCACTTTCAAAGATGTCAGCTCCTCCTGTAATCCCCTTCTTATTATGCTTATTTTGTCTAATATTTCACATGCCCCCTGATAGCTGCATCTTTTCTCCTGTTTGTGAAGCTGAAGTCAAACCTATCAAAAGTCCTTCCCACATCTTCTGTATTCACATACAAGTTGCCATCTGGATCTTGGACAAACCCTACCCTTGCCAAAGTCATCTTCACATGTTCCAATTGAAACTATACATGTTAATGGAGTAATTCCTTGGATCTATTTATGAACCTAACTGATTTATTCCGAGACAAGTCAAATTCTATACAGAAACCAGGCTTGAAAGGTCATATTTTAATGAGTTTGTTTTTAACAAATAATCTCTCTCTGAAGCATAAGCATGCAATGCTGCAAATTTCACCTTAACAATAAAACAGAAGTTTATTAACAAAAGAAATGAAGATGGAATAAACCAAAACATCTACTTTTCAAACAAATTCAATGATTTTTAAGCATACGGTTGAAACATAATTGTATAAACTGCAAATTGAAAAGACAAAAACAGCAGCTTTTGTAGGTAAACAAAAAGTACCTCATGTACAGTACTCAAAAATATCACTCATTCAATACTCACACTAGAGTCCCTGCATCTGAGACCTTGTAGTTATACATCACTTGTGATTTCAACTTTAAGACTGGAACTGCAGATAGATTCTTCCTGAAGCAATCATTCACCTGAGCTTAACTATGCTCAGCTTTAAAGAACCTCTTCAGGATTTGAACCCAACCACTTCTGGTCTGGGACTAATGCTAACTCTTCACTCTAAGGCAACCTAGTCCACTACATATCTTTCCCTCTTTAGCAGTACTGGTCTACACACCCATCCAATTCAAAGGACTTCACATGATTGCCGTACCAAAAGTAAAACTGAAATAAAAAGTCTCTCTTTCTTCAGTATGGGTGTTGCCCTTAAACATTAAAAAAAAATTCCCAGGAATCTCAAACAAACATGAGGCACCATTATTTACCGTATTCATTTTCAAACCAATTTGAAATAAAATAAAATCTTAGATTAGTTATGCACACAAATCCATTGGCTTTAAAGGTAGGCTTCAAATCTGTTTTAAAATAAATCACCATGGCTACAGAAATGCTGATAGGTTAATTATTAATTTCAGACAGATTAATTTCACAGAAAACCCACAGGTGACTAACTCAGAAACCAAACCCAAGCGTGCAATAAATGACATGAAATATATATGCTTATATTACACATTTTACATTACATCTGTTAAACCTGTGTAGCTTATTTGTCCAAACATTTGTGACAATCTTGGGTCTTGGAAATACTCCTTCAGACCCTGTTTGCAAAAAGACTAACCTGCCCAGGTGATGTTGCGTTACATGTAAGGAAGTTGGACCATCCTCCATTAGTGTAGTCTTTCCACTCTCCTCACGCTTGAGGACAATACTGCTCATAGATTTTAGGAGCTGGGTGTCTCAATGTAAATGACATTTTGAGGTTGGGATGTACTCCGTCACTTGCTGATTTCAGTATTTTGGAACGTGGGGCGAGGGGTGGGTGGGAAGGTGGGGGTGGCTGGGATGGGGGTGCGGGGGGGGGATGGTGGGGGTGGCTGGGATGGGGTTGGGAGGAGGTGTGGGGTCTTTTCCTCCAGCTCCTGACCATTTTTCCAGTTACTTGCTGCTGTCATCTTTCTTATGCTTCTTTGTCCAAAGAGGAGGTTCATTTCAGACAGAAGTGATTTCTTGCCACTGTTATGGGATGGCTAGATTACTTTGTTGGATTTTCTTTGTAACTTTTCTGAAAGTCATGCCCTAGAATCTTCTGGTCCTGGCTCCTTTCCCATTGAGTCTGCCTACTTTGGACCTGGCTAAGGGCACAGTGCCAGTAGCTGGCAGCTGTTGCCTTTTGCTTTTCCTTCTTGTCTGCTGCATTTCATCCTGTTGTCCTCACTGGGGATTTATTGGGACCAAGTTATCTGGTTTCCCTTACCACCCAGCCATGTATATTTGTCCATGCCTCTTTCTATCTCCATCTGCCTTAGCATAACTGAGACAGTGTTTTTGACCAGCCTAAAGATGGTGGTCTGTCCCACCACAGGCTGGAGCAATTAATCTGCTCTCTGTCCTTTGTATAGTAGCTCTTCTGCTTGCAGTTCTTCCAGATTACAGAGTGCCAGTTGGCAGTCACGTGACCAGAGTTTCCATGGGTATACAAGGTATCCAGGCCTGGACCAGGCATGCCTGATATCACAGATTGCAAATCTGGATGGAGGCTGGATAGCTCCTTTCCTATCCACTGTCAGTTGCTCCATCCCCTGTAGGCATCCTTAAAATAGTGCTGTTTACATACCTAACACCTGCTAAGGTCTCAGTGCAGTTCTGTTGCAACAGCAGGGTAAACAGCAGTTCCACCTTGAATGTTAGAGTGGTGGTAGTTCTCCCTTTTCCTTGAACACCATAAGCAACTTCACACATCTTGTACTGTTTATAAAGTTCATGCCAAATTAGAGTAGATTAGAATAACCTTTATTGTCATATGTACTCAAGTACAGGGGTACAAGAGTACAGTGAAAAGCTTACAATGTTGCCCCATATAGCGCCATCTTTGGTACAAAGTACCTAAGTACAGAACTTAGATACAAATAAAGGGGAAAAAAAGGAAAACAGGTACATTACTTACAGTTATTCATAGTATAAGTTAGAAAAAAAAGAGAAATTAAGTTAAAAAGATAAGCGTTCCAGTCTTGCTATAAAGTGCCTGCAGTGATAAGTACAGGGGGCTTCCACATGTGGTCTGACTGGGCTCATAAGCTACTGAGTGTCTCCACCGGTCCCTAGTCCAATATCTGTCCCCCTCTGCTTGAGCGTCCAGCTCTCTGGCCATCCCTGCTCCACTCAGCCTCCAACCCGCTCCACCTGGGCACGTAGCCAACCCCAGTCTGCTCCATCCCTCCAGCCACTCTATGGTGGAGAAAACACCAAAAGGGATTAAAGGAGAAAAGAAGAGAAGAAAACAGGAAATAAACAGAAGGAATGGAGGAGCTCCTGTTGGAATGTCCTACTCTGCTACCACCTTGATGAAATTATTCACCACTGGCAGAATCCAGCAGGCAGTAGATGTCTATAGTTTCAATTCCCACAGCATGACTTACTTAACAAAGAGGATGCAGTCGATGGGTGCACCTTCTTCATTAATCAGAATAATTAGTAAGTTCAGAGATAACATGAAACTTGGTGGTGTGGTAAATGGTGAGGAGGAAAGCCTTAAGGAAAATGCAGTCAGGCTGGTCAGATGGGCTCAACAGTTATAAATGGAATTTAATCCTGAAAAGCATGAGGTGATGTATTTTTGGAGGACTAACAAGGCAAGGGGGTACATGATGAATGGCAGTCCCCTCAAATGTACAGAGGATTAGAGGAACCTTAGTTTGTATGTCTACAAAACTTTGAAGGCAGCAGAACAGGTAGGTAAAGTGGTTATCGAGGCCTTTATTAGTCAAAGTAATGAATACAAGACTAAAGAGATTATGATTCAAATATATATAATGTTTATGAGGCCATTGCTTGAGTACTGCGTGGTCACCACACTATAGAAAGGAGGTGATTGTATGACAGACTGTGTCAAACAAATTCACCAGGGTATTGCCTGGTCTGGAGCGATTCAGCTATAAAGGACAAGATAGTCTGGGGTTGTTTTCTTTAGCACAGAGAAGGCTCAGGGAGGAACTAATTTAGCTGATGTTGGGGACCTCTAGAGGAGTTCAAGATAATTGTGTAAGTTGCACATGAAATCTTAATGAAACATTTAGTTTCGGGACTGGTACCAATTTGTCGGCTTAGTCCCTAGTGAAAGTACTTCTCTGCGAAGAATGACCTCTATTTCACGTTTTGTTTTTCCCTGAATTTAAAATGGGAGCTTTCTAGGTGCAAGTATGCAAATTGACTTAGGCTCGTTGCCTTTAGCTTCTGTAGGCTTCTGAACATGTATGGAAATGCAGTTCTGAATCCATTTCACTTTTTTTGTTGCCTGGCTGTACACTGCATAAAACTGGAAAATAAGTTTTAGATCTGTTCATGATTTGCTGCTCACTGAAGAACATTCTTGATTTTGAATCATGCATAAAGTCTCCATGACTGCTTTGTCTTTATCCTGCAGAATCACAAATCAACTGACCACTCACTTTTAGCTGACTGTCTACTGGTCCATGTAGTTGAAAAAAAAAATACACAATATTGGCAATAGTAGACACTAAAAGGGAAAAAAAGATAGTCAGTGTAATGGTAATTACAAAGCATATACTAACAGTTTGAGGCATGATATGATTGAATAATGTAGTCTCACATGTTAGTTTGAATAGTATTACATAATATGATCATGTAGACCAACTTGGAATATGAACCATGTAAGTACGATTGTATGAAGATGTACTGAGTAAATGTTTAACCCATGATGGGAAGCTTATTATCAGTAAAGCCGTATGAAACCTTTGTTCTTGCAATAGAATTTGAGCTGTATGCCGATGCATGTATGAATAAATGGCTAAACAAAGAAGCCTAAATCTCATCTGGTCTAAGAGGAGATAAAGAATTAAAATCATCCTTTCAAAGAAAAATGATGGAAAATTGAAGTGATTCTCAATTCAGCAAGTTTACACTCTCTGAGAAGGCTGATACATCTGCTCCAGTCTCAAGTTTAAAGTTCATTAAGTAACCAATTCTTTCATAATAGCATTATGATTCTTCCTTGTGATAATTTTATTTTTCCTAAGGGAGTTACTTCACCACTGTCTGGATCTTCAATCTCCTGGGATATTACTCAGTTTCATAGGCTTATTCACCATTTTGGCATCAACATCTTCTTACTATTACAGACCACTCTAAAATGGCTGGTGTTCCCATAGGAACGTGGCTCCATATTTGTAGCTGGATAGTCTTTGTGCTCGTGGACCCTTGTTCCACCATAGCAAGGTCACTGCATGACAGCATCTGGTGCCTTTTATCACATTTCCCTAACTTAGGCTTTGGTTTGCTTTCAGTTTTGTGACCAACATATTGTATTTTCTTGAATGTTTTATCTTCCATAATATCACTGTAGCACCTCAAATAAAGGGTCTTGTTAATTGCACCGCAACACAGGACTGTAAGAATCCAACATGTCTTCTTCCCAAACTCTGATCACCATCCAATTTCTAATCAAATCATCTTCTTCTATCCAGGCAATATAACTAATTCAGAAATGAAACTACACTCTCAAAATCAAGCATGTTCTTTATTGAGCAGAAAGCTACCAATTGCATATTTAGAGTACTCACCTGATTCTTACTTAAATTTCCTCTAACATGATGTTGGATGGAATTGACTTGAATTGCATTAGCGTCACATATACTCAGATGAGTAATGTGAAAAGTTTACAAGTCAGTGTTTACTGTGCCATCTTAGGTACAAGATATGTAAGTACTCATCTTCTGCCTTGGGACCCTTCAATCGCACAGCAACAACATTGACTTCACTAGTTTGCAAATCTCTCCTCCCCCCACCTCATCACAGATCCAACTCTCTAACTCAACACCACCCTCATGACCTGTCCTACCTGTGTATCTTCCTTCCCACCTATCCGCTCCATTTTCCGCTCTGACCTATCACAATTACCCCTCTGCATCCACCTATCGTCTTCCTACCCATTTTGCCCTCATCCCCAACCTCCCCCCTGCCCCCACTTATCTCTCAGCTCCCTTGTCCCTCCACATTCCTAATGAAGGGCTTATGCCCGAAACATTAACTCTCCTGCTTCTTGCATGCTGCCTGACCTGCTGTGCTATTCCAGTGCCACCCTTTTTGACACATATACTTAAGTATTTGATATAAAATAGAGAAAAAAAAGTCTAGCATAAGCACAAAAATTTAACAAATACACAATTTGCTGTTCTTCCACCATAGTTTGTGCCAGCACCTAGCCTCCAAACTGCAGGGGGCCAAGTCTCCAAACCACTCCAGTCTTCGAAACTCGAGGCGCCATTTCCATTCTGCAAAGGGATCTTGCCTCCTCATGATGGCCTTCAGTCCCTCACCTCCTGTCCACAACGGAGTGAATGTTGTCCCCATTAAAGATGCACAGTCATGGTCAAGCGGTTAAGGTGATGGATTAGGAAATCCATTGGGTATATCCCCATGAGGTAGGTGATGGCCTAGTGGTTTATTGCTGGCTTGTTAATCCAGAGCCCCTTTCATCTAGGGGCCTGTGTTTGATTCTAGTTCTGATTTCATTTATGGGGCCCACTTATGGTGCAATGTAGTGTTGATACCCCTGGAGCAGGAGGCCCAGGTTCAAGTCCGACTTACTCCAGAAGTGTGTAATGACATCTCTAAACTGGTTGATTAGAAAAATAGTTTCATAAAAAGGAACACAGAAGTGTTCCTGCATCAAATACACTGGTTCTGTCACTTCTTAGTTTGCCTTAGATATTCCATGTACTTAAAAGATTCTCTCAAAAAGTTCAGTGGATTTGTTCTGGTTTCCTCTCATTGAAACTTGCTTCCTTATTGTTTCTCTTGTTCCCAGTACTGTGCGGCTACTTGCTTCTCAGTTGCTGGGCTGTTCGTTGTAGTGATTATCTCACTGCTCTGACCTACTGCTGAGACTGTCTTCAAAGTTTCTCTTGTTATATCTAACTGCAGGGTCTCTCACCGTCTGTTATTGTGGTGGTAGTCTTGGAGGAGATTGGTGCACCACATCATTTCAGAGACGTTGCTGGAGTCTAATGTCTCTGTACAATTACTGTTTATTCAACATACTATAAGTTATTTACATTCTTCAACAAATCACTGAGGTCTACAGCAGCGTATCTCTTCAGAGTCTCTCAGCATGTGAGCTCCTCCATCACTATTGATGTGGTTTACCACTTACATGTTCGAGTATTAAACTTCTACTCTGCAATGAGGACTGGCTTCTTGCCCTGGCAAACATAGTCTGTGCCAGCAATAGCATCATAAAACCAACACATTGGTTGATGCCGATATTTTCACCTCTTGTCCACCTCCTTTTCCATTTGTGTTGGGTTCTGAAAGTTGAACCCAGACTGCTGGAATGGGCATAATGAGCTGAGGCTTCTCCTTCTGTGCTCTACTGTTAGTTTACTATATGCCCCACTTCTTTCCACACTACTGTCTATGACCAGACTTCAGTCACTTTCACTCTGCAAACTGAAATTTAACTTCTTAAACCACGCAAAGTCAGTGAATTTATTTAATTATCAAACACAGTTATGTTCTGCTATAAGGGGAGGAATGTGACAGGAGAGATTAATTTCTATGGTTGTATTTTATGAACACACATGAGCTAATTCTTAATTATTCAAAACAGGACATCATTGCAAGTACACGGGAGACTGAAATGGATTTAGCAGATCTCAGAGACTGGAGGAAGGCAGATTCAGAAAAACTGCCTGTTTTAGAAGATGATTTCCTTTTGACTGTAACTTAATTACATCATTTGAAAAAAATCCTTTTTTTTATATTGTGTGTTTTAGAATGTGGTTGTTACTATTCACATAGTGGCTCATAATCAGGAATCTTTTTAAAAAGGGAAGCAGAACTCCTTTTCAAAATAAAAGCCAGCTGGAAAGAATTATCACTAACTTCATATTCGTATAGGTTTCCTTTTATAATTTTATTTAAACAGCCAATGGTAATGACATCATAGTGGAAACTCATTGAAAAGTGTAAGTGAGCTATGAAAACATGAGTAGATGTTCAACTCTGAACTGAAGTTGTGGTGTTTAATGCTAGTAAGAGCTCAGTACAGCACAAAGTGTGTTGCATATATGTTTAGGTTACAATAATCCAGCAGTAATGTTTAATTGCCTATTGATGAATGGAGCTTTATCTGAATGATCTCAGTCCTATTTTTAGTTCCTTTAGATAATAACAGCTTCCTTACATCTTGTGAGGCTTGTGTCATGGATCTGTGCAAGCATGCATATAAAGTTCGAAATTTATGCAAATAAATCTGTATCGTCCAGGATTTTTTTTTAATATAGGTGCCATCATAAGAATTATATCTTAAAAATATGCATGGAACAGATTTGAAAAAGAAAACCAGAAGTTATGCATACCAAAGATAAACAGAGCCTGTATTTCTCGTGGTCTGGTTGGCCCAATTTTGTGGTCATGTTTGAGTAAGGGATTAGGGTTTAGAGGGTGGTTTTCTGGTGAAAATGGGATGGGAATGATTAGGGTCGAATAACTTCTGGTGACAGCTATGTCGGTTATTGTGGGTCCTGGAGAAGGGTCACTGGACTTGAAATATTAACTCTGATTTCTTTCCACTGATGCTGCCAGACTTGCTGATCTTTTTGAGCAATTTCTGTTTCTGTTTGTGGGTTACTGGGGAATTCTGAGGGAAGAAAGCTTGTGGGGAATGTCTTCCTCACCAAATTTTGACTCACAAATGAAACAAAGTTTCTTCTACAGAAGAGAATGAGGATTTAAGTCTTTCTTGTTAATTCCATTAAAGGATGAATGTGCATTCTTTGCTTGAGCTCATTGTAAAGATTCTGATTCCTGTACTCCCTGAGACCATCAAGCAAAGCCAAAGTCGCTTTGTGTGCTTCATTAGCAGCTTTCTTCCAGTCCATGTGAAAAAAGTGTTATGCTGTTAAATGGCTGGTGCAACTGGATGCAACGAAGGAAAAGTGAGACCCTATTTTGATAATGCAAACAATCTCTAATCATTTTCAGATGGAGAGGGGTATTTCACATCCTACTATGGGCCTTGGGGAATCAACGGGGAGCTGAAATGTTTCCTGTTACTCTAGCTTTACAATGACTCATCACAGCAGATGAGGCTGCAAAGTATAGGTGTGTAGTTTGTGTCATCTCCTCACAAAATTACAAAAGAAGGAAATGAGAGTTAAGGGCTCCATGTTATTCTAGGCAAACAGTGAAAAGGAAAGTTCCATTCTGCTGATGTGATACAATGACAAAGTGAGAACTGCAGATGCTGGAGGTCAGAATCGAGAATGTGGTGCTTGAAAAACTCAACCGGTCAGGCCAGTGTAACTTGTACTAATTTACTTAGCATCAAGCGAAGATTCTATAACGTGATGATAAAATCAAACTATGAAAGGTGCTTTTCTAAACAAAAAACAAATGCCCAGGATTGTCTGACTGAATACATGTCAGCTTTGCAGGTACCAGGGATGAAATATTTGCTATTTCTGCTCCGTGTCTCAATACACTTCGTGGATTTATTCATTTAGCCATAGCAATGTTGGCTGGGGAAGGAACTTAGGTAGCTGTTAACCATCTAGCTGCTTGATTTGAACATGGCAATATATAAGTTATGGGTTAATTCCCCAACATCAGCCTTTGACAGATGATAATCACATGCACAGGACTTAGAAGATACATCACCATGGAAAAAAAGCAAGAAAACAACCGATGTAAAATAAGCCTCTGAAAGGGAGTTTAAATTCCAGTCCAGGAAGGAAGGGCTGAATGGCCTGTCCATCTGGTAAATGTTGTATTTTCCTGCAATACAAAGCACTAGAAATATTTTCAGATTTGTAGGGAAAAGCATTGACTATAATATCAATTTACAATGAACAACAACAACACATTTATATCAGCATTTGTCTTGAGTTATTTTACTCTGTGATTTTATTTTTCAGTTATCCACTTACTTATCCACTCCATCTCTAGATATATGTGACAAGTTTTGAAATTATATGATATATGATCATAACATACTAGGTTCATCAAAATGGTCATGTGTTAGAAATTGCTAATAACTGGCAGATTGTAATGATGATTTTGATAGTGGAAAATGAGAAAACTCAACAGAATGTTGAACAATATTAGAGAAAACTGGAAAATGCTAACTGTTGCAAAGCAAACCTATGTTTACTTGTAACACTCGTGGGAATATCCTGTTTGTTGTAGAGTGGAAAAGGAAATAGACATGTTCACACTCATCCCCTTTGGTTTTCAATGAGTTTTATCAACAACTTGCTTTTATATAGTGCCTTTAGCATTGTAAAATGTTATTAGGTTCTTCACAGGAAAATTATCAAATGAACTGTGACACAGAAGGGGAGTATAAGGGTAGAAAATGAAAGGTTAGTCAAAGAAAGAAGCTTTAAGGAGCATTCAGTGGATGAAAGATGAGGATGCAGTAAAGTATAGGGAGTGACCCTACTGCATAAAACCTAACTGACTGAAGTCATAGCTGCCAATAACAGACTAATGAGTATCAGAGCTATGCAAAAAAACAGGGCTGGAGGAGAGAAGGGTATAGAGCTGGAGGCTATTGCAGAGATGGGGAGGAGACAGTCAAAGGAAGCGATTTGTATTCCCAATGTCATACCAAGTTCTCAAAGGGAAAGCATATTAAAGTGAACTATCTATTTCAAAACACCTGTTAGATCTGCTTCAGGATGGCACTCAGATTGCCTTGAGTGTATATTTATTTCGCCTTTGGTCAGAAGTAGATAATATCTATACTGCTTTTTGATCAAAATATCTGGCAGAATTAAGACGTTAATGGAGAGCACAGGACCCTTTGTGTGAGTTGAAATCTGATTCTTTTCTGAGGCTAGGAGGCCTGAGTTCAAGTGCCATCTGCCCTCGAGGTATGTTACAATATATCCGAACAGCTAGATTTAAAATAAAATCTCCTTACTTGGTCTGGCCTACTTGGTCTTCCGACCTACAGCAATGTGATTGACTCTTAAAAAGGCCATAGGGGCTGTATTCAAGTCCCCTCCCGGCTGAAGGTGTGTCATAACGTGGCTGAACAGGTTGGTTTAAGATAGGTTGAGGATTTTGTGCCACACTGGTAGTGGTCCTATTTCTGGGCCGAAAGCACCAAGTTTAACTCCTACCTCAGGCCATGGTGGTATATCATAATAAAAGCAGAATACTGCAGATGCTGGAAATTTAAAACAAACATAGAAAATGCTGGAGAAACTCAGCAGGTCTGGCAGCATTTGTGGAGAGGCAAATAGAGTTAGCATTGAGTCTGATATGAAGAACAATCTTACTGGACTCAATGTTAACTCTGTTTCGCTCCCCACAGATGCTGCCAAAACGACTTATTTTCTCCAGCATTTTCTATGTTTGTTTTGATGTGTATCAAACCGTGTCCGAATAGACTGATTTCAAAATAACACTCTGGGTGACAGGTGAGGTTGCAGCTGCTGTGTGCACAGCAGGAAGCCACCAGGGCTAAGCGATACACTGAACAACTCATCTAAAAGGTGCAGCATAAAGCTCAGCTGCATAACTAATGACACAGATTTGCAAGAACTGACAAGCTGGTATATTTCAACTGTGAGAGGTAGCCTTTCAGAGAAGGGTACCCAGCTGCTGGTATCACTTGGGTAACAATGATTGACAGAGAAAGCCTGAGGGAATGAGCAAACATCAGACCAGAGAACAGAAATGGGAATTGCCTATTCTGACATTGGACAGGATAGTGAGGAGGAACTTCAGCTGCAGTATTCTCCTGTTCGGGAGAATCCCGAGAAACACAGCACAAAGCTGCAAAGGGGAATAAGGCAGTATCCAAGAGATGGAGTGCATCATTCAAACGTCAGCTTCCTTCAAATGACAGGATACCAGTAATGCAGAAGACAGTGTCTCATCCAGGCAAAGGGTCTTAGACATTTGTGCTTTGATGCTCAATGATCAGAAATGGATAGCAAAAGGTGCTCCAACCAAACTTATCTCCGAACTCATATCTCTACTGAATGTACCATTCAGGGTACCCTCCAGTAGATGCCAGCCAGGGTGTTGTATTGTGGTCATTTACTCCATGTTACATAACATAAGCTTACAATGGATTGGAGATTGATGAAGAAGATGATCTGCACTGCCACTGTACCTCAGATGATGACAGGATGAGGAAGAGAATGAATAAAGGGACACTGTAGAGGACCCTGATGCCCATGCAATGGAAAGAGAATTTTGAGGCAGTCTTAGACATTGTGGTGATCAGCAGATTTCAAACTGAGTGAGGATTATTTTTTGCCAAGGTGGTTTTGAAGCTGCTTTGTAGTGGCTTAAATGCCACCTAATTGGTACAGTCTACGTAATATTGTGTTGTTCAAAATGACAATCCATTGAATTTCAAAATTCAAACTATATTGAGCTAAAGTGTATTTCTTCAACAATTATTTCCATGGATTACTCATTGTTGTCATCCAATCATGGTGAGAAGTGGTTGAGAAATCCACTTTTAAAGGAGCCCACCACTAAGTATCTTTATTTCGATTGGTTCTAAGAGTTTAAACAAAACTGTTACTATCATATAACTACTTTTGCAGTGCTCCTCCATGGAATTGGCAGGTAAAGAGTGGAACAGATGGACTAAAGCAACATAAATCAGTTCATTTTCTTGCCTTCCCAAGTTTGTAACACAAGAATTTACAGTAACAGATAAGATCATTGCAGTTCTTCTAGCTACTCCCCAAATCTTAAAGTGCTCTGTCTTCCACCTCTCAATCATTTACTTTTCCAAAACAATCCATATATTTTACCACTATCTACATGAAGTACTTAAGACAAAACTTTCTGCTGATCTTCCTCTTATGATATTAAACACATGTTTATTCCCTAGTCACTTTTTACACAGATCGACACTTTATTTTTCCAAGCCTTAAATGCTTCATGGAATCTGGAACGAAAAAGGTACTAGGGATCATTTTGATGCCAAGACAAAGACACATATTTAAATTCCTAATACCTGATATTGGCTGAGTATGTTCACTCCACAGTTTGTTGAACTTTTGCTGGGAGATGCTGCATCAATTTACATATTTTAACAATAGCCTAAAAATGAGTGATGATAAGTAATCTTGGGAAGTACATTTTGTACATATCATGAAAATCCATCAGTGTTACAAATGCATGGAATTACAGCATGGGAGATTATGACATGAGATTTTCTATGTAAGTGAACTGGGATGTTTTGCTAAGTCAAAGGAACCACAAAAATGCAAATTGTCAGAATGGGAAGAACCGGAAAAAATAGAACAGGAAGGGAAAAACTGGCAAACTGAGAACAACACATAAAATTAATTTGAACTTATAGCACAAAAGAAGTCATTCAGCCCAATAGCTCGGTGATGTGTTTATGCTTCACATGAGTTTTCTCCCATCCAATTGAATGCGCAATCAGATCCCAAAAAGACTGGCATCAGCTGCAATGAGAAAAGGATGGTTACTGAGTACAGAAAACATGTAGTTTATCAAAGAACCCAAGAGATTTTTGGATTTAAAAAGGAACAATGATTCAAATAGCCAACTATTCATTAAGTAACTGCTCTTTACATAACCATAAATTATATGACCATCTTGTAAGAATTAATATTAAATTAAAATTTTAATGTGCATTTTAATCTTCTCGATCCTGTAAAGGTTATAATTAAGTTATATATATTTGAAAGCAATGTACAAAAAGTTTAAGTGAAAATTATGGTCAGTATTACTTTGGAGTCCTTTCTTATTGAGAGTTCTAGTTGCAACTGTTAATTTGGGTTGAATAATTACCTTGAGGTTTGTCCCCTACTTCAGCTGGGTCTTTTATGATTCGGGTCTTTTATGTATGTGACATGTCAATATTCTCAAATACCAAATTTAAAGAAAAAATAAAATGGATACAGCAGGGAAGAAGCCCAATTTGTGCTAGTTGCCAGATAGTTTCATCCTAACCCAAAGTTGTCAGCTGGAGGCCTGAATAAAATATCACCCTGGGAGTGGCTGACTTCCAATTAAGCCATGAGTGAATTTGAGTTTGGAAGGTTGTAACCTGCCTTGGGTTTCCAACTTTAATTTAATCAGAGAGCAGGCAGAATGTTGTTTAGTTTATGGCAAGACATAATTACATAATGACATTGTTGTTAGATTAGTAATTCAGAGACCGAGATACGAATCCCACAGTGGATGATGGTGGCATTTGAATAAAAAAAAAACGTGGAATTAAAAGTTTAATAATGGCCATGAAATCATTGCTGATTGTCCTCCTTTTAGGGAAGGGAATTGACACTCTTTGCCTGTTTTTCATTGATAATTGCACAATAGCCAGCACCTTCATGCTTCTCAGATACTGATGTAACCCACATACATTCAGGTTTGGGCTGGCATGTAGCAAGTAATATTAATGCCACATCAGTGCCAGACAATGACCATCTCCAGTAGGAGCAAATTTTATCATTGCCCTGGACGTTCGGTGGCATTGCTGTCACTGAATCCCTCAACATAAGGATCCTGAGGATTACAATTTACCATAACCTGATCTGGACTAGCCATGTAAGTATTGTGGCTATAAGAGCACTCAGAAGCTAGTAGTCTTGCAAAACATAACTCACCTCCTGGCTCCCCAAAGCCTGTCACAAGGCACATATCATGCATGTGAAGGACTATTGCGATTTGCCTGGATGAGTGCAGCTCCACCTAAAGAATCTTTCCACCATCCAGTATTAAGCAGCTGAGCTAACTGGCACAGCATCCACATTCCATTACTGACCTATAGCAGCAGTGTGTACCATCCACAGAATTTCTGCACAAAGGTTCCTTAGACAGCACCTTCCAAACTCACAACAACTACCATTTAGGACATGACAGCAGATAGGGAACACCTCAACCTGCAAATTCGCCCCCAAACACATCCTGACTTGAAACCATGTCACTAATCCTTCAGTGTCACCAGGTCAAAATCCTGGAATGCCCAAATTGACCGCAACAGTTCAAGAATGCAGCTCATCACCATCCTCTCAAAGCAGTCAAAGGCTGAACAATAGCTGTCCTGCCAGCCAGTGATGTGCACAACCTGAGAATGAATAAAGGTCTCTTGTAAATCTGAGGACACTATTCTCAGCTTACATTCCTAAGTATCAAAGCGTCCATGATTTATCCTAATGTTTACTTCTAATTACAATGCACCATTCTTCAATGCGGAAATATTTAGACCACTTGTTCTGAATGCAGCTCTTGAGTGAAAAGGGAGGATCAAGAAATAACAGTGGGATCTTTCTCCTCCATCTGTGGGGAGGCAAAGTCTCACCTCACACAGCTCAAATTGGGAAGCCTCTGGATTCTACTGGAATTCCCAAGCACCTTTGCCAACTTGAAAAACACACTTCTGTGATCACGACAGGAATTAACTGTTGACCTATTCACTAGTGTACACAACAAAGTGGCTGGCTTGCTGGTTTTCCATGCAGAGCTGAGGTCACCATGAAAGTCCCACCTTCTCCCCTTTGAGGTGTGGTGACCCTCAGGTTAAACGCACCACTGTCTCTGGCCCTCTACTCCCCTGGGACCTTGGCATCTTTACTTACTGTCCCTACACAAAGTGCAGGAAAAAGATGCAGTTATGGAAAATTGCATCCCTTAACTCATTTTGCAAGTCCTTAGCACTGTCCTTTAATGCAACATAGGTAAGGCCAGAAACAAAACCAGAAATTCCTGGAAGTGCTCAGCGGGTCGGCCATCTGTGGAGAGAAATCGGAGTTAACGTTTCGAGTTAAGTCATCCTTCGTCAGGGCTTGTAAATTTAACTAGCTAGTTAAGACCAGAAAGTGGTGCGTCTCATTCAGTCTATGAATGGTTCTAAGCAAACTCCCCGCGGCTGCGCGCAGATTTAAACAGAGGCGGAAAGACCCCCGTTGTGTGAGTGTGTGCAGTAACCATGACTCCGGAGGGGTCACATGTTCCGAGAAGGGGGCTGCTTTACGGAAATGTGGTTTTGGTGCTGGATATCTGAGAGAGCTGGTGATTGAGTCAGGGATCAGCCGGAACAGGTCCCACACGCCACTGACTGCCCTCTCGGCTCACAGTGAGGGCCCAAGACTGGGAGGTGACAAGGGCAGGGAAGAGAGGAGGAGGAAGAGGAATCACTGCATCGGACAGAGGACGCCTTGGGACGAAGGGTTAAAGTCGGGAGAAGAATCGCAAAGCGGAACGATAAATGTAACCCTTAGGACAAGTCTCGTCCGTTATTCAGAGAACATCTTCCTCCAATCCAGGCAATAAAGTTGCAAGCTAAACGGGATGCAGCAGCGTGTGATTCACTCAGGCTGAAGAGCTTTGGGGGAGTATATCAGACCCAGAGATTCGCCTGTTCGAACCCCACTATCTTCCCCAAACTTCAGCGAGGGAGGCAGCAATGGAGCGCACCGTGGTAATGATCTGCCTCCACTACTTTGCCATTGGGCAGGCAGTTTCGCTCGAACTTCAAGCTGACATGTGAGTGCGACTTATCTTTCCGTTTCTTATATCGTCTCCATGCAATCTGCAGCATTGCAGCCGCATTGAGAACAAACCCAGTTCGTGTGTCAGTTCCGTTCAGTGTTTTGAATACCTGCTTCGGTCGTGAGTGCTCAAAAGGCAGCAACACATTCGCAATGTCGGGGTAATCCTTCCCACGGCGAGGGGAAGGCAGCTCAAGAGCAGAGGGGCAAGAGCTGAAACGGCCAGTCACTGAGCTCTGTTGTGGCTTTGTCCGAACTGGAACAGCAGCCGACAGTTTGAGCTGAGATTTCCGAGCTGCCTTGAATTTAGAAATTCTCTGTTCACGCATACCTCGGCCAGTCGGGTTAACAGAAACCCAGTGATTACTACATGGACTAATGTAAAATCCGTGCAGGGAAATAGCGAGACTATGGGGAATAACAATAGCGTTCCGCAGGTCTCTATTCTGTGCACATTCCCAATAATGTTTTACTGTGTGAATTAGCAGTTACTCTAAGATTTGGATTTGTCAATGATAGGGACCGATACTGGGATCTTATTTTGGACGGTTTATATTCAGTATACAGGCAAACCACCGGAAACTTTTCTTTATTTGGCTGCTCTGGTTTCCGCAATAGATTAGATTCGATTCCCTACAGTGTGGAAACAGGCCCTTCGGCCCAACAAGTCCACACCGACCCTCCGAAGAGCAATCCACCCAGACCCATTCCCCTACACCTAACACTATGGACAATTCACCTAACCTGTACATCTTTGGTCTGTGTGAGGAAACCCATGCAGAGATGGGGAGAATGTGCAAACTCCACACAGACTGTCGCCAGGGGCGGGAATTGAATCCGGATCCCTGGCGCTGTGAGGCAGCAGTGCTAACCACTGAGCCGCCCTACGCATTTGTCTTACTTGAAAATACAGGATGTGTTGCTGTATAATATGTGCGGCTCCGTCCTTCTTTCTCAGAGTTAGGATTCACTTATTGGTTTAGAAAGTTGTATCGCCAAAATGTGGTCATTTGCGGAGATTTCCAGCGCTTTCTGACAGTTGCCCCTTTATCTTATTATTCAGGCACTCCAGCGCGACATGGTTGAATACCAACAAATAAATGAACTTGTTTGAATCTGTCTGCAGGGGTCAGTGTGAACCACGGCTGGAGTTGCATCTGTACATTTTACATTCAGACCAGTTTGTATCAGTCCCAGTGCTCTGAGGAAATCTGTAAGGCGTCCTTTCTTCTGGATAGGCAATTTCTAGTTGACCTTTCTTAATCTAAGTCTTTGTTTTGCATTAAAAATAGGCTATGCAATGCAAACTAAAAACAAAATACGAATGTATTACTTAAACAGTAGATAAATTACAATTGGACAACTTTGAATTAATCAGAAGTAAGTTAAGCCTTTTTCTTATGAAGCGTCAGATTGAATATGAATGCGTTATTAGTGTTACAGACATGTATTCAGGGACAATATTATGCACTCGGTAAATGGCTAAGGCAAATCCGAGCATTCATTCCACTCATCTGGAGAGATCTGACACCACACTACGGCATCCAATTGTTAGTTTTCGGTTAATCCACAATGTTCGTTTTCCCCATGCTGCCTGGGAGCTTATTTTATATTCATGCCTGCAGAAATTTCCTGACATCAATCCTATCACTACACACCTCCAGTTTGAATCAGTGTGCCTATGATCTACTGTCATTTAACGTTACATTCTAGGTTAACTTTCTGGATAAGCTGTTCCAACTTCTGAATCTCTATCAGGTTGCGCTTTCCCCGCGTTTAATTCTCTCTCTCAAATTGTGTCGACCGACACTCCGCGGATTAACCCATAGCCACTCAGTACTGAGTGCACACATTAACGCTGAGCCTCTAAGATCTCAAACAAAACCAGAAATTGCCGGAAAAGCTCAGCAGGTCAGGCCAACATCTGCGGAGAGAAATCAGAATTAATGTTTCCGGGTCGAGATCTGTCAGTTCTGAGGAAGGGTCACTTGTCCCCAAAGGTTAACTCTGATTTCACTCCATAGATGTTGCCAGACCTGCTGAGTTTTTCCAGCAAGTTGTTTCAGCCTCAGATTTACAGCATCTGCTGTTCTTTTGGTTTTTATTTGTAAGATCTCTTCTTGCTGATCTGTAGCTATTTCAGCCTCATTGTTTCTCTCTATTCAGTGTCATTTTTTTCACTTCATGAATAGCACTTTACAATAACCTGCTTTAAATGTTATTATTCTTTCCACATTATATCGTGTTTGGAAACATTAAATTGCACCGAATTTACATTATAGAAACAGGCCATTCAGCCCGATAGGTCTGTGCTTGTGTTTGTGCACCTCATCAGTCACTTCCAGACCTATTTTCCTTCATGGCATATGTACATTACAGGTTGGCCAGCATTTATTGCCCATCTCTAATTGCCATTGAGGAGGTGGTGGTGAGCTGTCTTCTTCAACCGTTAGAGTACATTTGGTTTGGATACCTCCACATTACTGTCAGGGAAGGGCATTCCAGAATGTTTACCCAGCCACACTGAAGGAGCAGCGATATACTTCCAAGTCAGGATGGTGAATGATTTGGAGGGGAACTTGAAGGTGACGATGTTCCCATAAATCTGTTGCCCTTGTCTTTCTAGATGTCACAGGTTTGGAAGGTACTATCTAAAGAGCCTTGATGAATTTCCACAATGCATCTTGTCGATGGTACAGACGGCTGCTACTGTGCATTGGTCATGGATATTTGTGGGTGTGGTGTTAATCAAGTGGGTTGCTTTGTCTTGGATGGTGCCAAGGAGAGATGATGGCCTAAATTGGCTCCTCGGATGCTGCCTGAACTGCTGTGCCCTTCCAGTACCACTAATCCAAAATCTGGTTTCCAGCATCTGCAGTCATTGTTTTTACCTTGTCATTGAACTGTTAATCCAGAGACCCAGGTTCAAGTTGCCCCAGATGGTGAATTTGAATTCAATAAATTCTGGATTTGAGAGTCTAATGATGGCCATGAATTCATTGTTGATTGTCAGAAAAACCCATGTGCTTTTTGTCCTTTATGGAAGGAAACTGTCATCCTTACCTTGTCTGGCCTACATGTGACTCCAGATGAACAATTTTATAGTTGACTCTTAACTGCCATCTGGGCAATACAGGATGGCCAGTAAATGCTGGGCTAGCCAGCAATGCCTCGTCCCATGAATATTTTTTTAAAAAGAAGATTCTTGAATGTTGTTGGAGCAGCAATTATCCAAGCAAGTGGACAGTATTCTATCATACTGCTGACTTGTGCCTTGTAGATGGTGAACAGGCTTTGGGGAGTCAGGAGGTGAGTTACTTGCAGGAGAATTCATTGCCTCTGACTTGCTGTTGCAGCCACAATATTTATAAGGTTAGTTCAGTCCAATGTATGGTCAACACCCCCAGGATGTTGATATTTGGAGATTCTGGGATGATAATGTCATTGAATGTTAAGGGACAATATTTAGCTTCCCTCTTGTTGATGATGGTGATTACCTGGTATTTTTGTGATATGAATGTTACAGCTTATCAGCACGAGTCTGGATATTGTTCAGGATTTGCTGCATTTGGACATAGACTTCTTCCATATTTGAGGAGTTGTAAATTGTACTGAACGTTGTGTAGTCATCAGCGAACCCCACTCCTGACCTTATGATGTAACTTCACCCCATCCCATCCCCACGTCTTTCAATTCCACTCTCATTCAAAATGAAATGTGCGGTTCACCTCAGCAATGCTTTGTGTTTGAAGATTCCATTGTCTCACTACCTTCTGGGTGGAGAAGATTCACCTGCATTCTTCAAATAAACCTAATGTGACAACTCTGAAGGTAGTCCATTTACGTTGCAGGTGATTTTAAGATTCACTGAGGGAATGCTTTACTGCCAGAGGCATCATCTTTTGAATGAGATGTTAAGCCCACCTGTAATTTCAGAGCTGTCTCATTTAATTCCACTGCTGCAATTATCTGCAAATTTGCTGATTTTGAATTGAGGTTCCAAATTCTGGCAAGTTGGAAACAATCCTTCTGACAGTGGACCCTCACATATTCTGAATTTAGCTTTATTGTCATGTACTCAAATGAATACAGTGAAAAGTGTATAAGCCGACACTTACAGTGCCATCTTTGGTACAAAGGTACCTAGGTACGCCACCTTCAGTTACAATATTCGTTAGAGTGTAACAATGTCATCATCACATGGTGCCTTCTTAGGCATACAATAACTAGGTACAATCCTCAGTTGTAGAATAGAGAAACAAAGACAAAATGTTACATTGCAGCTATGCACAGTATAACTACAGGTCAGGAAAACAAAGTTAGAAAGACAAACATTACACTCTTTCTCCAAAGGCTGTCCTCAGCAGACCTGTGCAGGGGGTCTCCATGTGGTCTCACTGCTGGCTAATGCCACATAACACACTGGGTAGCTTCCACCGCTCCTGTTCCAGGCCAATACCCTGCCGTTGGTTATTGGCGTCCCTGCTTCGGGCTACCATTCTGTGTTAATGCACAATGGTGATAATGTGAATCTATTGCCAAGACTGATTTAAGACTGATTTAGACTGAGTCGAATTTAGCAACTCATAACATTCTTCAAGAGCTTCAGTTTGACATGCCGTGAAATGCAACTTCCTTTCTTTTCGTTCTTCTGAGCAATTTTTAATCCAACCTGGTACTAATTGTACTGTACGGCACACATTCTATTTAGAAAAATGTGGACTGAGAGAAGATGAAACAACTTGCATTTGTATAAGACAGCTTCAAAGTGGCTTTAACAAGCAAAATTTGACACTGAGTGATGAAAGGAGATGTTAGGAGAGGGTATCAGAGGCATTACTGAAGAGCTAGTTTTTAAAGAGCATCTTATGGGAGGAAAGAGAGTTTGAGAGAATTGGAGTGGGAGTGGGGGTAAAAGTTCTAGAGATGAAGGAATACTTCAGAGTACTGAGTATAATCAGAACTATAGCTGGCTAAAAACATTCACAATATAGTTACAAAATGTAAAGATCCACTTTAATCTGTCCCCACTGAAATCCTCTTAGAAACTGCTGGTTTCCCTCAGTGCATCTGTACTTCCTGCATTTTATAATGAATTATAAATGTGTTTCTTAAATTAGTTCAGGAACGTTGAATTTTATGCTTTGTGTTCTGTTTCATTTCAATTTCTACCACTTTCACATATGTACTTTATATAAGCACTCGTTTTGGAGTTTCATTCTTTATTATTTTTGCTTGGAAGTGTGGGGCTTGTTAGCCTCAAGAACTAGGACTTTCAGTGAAGCCATACCATTACTGCCCAGCATAAACCTATTTGGAGTTCAATATACAGGCATTTGCTTGGTGCTGTAACCTGCAACCTTTTATGATTAGATAGAATTGCTGCAGGCTATTCAGGGTTGGAGTTCACACCAACCCTTTGAAGAGCACCTCACCCACACCCTTTCCTATCCGTGTAACCCTGCATTTCCCATGGCTGATCTATCTAACCTGCGCCTCTTTGGACTGTGGGAGGAAGCCTGAACACCTGGAGGAAACCTATGCAGACACGGGGAGAATGTGCAAACTCCACACAGACAGTCACCTGAGGGTGAGAATTAAATCTGTGTCACTGGTGCAGTGAGGCAGCGGTGTTAACCACTGAGTCACCGTATCATTCAAAATGTTGGAAAGCATTCTGACAGAGGGAAACTTTTAAGTCAACCTTCACTCCAGATTCTTGGAACTGTTTCTCAGACGAAACATTAAACCTACATAGGCATTCAGAAATCTCATGGTGCTACTTCGAGAAAGAACAGGGTTGTTTTCCTGGTGCCTTGGGCACCACTTATTCCTCAAGCAATATGTAAAAGACTGGTTGTCTGGTTGCTGATTTGATTGCAGTTGAGGGAGATTTTTGTACACTAACTGGCTGCCGTGTTTCTGCATTACAACAGTAAATCAATTTCAAAAGCACTCAATTGACCGTGAAATGGATTGGGATGTCCTGAGGATGTGAAAGGCCCTACATAAGTATTTGCTTTTTGTTTCTTTACTTGTAACATTGCATTCATTAAAAGTGGCAAGTAACTCAGCAGGCACTGGCCTTGCATACTTGCTTCTGTAACCACAATGTAGGAAATAGGGCCTTGGTTAGATTAGATTAGATTACATTACATTACAATGTGGAAACAGGCCCTTCGGCCCAACAAGTTCACACCGACCCGCCGAAGTGCAACCCACCCATACTCCTACATTTACCCCTTACCTAACACTACGGGCAATTTAGCATGGCCAATTCACCCAAACTGCACTTCTTTGGACTGTGGGAGGAAACCGGAGCACCCGGAGGAAACCCACGCAGACACGGGGAGAACGTGCAAACTCCACACAGTCAGTCACCTGAGGCGGGATTTGCTAACCACTGTGCCACCGTGCCGCCCACAAAGGTCCTGAAGGGGCAGGTAGAGGTCTCCTTCTGCTTCTATTTGGCCCCGAAGAGAGATTTTCTAAAGCTAGAAATTTTCTAAAGGTTGCTGCAGTCTGTTCATCCAGTCGTGTTTTCTGTCATCCAAGTAGCTTTTTCAAAAGGCATGCTACTGACAGAATTGTCCAGAAGAACAGGAGTTGGCCATTGAACCCCGAAAGCAAGCTCCGCATTCAGCAAGATCATGGCTGACCTTTTGATATATCTGTACCAGCTGAAAGCGGTGGACACTGCTTGGACAACAGGCAATCTCTAATGACCAGGATCCCAGGATTAAAGGGCTGATTAGCTTGGGGCAGGACCTCTGGTGGGTCCAGAGAACAGCCAAGGAGAAATCTCTCTTGCCTGATTCTAGTCTATGCAGCCTCTGCTGTCTGGCTTCCCATATGGCATGAGTCTCTCAGCTGATGAGGTTGGGATCAGGCCGTGAAGTGGCCATTAATTGTTGCCTTAGGGGCTTAATAGGCATAAGGGTGTGTGGGTTACCCTCTGCCTTCCTTAAGTCCCCAGAAAACTTCAGACAGGCCAGGAGTGGGCAGATTGGTGGAGGGAAAGTCACTAACTGGATTTTACATGGCCCCTTTCTTCAAATCTCCTGATGATTGAAGATAAAATCCAGCCCTTTGTGTGTAGAAGTGTTCTTGAATTTCATTTGTGAAAGAAAAATGGGGGCAGATATTTAGTCCTTCGTTTGTATTTCACAAGGTCTAAAGCTCTCCTTCCAGGTAAAACTGTGATCTGAACTGAAACATGAACTCTGCTGCAATTTTTGAGAAGATTTGTAGCTCCAGTTGATAAATATGTAAGTTAGCTTGCTGAGCTAGAAGGTTTGTTTTCAGACATTTTGTCACTGTGACTAGGTAACATCATCAGTGAGAGTCAGTGAAACGCTGGTGGTATGTTCTGCCTGTCTATTTATAGGTCTTGGTTTCTTAAGATAGCTGATATCATTTCTGGTCCTTTTTTTCAAACACATCGATTTAGATTCCTTCTACCTTCCCTTGAAAAAAGAACCGGAAATGATGTCACCCACCTTAAGAAACCAAGAACTAAAAAGAGAGGGGTGGGAAATACCACCAACGCTTCACCGGAGACTCTCCCTGATGATGTTGCCTCATTATGGTGACAAAACATCTGAAAACAGCTTGGTGGGCTAACTTGCATACTTAACATGTTAAAAAAGACACAACACCAGGTTATAGTCCAACAAGTTTAATTGGAAACATTAGCTTTCGGAGTGTTGCTCCTTCATCAGCTGGTTGTGGAGTACACAATTATAAGACACAGAATTCATAGCAGTGTGATGAAGGAGCAACACTCTGAAAGCTAGTGCTTCCAATTAAACCTGTTGGACTATAATCTGATATTGTGTGATTTTTAACTTTGTACACCCCAGTCCAACACTGGCATCTCCAAATCATTCTTAACATGAATTCTGTTTCTCCTCCCATATATAATAACCACCCTGCTGAGCATTGCCAGGAGTTATTTCAGATGTCCATTATCTGTAGTATCTGCCTTTGTGAATTTTTGTACATTTTTTGATTCTGCATGCCCTATTTACTGCTGACAATGTGGTTTCAGCTCATCAGTTGTGAGCTGATGTTCTTCAAGCAGCCAAAACTTGCTGTAGATGTGGTCACACTGGCGTCTACCAGCTCCCACATACTACAGCTGCAACACTCGCCTACCCAGCCATCTCTATGTTCTATTCAGTTAATTAACTTGCATGTTAATATTTTGAAAGTGAATTTCATAACTGTATTCTTCAGCATTAATTGATTGAAACCACTTGGCCAATCAAAAGAGTCATATAAGAAATATCCACTAATTACTTTCATGTTTTCCTGTGATATCACACTTTGTCTCTGATAGGAAGAAGCCATTGGAAGAGGATCTCTGCTGCTTTTTAAAGAAATCTCCTGCTGCCACTACCCTTCTCTCAAATTGCCGCCATTTTTCTATCTTCTGTTACAGTTGCCCTCTAACACATGTCCTCTCTGCTCTTTATGAAACTGCAAACATCTCTCCCTCCATTGTTTGAGAATTTGCTGACACCATTCTCTCCCTAGCTCTTTATGAAACTGTTGGCCTGCTCACTGTTGTGCTCTTTATGAAGGTACTGTCTCCATACTCTCTCACGCATTGATTCAGAAGCACAGGGTCCTCCTACCTCTTTCTCTTTGGATTTGATAATGTGGCATGTTCCTGTGCTGTAAATTCTATACAGTTCTATGTAACATTGTCAGAGTATTGTGGATCATTATAATACCCCATACCATAGAATATAAGAGTGCAGGGATTTTTGCTCAGTTATGTTGATGCATTTACCATATGACACAGTTTGCACAAAGTTTTAGAAACAGCTGTCGAAACATTTATTGTGGGTCTGTATGTACAAATCGTTGGTGTAGCAAAAAAAATTAAGTCAAAAAACAAAAGCGCATGGATTTGTGCTCTTGATTTTCTCAGTGATAGTTACAGGCCACCTGGAGCTAAGAGGATGTGAGATGTAATGAATGATTAGCAAATATATTCCAAACATGGGAAAGAATGTGAACTATGGAATGCAGTACTCTCACTGCTGTCCTTGTGGATCATAAAACAACTAGACAAAATGGCAACAGTACAGTCTTTGCAATCTTCTCTCTCAAATAACTGTGATGACTCTGTGGACATGTATCTGAACTGCCATTTGGGAATGTTTGCAATACTTCCTACTTTGGAAATGAATTAGATTAATTTCTCACTGTTTCAGGGCTTCATGCTGAAGGCATTTCAAAGTCATTTACTTTTGATGGGAAAGCCATCAGACAGAAACCCCTTGCATTTACGAAGTCCTGTGAAATGTCGGGAATTGAGATAAGGAGCAGTAAGCATACATTATTTTCCACTGTTGGAGCTATGCATTACATTCAGCAGCTTGAAGTTGTTGTAGGAGCCAGAATCCTTCTATAGGTTGGCCGGGATTCCTTTAGTAACACATGCCTTGCAGGGCTCTTGGAAAGCAGTACAGCTTCACTATTGCTTGATTGAGCTGATCACATTGCCCTATTTACTTTTTGTGTCCTGGCTCTAGTGCCAATAACATCCATCATGACTCCTTGTGGCTTATTATGGCCTGTTTGCCTCATGGAATGCGAGGCAAGTATTATGGAAGGCAGGAGTGGGAGGCACAGCTATTACTGGTGCTGCAGTTGGGAAGGTGTCCCGGTGAGTGAGTAGGCAGCTCAGAGGACATGGGGACAGCACAAGGTTAGGGATGTCGGGGTTGGGATAAGGGAGAATCGGTGGGAATGTGTTGCAGTCTGTAGCAGAGCTTGAGCCTTGGAGGGAAGTGGGCCTAGTAGCAGAGATGAAATAAGTGTGAGGACTTGAGGGAAGATGATGACACTTACCCTGACAGAGTGGAGAAGGTCATTGACTTTCTTCCTGCTGTGCAGGGCATTTACTCCTGAGAGCTAAGGCTGCTTTAAGCTGGCTGGCAGCTCAGGCAAGGCTAGCATGGCTAGGTGGTAAGGGGGAGAGGATAGAGAATGTGCAGCATGTGCGTCACTCCATCCTGCAGGAGCTCTTGCAAAGTGGCTCAGTAATTTTCCCCCTGTCTGCCATGTCTGGTGTAAATGTCAGCAACTGTGCAGGGCATCCATGGACTGACTGTGTTCGACTGGGCTTTTAAAGATGGTATGGGCACAAGGAATGCCATGAATTTTGGGATATCTGGTGAGTGATGAGTTGTTCTGGCAATGGTAGATGGGGTAAGTTGGGGTGGAAATTGGATGTGAGAAATGCCTTAGGGATGTCGTAGGTAATTAATGAGGTGGGTTTGATAAAAGAGGGCAATAGAACCTGCTAGTCCTTACAGCCAAGAAACTCTCAACAGAGTCTAGACTTTGCCAAAAACAAAATTAAAATTCAGTCCCTAGTGTCTAATACGGTTCTGGTTCACCACAGTGAAATGTCTACATATTGGTGTTGATGCAATTTTCATCAATTTTAACTACTGAAGAAAGTGGGTTTTCAAAACCAGTTCCTTCCATTCATTGAGTCTAGCGAGTCCAAGTTATTTTGGTCAACATAATGACTCATACTGAATGAGTTTTAAGTGGAAATACTGATGCACATAGAACATAGAAAAATACAGCGCAGTACAGGCCTTTTGGCCCTCGATGTTGCGCCGATCCAAGCCCACCTAACCTACACTAGCCCACTATCCTCCATATGCCTATCCAATGCCCGTTTAAATGCCCATAAAGAGGGAGAGTCCACCACTGCTACTGGCAGGGCATTCCATGAACTCACGACTCGCTGAGTAAAGAATCTACCCCTAACATTTGTCCTATACCTACCACCCCTTAATTTAAAGCTATGCCCCCTTGTAATAGCTGACTCCATACGTGGAAAAAGGTTCTCATGGTCAACCCTATCTAAACCCCTAATCATGTACACCTCTATCAAGTCACCCCTAAACCTTCTTTTCTCCAATGAAAACAGCCCCAAGTGCCTCAGCCTTTCCTCATACAATCTTCCTACCATACCAGGCAACATCCTGGTAAACCTCCTCTGCACCCGTTCCAGTGCCTCCACATCCTTCCTATAGTATGGCGACCAAAACTGCACACAATACTCCAGATGCGGCCGCACCAGAGTCTTTTACAACTGCAACATGACCTCAGGACTCCAGAACTCAATTCCTCTACCAATAAAAGCCAGTACGCCATATGCCTTCTTCACTGCACTATTTACCTGGGTGGCAACTTTCAGAGATCTGTGTACATGGACACCAAGATCCCTCTGCTCATCCACACTACCAAGTATCCGACCGTTAGCCCAGTACCCCATCTTCATGTTACTCTTACCAAAGTGAATCACTTCACACTTACCTACATTGAACTCCATTTGCCATCTTTCTGCCCAGCTCTGCAGCTTATCTATATCCCGCTGTAACCTGCCACATCCTTCCTCACTGTCAACAACTCCACCGACTTTCATATCATCCGCAAACTTGCTCACCCATCCCTCTAGCCCCTCCTCCAGGTCATTTATAAAAATGACAAACAGCAATGGTCCCAAAACAGATCCTTGCGGAACACCGCTAGTAACTGCACTCCAAGATGAACCTTTACCATCAACTATTACCCTCTGTCGTCTTCCAGCCAGCCAATTCCTAATCCAAACCTCCAACTCGCCCTCAATGCCATACCTCCGTATTGTTTGCAGTAGCCTACCATGGGGAACCTTATCAAACGCCTTACTAAAATCCATATACACCACATCTACTGCTTTACCCTCGTCCACCTCCTTAGTCACCTTCTCAAAGAATTCAATAAGGTTTGTGAGGCACGACCTGCCCTTCACAAAACCATGCTGACTATCCTTGATCACATTATTCCTATCCAGATGTTCATAAATCCTATCCCTTACAATTCTCTCTAAGACTTTGCCCACAACAGAAGTGAGACTCACCGGCATATAGTTACTAGGGTTATCCCTACTCCCCTTCTTGAACAAGGGAACCACATTTGCTATCCTCCAGTCTTCTGGCACTATTCCTGTAGACAACGAGGACATAAAAATCAAGGCCAATGGCTCTGCAATCTCCTCCCTTGCTTCCCACAGAATCCTAGGATAAATGCCATCAGGCCCAGGGGACTTATCTATTTTCACCCTTTCCAGAATTTCCAACACCTCTTCCCTACATACCTCAAAGCCATCCATTCTAATTAATTGTGACTCAGTATTCACATCGGCAACAATGTCCTGTTCCTGAGTGAATACTGATGAAAAGTATTCATTCAATGTCTCCCCAATCTCTTCAATCTCCACACGCAACTTCCCACTACTATCCTTGACTGGACCTATTCCTACCCTAGTCATTCTTTTATTCCTGACATACCTATAGAAAGCCTTAGGGTTTTCCCTAATCCTACCAACTAAGGACTTTTCATGTCCCCTCCTTGCTGCTCTTAGCTCTCTCTTCAGATCCTTCCTGGCTACCTTATAACTCTCAATCGCCCCAATTGACCCTTCACGCCTCATCTTTACATAGGCCGCCCTCTTCCCTTTAACAAGGGATTCCAATTCCTTATTAAACCACGGCTCCCTCACACGACCCTTTCCTCCCTGCCTGACAGGTACATACTTATCAAGGACACTCAATAGTTGCTCCTTGAACAAGCTCCAGACATCAATAGTGCCCTTCCCTTGAAGCCTACTTTTCCAAGCCACGCATCCTAAGTCGGGCCTCACGCATCATAATTTCCCTGCCCCAGCTATAACTCTTGCCCTGCAGTGCGCACTTATCCCTCTCCATCACTAGAGTAAAAGTCACTGAATTGTGGTCACTGTCCCCAAAGTGCTCACCTACCTCCAATTCTAACACCTGGCCTGGTTCGTTACCCAGAACCAAATCCAGTATGGCCTCACCTCTTGTTGGCCTGTCTACATATCATGTCAGGAAACCCTCCTGCACACATTGAACAAACACCGACCCATCTAACGAACTCGAGCTATAGCTTTCCCAGTCAATATCTGGAAAGTTAAAGTCGCCCATAACAACCACCCTATTACTTTCACTCTTCTCCTGAATCATCCTCGCAAACCTTTCTTCTACGTCTCGAGGACTATTAGGAGGCCTGTAGAAAACTCCTAACAGGGTGACCTCACCTTTCCTATTCCTAACATCAGCCCAAACTACCTCAGATGGCGAGTCTTCATCCATCGTCCTTTCCACCGCTGTAATACTATTTTTGACAAGCAATGCCACACCTCCCCCTCTTTTACCCCCACCTCTGACCCTACTAAAACATTTAAACCTGGAACCTGCAATAGCCAATCCTGTCCCTGTTCTACCCATGTCTCCGTAATAGCCACAAAATCGAAATCCCAGGTCCCAACCCACGCTGCAAGTTCACCTACCTTATTTCGTATACTTCTTGCATTGAAGTATACACACTTCAAGCCACTTTCCTGTTTACAGGCACCCTCCTTTGAGATTGATGCCATGTTCCTAACCTCCCTACACTCCAGGTCCTGCACCCTAAAGCTACAGTCTAGGTTCCAATGCCCCTGCAGAGTTAGTTTAAACCCCTCCAAGAGCACTAGCAAACCTCCCCCCAAGGATACTGGTGCCCCTCAGGTTCAGGTGTAGACCATCCTGTTTATAGAGGTCCCACCTTCCCCAGAAAGAACCCTAGTTATCCAGATACCGGAATCCCTCCCTCCTGCACCATCCCTGTAGCCACGCATTTAAATGTTCTCTCTCCCTATTCCTCTTAAATAAAAAAACGAAAGAAGTGCGGATGCTGTAAATCAGAGACAAAAATAGAAATTGCAGGTCTTGGAATACCTATGGAGAATTAATATTTTGGGACGGGTGACCCTTCCTCACAACTGGCAGAATTCCACCAAAACATTGACTCTGATATCTCTCCATAGATGCTGTAAGACCTGCTGAGCTTTTCCAGCAATTTCTATTTTTGCCACATCTTAAATAATATATGTTGATTCAGAAAGTGCTGGGAACAGGAATCTCACAGTACAGAAGAGGACCTTTGGCCCATTCAATGCATACTGCCAAAAATATGCTGATCCTACACTAGTCCCACTTTCCCACACATGGCCCATAGCATTGATAGTTATAACGTTTAAAGTGCTTATCCATGCACTTTTTAAAGGTTGTGTGGTTTCCCACCTCAACTACCCTCTCAGGCAGTACATTCCAGAAAATCCCACTACCCTCTGGGTGAAATAATTTTTTCCTCCAATCTCCTCTTAAACCTCCTTGCTTTCACTTTAAACTTACTCCCCCTTAATTTTGGCCTGTGGTCTAATGCGACGGATGCCTTCTATGCATCTGTCCATGCTCCGCATAATTATATACACCTCAGTTAGGTCCTCCTTCAAAGAAAACAACCGCTTATCCAGCCTCTCTTCATAGCTTCTATATTTATGTAAAATTAATTGAATTCTGGTTTAACAGAAGTCTGCAGAGTTGCTACATTTCCCCTATGCACCTCAAGTAGCAGCAAGGATCTGTCCATTTTTAATCCAAGCTCTTCATCTGCAATAGAATAGAATAAATAGAATAGAATATCCTTTATTGTCATGTATACTCAAGTACATGAGTACAGTGAAAGATTTTTTTACAATGTCGCCTCTTATGATGTCATCTCGGTTGCAAAGTACCTAGGTACAATCTTAGATACAACAGAGGAATAAAAAAGAAAAGTATTTGCATTACTTTGCAGTAATTCATAATATGTTCAATGTATATAGTTGCACCTGGATCCAGCAACATGTTTTTACCACAGGCTGTGGAGAATCAATCTTACCAAATGTGGATGGTGGAAATTTATTTATACAATGTGAGCTAAACTGCTTCAGCATGGAAAAATCAAGTTCTACAAACTGAAATCATGTTCAACTTCTGCACAAGAATCAGAAATTTTCAAGGGGTGGAGAACATGATACATTTTGTTCAGATCCTGAAGATATCTCTTTTTTTTTTGTCATGGGTAGTCAAACCAGTGCTCTCAATTTCCATTCTCTGGGGCTCACTTACATATATTTTTTTTAATTCAAGGTCCCACAAAATATAATGTCACAACTGTGTACCATAGTACAAAGGTCATACTTTTTACAGCCTTCTTTACTGTGCCTAGTTCACTCTACTCCTGCAGTTAAATCCTACACTAATGCGAAGCAGAATAAGTGGATGTATATTACTAGATTTGGAAAGCATTTGAGATGGTAGATGTGGAGGCTTCCATTCCATCAATGAGGGAGAACAGAATTAGGGTTGATAAAAGTAAGCTAGTCTACAGAAGGATCGGTGCTGGGTCCTCTACTTTTAGATTTAGATTAGATTAGATGACAGTGTGGAAACAGGCCCTTCGGCCCAACAAGTCCACACCGACCCGCCGAAGCGAAACCCACCCATACCCCTACATTTACCCCTTACCTAACACTATGGGCAATTTAGTATGGCCAATTCACCTAACCTGCACATCTTTGGAATGTGGGAGGAAACCGGAGCACCCGGAGGAAACCCACGCAGACACGGGGAGAACGTGCAAACTCCACACAGTCAGTCGCCTGAGTCGGGAATTGAACCCGGGTCTCTGGCGCTGCGAGGCAGCAGTGCTAACCACTGTGCCACCGTGCCGCCCATAAATGATTTGGATGCGAGCATAAGAGGTACAGTTAGTAAGTTTGTAGATGACACCAAAATTGGAGGTGTAGTGGACAGCGAAAAGGGATACCTCAGATTACAACAGGATCTTGACCAGATGGGTCAATGGGCTGAGAAGTGGCAGATGGAGTTTAATTCAGATAAATGTGAGGTGCTGCATTTTGAGAAAACAAATCTTAGCAGGACTTATATACTTAATGGTAAGGTCCTGGGGAGTGTTGCTGAACAAAGAGACTTTGGAGTGCAGGTTCATAGCTCCTTGAAAGTGGAGTTGCAGGTAGATAGGATAGTGAAGAAGGCATTTGATATGCTTTCTTTTATTGGTCAGTGTATTGAATACAGGAGTTGGGAGGTTATGTTGCGGCTGTACAGGACATTGGTTAGGACACTGTTGGAATATTGCATGCAATTCTGATCTCCTTCCTATCGGAAAGATGTTGTGAAACATGAAAGGGTTCAGAAAAGATTTACAAGGATGTTGCCAGGGTTGGAGGATTTGAGCTATAGGGAGAGGCTGAACAGGCTGGAGTGCGGAGGCTGAGGGGTGACCTTATAGAGGTTTACAAAATTGAGCGGCATGGATAAGGTAAATAGACAAAGTCTTTTCCATGGAGTCGGGGAGTCCAGAACTAGAGGGCATAGGTTTAGGGTGAGAGGGGAAAGATATAAAAGACCTAAGGGGCAACATTTTCACACAGAGGGTAGTACGTGTATGGAATGAACTGCCAGAGAAAGTGGTGGAGGCGGGTACAATTGCAACATTTAAGAGGCATTTGGATGGGTATATGAATAGGAAGGATTTGGAGGGATATGGGCCGGGTGCTGGCAGGTGGGAGTAGATTGGGTTGGGATATCTGGTTGGCATGGACGGGTTAGACTGAAGGGTCTGTTTCCATGCTGTACATCTCTATGATTCTATGACACTTATAAATCCACCAGGGTATTCAGGAGAAACATCTTTACCTAAAGATTTGTATGAATGGAGAACTCATTATGGCAGTTAATGCAAATAACATTGGTGTATATAAGGGGAAACTGGATAATTAGAAGGGGGAGTTCAGTTGAAAATTTGTTATTCAGCATCACAAAATCACAGTGGTATTATGGTAAATAGAGTTAGTCAGCCCATCATCTCTGGACTAGCTCATTAAGTGATCATCATTCCCTCATGGCAATCTCTCTGCTTTTTCCCCATGTGTGTAGGTTATTTTTATCCAAATATTTATCCAATGCCTTTTTGAATGCCTCAGTTGAACCTGCCTCCAACCTACTGAGTTTTCCCTCACTTCAAATTGCTTTTGATTAGAGTTAAGAGTTAGGTTCAGGCTACAAACAAACACCTGAGCATATGTATAAAGAGTATAAGTAGGCCATTCATCCCCTTGAACCTGCTTCTCCATTGAAGATTCATGGTTGATCTGTTTGTTTTTCAAATTCCACATTCCCATCAACCCCTGAGGACACTTGATTCCCTTGACTAACAAAAATCTATCAAACTCTATCTTAAAATATATTCAGAGACCCTGCCTCCACTGTGCACTGAAGCAGAGAGTTCCAAACTGTCACAACACATTCAGAAAAATGATTTCACAGAGTCATAGTTATACATCACGGAAAAATTATACATCAAGGAAACAGACTCTTCGGTCCAACTTGTCCGTGCTATCCAGATGTTCCAATCTGACCTAGTCCCATTTGTTAGCAGTTGGGCCATATCTCTAAACCCTTCCTATTTATGTACCCATGCAAATGTTTTTTAAATGTTGTAATAATACTGGCCTCCTCCTCCTCCTCTTCTGGCAATCATTCTATATACGCACCAAAATCACACCTTTTAAATACTTCTTCTCTCACCTTAATCCTATGCCCTCTAGTTTTGGGCTCCCCTACCCGAGGAAAAAGACCTTGCCTACTCATGATTTTATAAACTTCTATAAGGTCACCCCTCAGCTTCCAATGCTGCAGGGGAAAAAGGCCCAGACTATTTAGCCTTGTCCTATATCTCAAATCCTCCAATCCTGGCAACATTGTGGTAAATCTTTTCTGAACCTTTTCTGGTTTAATAACTTCTTTCCTATAGCAGGGAGACCAGAATTGAATCCAATATTCTAAATGTAGCCTCACCAAAGTACTGTACAGCCACAACGTGACATCCAAACTTCTATACTCAATGCACTGACCAATAAAGGCAAGCACCGTCACTACCCTGTCTACCTGCGACTCCACTTTCAAGGAAGTTTGCACCTGCACTGCTAGATCCTTTTGTTCGGTAATATTGTCCAGGGCCCTACAAGTAATTGTAGAAGCCCTTGTTTGCTTTACCAAAACGCATCATCTCACATTTATCTACGTTAACTCCATCTGTCACTCGTTGGCCCACCTGATCAAGGTCCTGTTGTACTCAGAGATAACCTTCTTCACTGTACACTCCATCATCAATCTTGGTGGCATCTGCAAATTTACTAACCTTACATCCTCTATTCACATTCAAATCATTTATGTAAGTGATGAAAAGCTGTGGGCCCAGCACCAATCCTTGCAGCATACTGCTGATTATAGGCCTCCAAACCAAAAGGCAATCCTCTACCATCACCCTCTGTTACCTACCTTCAAACCGATTTTGTAGCCAATTGGCAAGGTCCCCTTGATTCCATGTGATCTAACCTTGGAAATGAGTCTACTGTGTTGAACTTTGTTGAATGCCTTGCCAAAGTCCATATACTCAACATACACCACTCTGCCTTCATCAATCTTCTTTGTTACTTCTTTAAAAAACTCAATCAAGTTTCCAAACATAAAGCCATCTTGACTATCCTTAAGCAGTCCTTGCCTTTCCAAATGCATGTAAATCCTGTCCCTCAGAATCCCCTCCAACTACTTCCCACTACTGATGTCAGGCTCCTCATTGTTATCCTCAAAGATTGATCCTTGATTTTAAAACAGTACTTTCTAGCTCTGAACTTACCCACAAGAGAAAATATATAAACTTCAAAATTAGGAATTGGAGTAGGCCTTTCAGCTCTTTGACCTTGCTCCACTATTCAACATAATCATGGCGGATCATTCTACTCAGTACCCTGTCCCACATTGTCCCCATGCCATTTGCCCTAAGAATAATATCTAACTTCTTCTTGAAAACATTCAATATTTTTGTCTTCAACTGCTTTCGGTGGTAGACAAGCCCAAAGGATCACTACTCTCTGAGAGAAAATGTCTTCTCATCTCTGTCCTAAATAGCCTACACCGTATCATTAGACTGTAACTCCTGGTTCTGGGCTTCCCAGTCTTCGGTCAACATCCTTCCTGTGTTTACCCTATCTAATCCTGTTAGAAATTTATAGGTATCTTTCAGTCCCGTCATCTCAAGAATCCAAGCTAATAAATCTTTGTTGCTCTTCTTCCATACCCAGAATATCCTTCAAGGAACAGGAGAATTGAAGTTTCGGGCATAAGCCCTTCTTCTGAAGAAGGGCTTATGCCCGAAACGTCGATTCTTCTGTTCCTTGTATGCTGCCTGACCTGCTGCGCTTTTCCAGCAACACATTTTCAGCTCTGATCTCCAGCATCTGCAGTCCTCACTTTCTCCCAGAATATCCTTCCTCAATAATGAGATGAAAATTGCACAAAGTACTCCAGGTGTGGTCTCACCAAGGCCCCACACAATTGCAACAAGACATTCCTACTCCTGTATTCCGATCCTCTCACTATGAAGGCGAACATAATATCTATCTTCTTCAGTGTCTGCTGTCCCTTCATGTTTACATTTAGCAACAGGTATAAACGGACATCTAGGTATTGTTGCACCTCCTTCAGTCAGCATTCACGTAATAATTTGTCTTCCTGTTTTTGTTACCAAAGTCGATAAACTCCACGCACTAACATTCGTCCATATTAATATTTCGCCTGCCATGCATTTGCCCACTCATTCAGCTTGTGGAAAAGATGTCTTCAATGTCTACCTTATCAAAACTGTTCAGGATCATTTTCATCTCCATCAAGTCAATCGTCTCTAAGCTCTAATGAAAACAAGCCTAATCTGTTCAACCTTTCCTCATTAGACAACCCATCTAGTAAACCTGTTCTGAAGCACTTCCAAGTGCCAAAGTGGTGCCAATACCTTCTAAAAATGAAATATGACACCCTTTATGTACAGTTCCTCTCTCAATAAAAGAAAGCATTTAATTAATCTTTTTCAATATTTGTTATACATGCTTACTAACTTTTAGGTGACATCTGCACTGGAATGCCTGGATCTCACAGCACCTCAGAACTCTGCAATCATCTACTTTTTTTTAGCTAATATATGCTTTTTGATTCTTCCTGCCAAAGTGAACTATTTCGCATTATACTCCGTCTGCCAGATTTTTGCCTTCTGACTCAACCTATCTACAATCTGTCTGCAAACTCATTATGTCCCTTTTTCAGCGTACATTCCTCCCTGTGGTTGTGTCATCTGCAGAGTTAGTGAATGTGCCTTTTGCTAACCCCGATTAAGTCATTGATATAAGCTGTAAAAATCTGATGCCAAAACACAGACTCCTGTGTGATTCCATTCATCACATGCTGCCACTCAGGGAAAGGTCCGATCTATGCATACTCTGTTTTCTGCCAATTCTCCCTAGTATGTTACCCCCTTATACCATCTGCTTCCACTTTGTGCATTAACCTTCTATGTGACATCTTGTGAAATGCCTGCCAGAAATTTATTTACTCTGTGTCAGTGGGCTCCCCCTTATCCATAGCACACGTTTCTCCTTCAAAGGACTCCAATAAATCAGTTAAACATGATTTCCTTTTCACAAAACCACGCCAAATCTTCCAAATTACCTGGAGTTTCTCCTAGTGATAAGCAATAACCTCATTTAATTGTTGATTCTAGCACATTTCTCACAACAGATACCAAACTAACTGGTCTAGTTTCCTAATTTTTGCTTCCCTCTCTTCTTGTAGTACTTCTATTCATCAGAATTTGCAATCTGATGTAACCTTTCCTTAATCTAATGAATTTTAGAAAGTTAACACCTATGCATCTACTACCTAAGTCGTCACCTCTTTTAAGACTCCGGTGTACCCGAGAACTCTGTGGGAAGCTAGAGAAGTGATTGCTGGGCCTCTTACTGAGATATTTGTATCATTCATAGTCACAGGTGAGGTGCCGGAAGACTGGAGGTTGGCAAACGTGGTGCCATTGTTTAAGAAGGGCGGTAAAGACAAGCCAGGGAACTATAAACTGGTGAGCCTGACCTAAGTGATGGGCAAGTTGTTGGAGGGAATCCTGAGGGACAGGATGTACATGTATTTGGAAAGGCAAGGATTGATTTGGGATAGGCAACATGGCTTTGTGTGTGGGAAATCATGTCTCACAAACTTGATTGAGTTTTTTGAAGAAGTAACAAAGAAGATTGATGGGGGCAGAGCAGTAGATGTGATCTATATGGACTTCAGTAAGGCGTTTGACAAGATTCCCCATGGGAGACTAGTTAGCAAGGTTAGATCTCATGGAATACAGGAAGAGCTAGCCATTTGGATACAGAACTGGCTCAAAGGTAGAAGACAGAGGGTGGTGTGGAGGGTTGTTTTTCAGACTGGAGGCCTGTGACCAGTGGAGTGCCACAAAGATCGGTGCTGGGCCCTCTACTTTTTATCATTTACATAAATGATTTGGATGCGAGCGTAAGAGGTACAGTTAGTAAGTTTGCAGATGACACCAAAATTGGAGGTGTAGTGGACAGCGAAGAGGGTTACCTCAGATTACAACAGGATCTGGACCAGATGGGCCAATGGGCTGAGAAGTGGCAGATGGAGTTTAATTCCGATAAATGTGGGTGCTGCATTTTGGGAACGCAAATCTTAGCAGGATTTGTACACTTAATGGTAAGGCCCTAGGGAGTGTTGCTGAACAAAGAGCTCTTGGAGTGCAGGTTCATAACTCCTTGAAAATGGAGTTGCAGGTAGATAGGATAGTGAAGAAGGCGTTTGGTATGCTTTCCTTTATTGGTCAGAGTATTGAGTACAGGAGTTGGGAGGTCATGTTGCAGCTGTACAGGACATTGGTTAGGCCACTGTTGGAATATTGCATGCAATTCTGGTCTCCTTCCTATCGGAACGATGTTGTGAAACTTGAAAGGGTTCAGAAAAGATTTACAAGGATGTTGCCAGGATTAGAGGATTTGAGCTTCAGGGAGAGGCTGAACAGGCTGGGGCTGTTTTCCCTGGAGCGTCGGAGGCTGAGGGGTGACCTTATAGAGGTTTACAAAATTATGAGGGGCACGGATAGGATAAAAAGGCAGTCTTTGCCCTGGGATCGGGTAGTTCAGAACTAGAGGGCATAGGTTTAGGGTGAGAGGGGAAAGATATAAAAGGGACCTAAGGGGCAAAGTTTTCATGCAGAGGGTGGTACGTGTATGGAATGAGCTGCCAGAGGATGTGGTGGAGGCTGGTACAATTACAACATTTAAAAAGGCATTTGGATGGGTATATGAATAGGAAGGGTTTGGCGGGATATGAGCCGGGTGCTGGCAGGTGGGACTAAATTGGGTTGGGATATCTGGTTGGCATGGACAGGTTGGACCGAAGGGTCTGTTTCCATGCTGTACATCTCTATGACTCTAAGACCTTAGGATGAAGTCCATCAAGACTTATCAGCTTGCATCTCCATCACGTTGCTCAGTACCACTTCCGTGGTGATTGTAATTTCACCAAGTTCCTATCTTTCTTGCATCTCCTGATTTACACTGCCTCTAAATTACTGTTTTTTTTGTATTCCGTATATTGAACACCAAAAGAAAATATTTTAATTAATTTGCTATTTTCTTATCTCTTGATCTTACTGACTCTTCACTCCCAATCTCAGGAGAACCAACAGTAACTTTATTTAATCATTTCCTTTTTAGATACCTGTAGGAACATTTGCAATCCGTTTTTATATTTCTAGCTAGTTTTCTTTCATACTTTAATTTCTTTCTCTTGACATTTCCACTTTCACAATGTTCTGACCAATCATCTGACCTGCCAGTTATATTTGAGGAATTGTATGCTTTTTCCTTAAGTTTGATGTTTTCCTTCTCTTTTATGAACCATGGTGATGGGTCCTCCCCTTCAAAATTTTCCTCATTGTAGGAATATTCTTAATCTGAGCATTCTGAACTAACTCCTTAACTATTTGTCGCTGTGTTTCTGTTGAGCTCAAATCCATGCCCATGTTGTTGGTCTTAAGTTTAAAAATGCAATATTAGGACCGTGGTTTTCCCTTTCAAACTGGATGTAAAGTTCAGTCATATTGTGGTTGCTGCTGCCCAGAGCAGCCTTTAATCTGAGTCATTAATTAATCCAATCACATTACACTGTACCAAATTCCTCAATTCCAAATCTAATATCACCGCACCATGATTAATTCTGGAATGTTCTATACTGAGAAACTCTCTTGAAAGCATTCTAAGGATTCCTGAGCCAGGCCATGATAGTCAATCTGAGTTTTCTAGTTTCTATGTGGATTAAAATGACCCCATGTCTTTTTTACAAATACAGAATATTTCTATTATTGTACTTCATCCTGTGTTGTTGCTACTGTTTGAAGGCCTGTACACCGCTGTCACTAATGACTTCTTTCTCCTGGTATTCTTCATCTCCACTCAAACTGATTCTACATCCTGATCTGAACCAACCCCAGCTCTAATTACTGCACCAATGACATGTTGTGCTCCTGCTCCATTCTTATTGCTATCTTGTTGATTGTCAATAACCCTCAATATTTAGGACATAGTCCTTGTCATTCTGCAACCAGGTCTCTCTAATGGCTATCAAATCATATTTATTTTCTCCAATGTATGGTATCATTTGATTTATTTTGTTATGAATACAATATGCATTCAGATATAGAGCCTTTTGTTTTTGACTTTTTGTTATCTTTGCTACATATAGTATTGACTGTTTCAGTGAATTCTCACAGCCTTCTCTCTCTGGCTCCACGCCATTCTCCAATCTTCATTTCCATGTTACTAATTTGCTCTGCTGTCTCAAGTTGATCCCTACGTGATTCCTCACCTCCCAGTTTAATTTAAGACTCTCTCCACTTTCCTTGCTATTGGGTTGATTAAAACATTAGTTCCAGTGCTGTTTGGTAACAGGACAGATTCCAATTTCCTCAGCACTGATGCAGTGTCCCCATCTCTCACTTCAGTCTTCCAAATCCACATTCATTTCACAAATGTTATTTGCTCTATGCCAATTTGCCTGAGGCTCAGGTAGTACTCTAGAGATTATTTTTGAGTTGCTGCATTTTAATTAAGTGCCTGGCTTTTCAGACTCTGTCAGAACTGCCTTTTCTAGTTCTGGAGAGAAACTTAACCATAAACATTGGTATGGATCTACTGGCTGAATGTCCTATTTCTATGTTGCTACAATAGAAATAATGCTATGTATATTGTTGACTGACTCATATAATAGCTGGGATTCAGTGGAGCATTCTCAACTCAGACGTTGAATGCTGTAGGTTGACTAAAAACCTGAGCACATAACTAGGCTGATGTTTTGATTTACAACACTATATGTACAATTGAGTGAGTGTTTCAGTGCTGCTTTGAATGAGATGTAAAACTCAGGTCCCACTAATAGATGAATGTAAATGATTCCTATTTGTACCTAAATAATTGAGAAATATTTTGTATCGGAGGTGAATTCATTGTTTTTTTGTAAAAAACACAATTACTGTTTTCAGCTTTTCCAGGCAATTTTATTAACTTCGAAGAAGTGCAAGAGAATTCTACCATTATCCTGGGCATCATTTATCTCTCAACTAGATCGTTTTACAAAATAATTTGCTCATTTGTCACAATGCAGCTTGTGGAACCTTATTTTTTTCCATATTGACTGCTGTGATTTGATATTACAATTTTGTTTAAATTAAAAGTATCAAAAGGACTTGATTTGCTTTAAAACAGTTGGGATTACAAGAGCAGTCCTACATCCATACATGTTTTACTAACATCTGTGGGTACAATACATTATACTTGGTCAAATATCTCACTTATCAGTTCCAAAGAAGAGTCTCATCAGGCTTGAAACATTAACTCTGTTTCGCTCTCCACAGATGTTGCCAGACCTACAGAGTATCTCTAGCACTTTCTGTTTTTAATTCAGATCTGACATTGGCAGTACTTTGCTTCACTTGTAGTAACTTATCAAATTGGATGAAATTATAAAACCATGTCAGTGAATTTTGTACCACTCTTCATGAACGGGGTTATTTGCAAGTTAAAGGAATTGACTTGACTAAATCTTGGGATAAGCCATAATGTAATTTAACTGAATATAATTTCTACCAAGCACTCATTTCTCAAGGAATTACTAGAGCTACCTGGAGTGGCCAACACACAAAATTAGCTGCAGTGAAGCCTGATTTATTTACAGTAACTACAATGCGCATGCAATAGAATTGTAAACCAAGATTGTCAGGCACACCATCTCCACTAGATGGTGCACCCTCATATACTGCCCTCCTCAGCAGTGTCAAGTTACTGTTTAAAGGACCATATTTGTCTCATCTTTTGATAACTCTTGGAGAAAAGATTGCTTGGTGGCTTTCAAATCAGGATTAGGTACCTTTCATAGATGGCATTTAATAAAAATTGCCTGGAAAAGCTGAAAATAGTAGTTGTGTTTCTTACAAAAAAAACAATGAATTCACCTCCGATACAAAATATTTCTCAATTATTTAGGGACAAATAGGAAGTCTTGAAATTACATCCCACTTAAAAGGTATAAACTAATTTTGGATTTATCCTTCATGTCTTTTATGTACCTTACTATATAAAGGGAATTAGAACCAATACCTTTTAATATAAGAATGTAAAGAAAACCTGCAAATGGTTGAGAGGTTGCAATTTAATGGAGTAATTCAGATTTTTTTCTATGTAAGGGAAAGGAGACTGTTCAAATACTGCCTGAAATAAAAAGTATAAATTCATCAATATGACACTATGAACTCCCATTGTTAATGTTCTTGCAGGCCACACGTGTGTATGGAGCAGGAACTGGCCATGGTGGGACACAGACAACCGTGTGTTCAAGCCTTCACCCGAATGGTTAAAGTGTGGAAACAGGGATGTGCTGCACAACGGTGGTGTGTAGGGTATGAAAGGAGGTGAGTAAAATGTTGTTGAATTGATGCAGACCTTGTGCATCTCCAGACACCTTTATAAAAGTTATCACTGTTACCATTTTTGCTTTTTTTTTCTTGGCTGAAATTCAGATTTCAGATAACTCAGTACAGACCAGAGATTTAAACTAAGTTTTTTTTTTTACTTTGTGGCTTTCTGACTTTTAAGAACTGGGACATCAGGGAAGCTGTGCACTTTCTAGCAGTGCTTGAAAACAAGCCAAAACGATTTTCATTGCAGCATTTCATCACTGTTATGTTTTCCTTTTAAGTGTAACATGCATTATGTTAACTTTTTATTTCTTTCGTAAGAAGCCTTATCAGAGCCTTCCAAAACCAGGCTCTGGGATTGCCTATAGACCTCTGCCATTCTTAGTAAACCACAGCCATGCATGGAAGTTCATCTGGAATGAAGGATCCAACATGTTCCTTTTCCTGTGTGGAAACACCTTGTGTACTTCTTCTTTTGCTTCCTCTCAACAGGAATGTGAAGAATGGATGTTCAACTGTTAGTTTATGAGCATGAATTCACTTTCTGGTATAATATCTTGCAAAATATTTTTTAATCTCCCTTTTTTTTAATTCTCTGCTAGAGAATTTATTACAACAAAATAGATAATATAATTAATTGGTAGATGTGTTTTAGATTATGAGGATAGGCAGCAAAACGGAGAGGTTCTCGTCGGGGGGGGGCTTTGTTAGAGAGGAGGTGGATACTTTCATGTCAAGGGTTTATGAGTCTGTGCATTGAGCTTGTGATTGAAGCAGAAACCATGAGCCATTTATGAACAGATCAGGTAGGTTTTTGAAGGAGAAATGTCTCAACTATAACGTCAGACCTGCTGACACTGCTACGCTCTTTGTTCTGTTGGAGAGGTGCAAACAAAATTTGCTCAACACAAATATTTGAAGAGGAACAGGTGTATGACATTCAGCTTCTCTAACCTCCTTCACCATTCAATAAAGTCATGAATGATTTGATTTTAACTTGTAATCCATATTTATGTCTTCCCTTTATAACCTTCCCTCACTCTTGCTTAGCAAGAATCTGCCTGAAAAATATTCAAGGACTCTGGCTCCACAGCTTTTTCCATAAGGTGGTCCCTGGAACTCTCAACACTAAGAAAAATAATTTTACTTCATTTCTATTTTAAGTCATGTCTGGCTTTTGGTTCTCCTATAAGAGTTAAACAACTTCTCCACATACAAACTGTTAAGATCCCTCAGGTTCTTTTATGTTTTTAATCCAGTTGAATCTTATTGTTGTAAACCTAGATACATATAAGTTAGCCTATCTATTTTTCCTAATAAGACAAATGACCTATCTCATTGGTATGTTTGGACCTTCTCTGAATTATCTCCATTTCCATCTTTCCTTAAATAAGGCGATCAATACTGTACACATTACTCCAGTTATAGTCTCAATAGTGCCCAATATAATTGATACATAACCTCCCTATTTTTGTATTCAGTTAAGCTTGCTATTAATGAAAACATGATATTAGCTTTCCTAATTACTTGCTGTACCTGCATGATAACTCTTTATGATTCATGTATGAGGATATTTCAATTTCTCTGTACCTCAGTTGTGCAATCTCTCATCATTGAGATAAAATGCTTTCTTTTTATTCTTCTGCCAAAATGGACATGCTAAATGTTCCCATATTATACTCGATTTGCCAGATCACTTTTTCGACTCTCAATTTTTCTACATCTGCTTATGTTTTTTGTGACAGTTTTCTTTCTGACCTACCTATGTCATCAGCAAATTTGCTACCACTCCTTCTGTTCTTTCATCCAAATTGTTTATATAAGTTGTAAAATATTGAGGTCCTAGCACCAAACCTTGTGATATGCACTTGTTACATCTTCCTAAATACCCAATTATATCTACCCCATACTTCCTGTTGGCCAACCAATCTTGTCTCCTTACCAATATGTGACACCTGACTCAGCAAATTTCTATTTTTTGCAATAACCTTGGATGTGGCACTTTATCAAATGCCTTTTGGAAATCTATCTAGAGTACATAAAATATCCTTTATTCACAGCACATTATGTTCCTAAAGAACTCCAAACAGATTGGTTAAATATGATTTGTCTTTCACAAAACTATGTTGACTCTGCCTACTTATCTTGAACTTGTCTGAGCGCCCCACTTTAACTTCAGTAATAATAGCTTCTAACATTTTCCCTATGATAGATAGCAGATTAACTGGCCTGTAGTTCCTAGTGCAAGCTTGTTTCTCCGAATTTTTTGCTTGGGGACCCTGCAGCCTTCAGGATTCAGTATGAAATTCAGTACTTTAGAACTTGAGCACCATCCTACCCATCCCTAAATTTCAAGCCTTGTCATAACATGAGCTGCCTTTGGCACAGCTAACCCATTTTCATCTACCTCTGGACCCCACTATCAGCTTTCCTTACTCCCTAAACTATCATCTACTCTCTTGTGTGCCTTATTGTGGTTCTCTCTCTCTCTGGGTTCCATCTTGCTATTCTCTCAATCTTTGCATTCCGCTTCCCATTTACAGCATTTAAAAACCTCTTCTTAGCTACCAAAATTTTGAATAAGAGTTACTGGACTCAAAATGTTATCTCTGCTTTCTCTTCTAGTATGCTGTCAGACCTGCTGAGATTCTCCAGCAGTTTCAGTTTTTGTTTCTGTCAAAGATTGGTTGGCTGAATAGTTTCTATTTTATAATTTGGTGCCAGGCAGTGTTCTCATGCACAGCATGAACAAGTGCAAGTCAGCCTTGCAATATGGACTCTCTGATGTATGCCCACTCGTGAGTTGTCAGGAGCAACATGCCCTATCTATTTTATCCCTTTCCTACATCACTTTCAGTAGACTGAAAACAAATACTTGCCACATGTGAAAACTTACATTTAATTCCATCTGCTAATGTTTCAAGATGAAGACTGGTGTCAATGATTAACTGAATTGTGTTAGATGCTTTAAAATAAATAAATTGTTTGATATATTGAACACTTCTCCTTTTACCTGTAGGACTGGGTATTATACTGCCTATAGACAGGTGTACAGTGTGGAGCTCCAGACTATCTATAAATGCTGTCCAGGGTGGAACCAGCAAAATGATGAGCCAGGCTGCTTACATCGTAAGTATCAACCCCTCTTTGATGGTGTTTCAGCTCAGATTTCTGCAGTACAATGACATAAAGATGTTGTCATGTGCGTTTGCCCATGAGCACTGAGGAATTGGTCCTGGAAGGGGGGGTATAAACCTGACAGCAGGTCAGGACATCAGCTTGTCCTTGGAGTGGAGACATTAAAATGAGGGCACAAAAAATGTTTGTATCTGTGGATACCTCCCTAAATATGCAAAAGAAAATTAATTAGACAAGGACAGTTGTTACAAAATGAATATTGCTGAATGTGTCAGTTAAGAAAGTTAACATTAAGGCACTTCACCTGAATGCTCATAGCATTCATACCAAAGCAGACGAACTAATGGCACAGATCATCGTGAGTGAGTATGATGTCGTAGGCATCACAGAGACGTGGTTACAGGGGGGTCAGGACTGGCAGTTAAACATCCAAGGATTTTCAACTTATCGAAAAGACAGGGAGGTGGGCAGAGAGGGCGGGGTTGCCTTGTTAGTTAAGAACAAAATTAAATCTATGGCACTGAATGACATAGCGTTAAATGATGTGGAGTCTGTGTGGGTGGAATTGAGGAACCACAAAGGCAAAAAAACCATAGTGGGAGTTATGTACAGACCTCCTAACAGTGGTCAGGACCAGGGGCGCAACATGTACCGGGAAATAGAGAAGGCCTGTCAGAAAGGCAAGGTCACGGTGATCATGGGGGACTTCAATATGCAGGTGGACTGGATAAATGTTGCCAGTGGATCCAAAGAAAGGGAAATCATGGAATGCTTACAGGATGGCTTTTTGGAACAGCTTGTCATGGAGCCCACAAGGGAGCAGGCTATTGTGGACCTAGTGCTTTGTAATGAACCAGACTTTATAAAAAATCTTAAAGTAAGGGAACACTTAGGAAGCAGCTATCATAATATGGTAGAGTTCAGTCTGCAGTTTGAAAGAGAGAAGGCAAAATTGGATTTAATGGTGTTACAGTTAAATAAAGGTAATTATGAGGGCATGAGAGAGGAACTGACGAAAATAGACTGGAAGCAGAGCCTAGCAGGGAAGACAGTAGAGCAAAAATGGCAGGAGTTTGTGGGTAAAATTGAGGACACTGTACAGAGGTTCATCCCCAAGAAGAGAAAGATTATCCGGGGAGGGATTAGACAGCCATGGCTGACAAAGGAAGTCAGGAAATCTATCAAAGAAAAAGAGAGATCCTATAAAGTGGCCAAGAGCACTGGGAAATCAGAAGATTGGGAAGGCTACAAAAACAAACAGAGGATAACAAAGAGAGAAATAAGGAAGGAGAGGATCAAATATGAAGGTAGGCTAGCCAGTAATATTAGAAATGATAGTAAAAGTTTCTTTCAATACGTAAGAAACAAACGACAGGCAAGCGTAGACATTGGGCCACTTCAAACTGATGCTGGAAGGCTAGTGATCGGAGATAAGGAAATAGCAGGAGAACTTAATAAGTACTTTGCATCAGTCTTCACAGTGGAAGACATGAGTAATATCCCAACAATTAAAGGGAGTCAGGGGGCTGAGTTGAGTATGGTTGCCGTTACAAAAGAGAAAGTGCTAGAAAAGCTAAAAGGTCTTAAAATTGACAAATCTGCTGGCCCCGATGGGCTACATCCTAGAGTTCTGAGGGAGGTGGCTGAGGAAATAGCGGAGGCGTTGGTTGAGATCTTTCAAAAGTCACTGGAGTCAGGGAAAGTCCCGGATGATTGGAAGATCGCTGTTGTAACCCCATTGTTCAAGAAAGGATCAAGGCAAAAGATGGAAAATTATAGGCCAATTAGCCTAACCTCGGTTGTTGGTAAAATTCTAGAATCCATCATTAAAGATGAGGTTTCTAAATTCTTGGAAGAGTGGGTCAGATTAGAACAAGTCAACATGGATTTAGTAAGGGTAGGTCGTGCCTGACAAACCTGTTGGAGTTCTTTGAAGAGGTGACAAGTAGGTTAGACCAGGGAAACCCAGTGCATGTTATCTACCTAGACTTCCAAAAGGCCTTTGATAAGGTGCCACACGGGAGGCTGCTGAGCAAGCTGAGGGCCCATGGTGTTCGAGGTGAGCTACTGGTATGGATTGAGGATTGGCTGTCTGACAGAAGGCAGAGAGTTGGGATAAAAGGTTCTTTTTCGGAATGGCAGCCGATGACAAGCGGTGTCCCGCAGGGTTCAGTGTTGGGGCCGCAGCTGTTCACGTTATATATTAATGATCTGGATGAAGGGACTGGGGGCATTCATGCGAAGTTTGCCGATGATACAAAGTTAGGTGGACAGGCAGGTAGTACTGAGGAAGTGGGGAGGCTGCAGAAGGATCTAGACAGTTTGGGAGAGTGGTCCAGGAAATGGCTGATGGAATTCAATGTGAGCAAATGCGAGGTCTTGCACTTTGGAAAAAAGAATACAAGCATGGACTACTTTCTAAACGGTGAGAAAATTCATAAAGCCAAAGTACAGAGAGATCTGGGAGTGCTAGTTGAGGATTCTCTAAAGGTAAACATGCAGGTTGAGTCGTGATTAATAAAGCGAATGCAATGTTGTCAATTATCTCAAGAGGATTGGAATATAAAAGCACTGTTGTGCTACTGAGACTTTATAAAGCTCTGGTTAGGCCCCATTTGGAGTACTGTGTCCAGATTTGGTCCCCACACCTCAGGAAGGACATACTGGCATTGGAACGTGTCCAGCGGAGATTCACACGGATGATCCCTGGAATGGTAGGTCTAACATATGAGGAACGGCTGAGGATCCTGGGATTGTATTCATTGGAGTTTAGAAGATTAAGGGGAGATCTAATACAAACTTACAAGATGGCTTGGAGAGGGTGGACGCTAGGAGGGTGGATGCTAGGAAATTGTTTCCATTAGGCGAGGAGACTAGGACCCGTGGCCACAGCCTTAGAATTAGAGTGGGTAAATTCAGAATAGAAATGCGGAGACATTTCTTCAGCCAGAGAGTGGTGGGCCTGTGGAATTCATTGTCACAGAGTGCAGTGGAGGCTGGGACGCTAAATGTCTTCAAGGCAGAAATTGATAAATTCTTGATGTCACAAGGAATTGAGGGCTACGGGGAGAATGCGGGTAAGTGGAGTTGAAATGCCCATCAGCCATGATTGAATGGCAGAGTGGACTTGATGGGCCGAATGGCCTTACTTCCGCTCCTATGTCTTATGGTCTTATGGTGTCAATACATCCTCTAAACCTCAAAAGAATGGGGAGCACTCTTGATGTGAAATACAATTTTACAAAATGCAGCACTTGTCAATATAAATGTAGAGTAGGCCCCACCAACAGATGGTAATAACCTTTTTGATGCACTAATTTTTTTTTCTTGTTATGCATTAACCACATGTATTTCTCTAAGATGGAATATGGCACACCAAGTTCTAGTTGTGTCACTGTCTACTCTTCTGGGAGAAGGTTAGGCACAAGTGACCAAATTAGACTATCCATTGCCATTAATCCCCATCCAGTGTGTGGGCAATACAGGAGACAATGACTGCTTCATGCTTCATGGTTCATTCAAAAAAGTAGGCAGACAGTGGGTTCAACAACTCATTTCAGTTGTTATAAAACCCATCTTGTTCATCAGTCCCTCTTCAGAAGGGAAATTTGCTGACTTTCATATGACTCCAGACCCACAGTAATGTAGTTGACTCGTAATTGCCCTCTGAAATGGCCTAAAAACCCTCTTAGTTCAAGGGATACTGGGGATAGGCAACAACTGCCATTAACTTCATGCCCATATCCCAAGAAAAAAGTGAAGTGAAAGCAAATTAATTAGTTTTTAGAATGAGGAAAAGAATTGAATTCCTGAAAATGCACAGATATTTTTAAGAGTATGGTGTTGTGTTTTCCTAGCTACATGTGCTATTGGAACTTGCTTCAATGGAGGCAAGTGTGCTGAAGGAATCTTTCAAGCCTGCCAGTGTCCAGAGGGATTCCAGGGCCCTCGTTGCCAATATGGTAAGTTCTTGCAATATTGACTCACTTACTAAATACATTTAAATCTTATTTGGTGCAAGAAAGATTCATGAAAAGACTCCGAATCATACAATTGCTTTGCAGTTAGAGAACGTAAAGACATCACATTTGTTTTACATGTCAACACTTGATTGGCTTCAATGGTTGATGTTAAACCAGGCAAGCTGTTCACACTGTAAAATGGTTCAAAACTGGGGAAATACTTTTAAACTTTACTCAAACAAAAGCATAGTAGACAAAGCCAATCAGTAATGAGGAGAACTTAGGAGTACATATAGGTTCAAAAGACAATATCTGGCAAATAAAAGAGAATAAAAGGAATTGGAAAGAAGGTAGAAAAATTACATGTGAAGAACAGGCAAGGTGCTCCATGGAAAAAGTCATTTCCTGTTCTTAAGATTTCTAGTTCAGGGTGAAGTTCAGATGAATTCTGTCCAAAGCTAACAATGTTTAGAGAAGAGCCCTGTTCAGCAGGACTTTTCTGTTAACTTTCCTAGTCTGGATGGTGTGTTACCTGCAGGAGAATTGTAGGGCCACTCAGCTCCTGACCTAGACCTTGTTCCAAATATGGACCATATAAGAGCTGATCTTGAGTTGAGGTGAGAGTGACTGCTGTTGAAATCAAAGTATTTGAATTACATGCAGCAAGAATGAACCTGTGCAAAACTGAAGCCAGTGGGAATCAAGAGGTGGGGAGCAATCTCCACTGTTTGGAGTCTTTGGGACAGTAATCCAGAATCCCAGTCTGATGGCATTTCATGTGGCAAAATGTGAGATTATCCACTTTGCTAGAAGGAACACATGTACCATGTATTTCTTGTATGGTAAGTAATATTGAGAATGTAGATGCCCAAAGAGATCGAGGTGTCCTTCTCCATTAGTCACTGAAGTCTAACATGCAGGTGCAACTAAGGAAGGCCAAAGAAATGAGTTGAGTACAGGAGTAGTGAAAAACTAGGAGAAAGTGAGGACTGCAGATGCTGGAGATCAGAGTTTAAAAATATGTTGCTGGAAAAGCGCAGCAGGTCAGGCAGCATCAAAGGAACAGGAGAATCGACGTTTCGGGCATAAGCTCTTCTTCAGGAAGAAGGGCTTATACCCGAAACGTCGATTCTCCTGTTCCTTTGATACTGCCTGACCTGCTGCGCTTTTCCAGCAACACATTTTTAAGCTACACGAGTAGTGAAGCCTTACTTCAGTTGTATAGGAGCCGACTTAGAGTACATGCGCACTTTTGGTTTCCTTACTTGGGAAAGAGTTTGTTGCCATAGAGGAGGTGCACCGCAGTTTCACCAGACTTGTCCCTGGGATGACAAGACTGTCCTATGAAGAGAGGTTAGGTAAACTGAGCCTGTATTCCTTAGACTTTGGAAGAATGTGAGATGATCTTATTGAACTCTACATAATACTTCAAGGGATAGACAGGGTAGATGTAGGTACGGTAATCCAGAACTAGGAGTACAATTTGAAAATAAGAATAATGCAATTTCGTGTTGAAGTGAGAGGATTTTTTTTCTTTTAGAAGGTTATGAATTTATGGAGTTCTTTTATCTCAGAGGGCTGTAAAGATCCTCAGTCAGCACCTACAAAAACCACAACCACTTCTATTTAGAAGGGCAAGGACAGCAGATATATGGGAACACCACCACCTTCAAGCTCCCCTCAAAGCCACTCACCATCCTGACTTGGAAATATATTGCTGTTTCTTCACTGTCTCTGGGTCAACACCCTGGAATTCCCTTCATAATGGCATTGTGGGTAAACCCATGGCAAGTGGACTGCAGCAGTTCAAGAAGGCAGATCACCACCACCTTCTCAAAGGCAACTAGGGATGGGTAATAAATACTGGCCCACCCAGTGATGCTCACACCCCATAAAATGAATAAATTTAAAAAACTTTAAACATCTCTGATGAATGGTGCATAAGATTGTCTTGGATTTTCCTTGGAACTCCTTCAGCTCCACCATTGTGAAAGGCAGCAGACATCCTGGTCATATGTAGGTCAGCATGATCCCCCTGATCTTCTACATCAGCTTTCACAATGGAAGGATAACTGTTCCAAGAATATTAACGGTCATCTAAACATACCAACAAAGGCTGGACTGAGAGCTTTGAACTGAACTCCATTATATATCAAAACATTGACAATACTCAGACTTAGGCTGATAAGTAGAGAGTAATATTCATGTCAGAAATTGAACCGGACTAGAAATACTATGGCTAGGTCAGCAGCTAGGAATCCTGCAGCAAGTAACCCACTTCCTGTCTCCCCAAAGCCTGTCACCCACCTACAAGGCACTTGTCAGGCATGTGATGCATTAGGACAGAAGACAACAGCACTGGAGTAGGCCATTCAGTCCATTGTATTTAATGGCAGAGCAGGCTCAATCATGGTTGATTGAATAGTCAAGGATTTTTACCCACACTATGCACATTGATAATCAGAAATCCAATAATCTCAACATTAAACATATGTAAGGACTGAGTTTCTATTGGTGAATTCCTACAGTGCATTTTCTAGATAGTACACACTGCTGCTACTGAGCATTGATGGTGGGTGGAGTGGATGCTTGTGGATGTACTGCAAATCAAGTTCTGTGTATATGCACTTATGTTGGTGTTGAGAGTTCAGTAGAATATTGTCTACTGAACTATACTGTACTATTGTCATAACTTTGAAGAGTGGTGGAAAGTCTCCAGCTATGTCTCTGGTATATCACAAATGGTTGAATGTTGATGTTACTATTCCCTGTTTGAATTACCTTTTAGTATATGCGCACTTATATAATAACAGTCATGAACTTAACTTTCTCGAGATGTTTTACCTCTGATTAATTTTTAATGTCATAACGGTGGGCATAGAAAGATAGCTGGTGTTAAATGTGTCAGTAGTAGTTTTAAAAGTTATTGAGATTTACAGATCCCTTCAAAAATGTGTGTGTCAAGAGATGTTAATCCATGGGTAAAACATTTTCCCTCAGCCGCACAGGGCAGATTTTTCTCAGATTGGTGGCTCATGCGAAAGAGCTGGGAAAATCCTGGAAACAGATGAAGAAGAGCTGGGATCCAGATGTGATCATGTCACCTTCTTGCTTTCCCCAAAATGATATTGAAGGCGAGTTGGAGCTTCCCCAGATCTGTCAAGTGATTAATGATTAACTTATTGAGAAGCTAATTATGAAATCCTTTAACACTGAGTTCTGCGTTTCCAAGAAGTAGAACATGTTTCCCAGCTTGTTAACAACTTGTCAGTGCCATGAGATGAAGTTACAACAGGAAAGTCATCTTCAGTGAAACAGGCAAGCTGTGAATGTTTGACAGAGAGAATAACTTGTCTTACTTAGTGTTTTCAAACCACTGGATATCTCAAAGCACTTTGCAGCAAAAACACCCCTGCATTTTCACTGTCAACATTATTGCAATGTATAGCAGTCAGTATGCAGACAGCCAATTTGCACTACAATATTAAAATGTTGTACAAACATCATTGAGGAGTGAGAGTAGACCATTTGAACCCTTGAACCACCACCATTCCATAAGATCATGGCTAATCTGATTACTCCACATTCCTGCCTATCCCTGATAACCTTTCATCCCTTTGTTTATCAAGAATCTATCTCTGAGTGGAATAATATTCAAAGACTATGCTTCATTTGAGGAAGTGAGTTCCAAAGACTCATGATTCTCAGAAGAAAAAAATCTCATGACCCTTGCTTGTCGATTCTTTTGCCTGCACCTTGTCATGACCTCTCAGGATCTTCTATGTTTCAAACAAATCATCTTCCACTCTTCTGTATTCCAGTGGAGACAAAGCCAGCCTGTCCATCCTTTATACATGACACCTCATCATTCTAGTTATTAATTCAGTGAACCTTCCCTGAGCTTCTTCCAACGAATTCATATCCTTACTTAAATAATGACTCCATTTTTCTTTTTCTGTTGTTGATAAAACAATAACTATTGAACAGGTCATGAAGGATAAGTGCTCTATTTTTCTTCATAGAAGTGATGCACAATATTTTTTACATACTCAAGAGTACAGAGAAAGAACTTTCATTTAAAACCTCATCCGAGAAACAGAACCTTTGATGGTGGATTACTCCCTCAACAGGGATGTCAGCATTGATTTAATTTTCAAGCCCTGTAATTGGGATTGAATCTGAAACTTTGTTACTCAGCTGCAAGTGTGTCACCAACTGAAGCATGGCTGATGTGAAAGTGATTAGTTACAATGCTTGCAGTAGCTGGTGGAATTTAAATTCAATTAATAAATCTGGAATATAAAGCTAGTCTCAGTATTAGTGACCCCATAAGCCTGCCATCAATTGTCGTTTTTAAAAAAATCTAATTTACTTATGTCCTTTAAGGAAGAGAATCAGCCATCTTTATCTGGTCTATCCTACATGTGACTCCAAGCTTACAGCAGTGTGGGTTGACTCTTCATTAGCTTCTCAAAAGGATTGGCAAGCCACACAGATCAAGGGCAGCCCTATAGATCCGATCTAAGATTAAAGCAGAATTTTTTTGAGAAGACTTGTAGCTCAGGTTGATGATAAGTATGTAAGTTAGTTTGCTGAGCTGGAAGGTTTGTTTTCAGACATTTCATTACCATGACTAGGTAACATCATCAGTGAGAGTCTCTGGTGAAATGCTGGTGGTATGCCTCCCCCCCCCCAGTTTATAGGTCTTGGTTTCTTAAGGGTGATGTCACTTCTGGTTCTTTTTTTTTCAAGGAAAAGTAGATAAGATCTAAATTGATGTGTTTTTCTGATGGAGTTCTGGTTAGAATACCATGTCTCTCAGAATTCTTGCGTGTCTTTGTTTCACCTGTCCAGGGATGTGTGTGTTGTCCGAGTCAAAGTGGTGTCCTTCTTTGTCTGTGTGTATGGAAACTAGTGATAGTGGGCCATAAAACAGAAACTCAGCAGGAGTGGTACCGTATGTGATGAAAGAGACCGAGTTCATGATTTGAGTCCAGTATGACTCTCTTTCAAAACTGGTGATCAGATCTAAGCTCTGCTGTCCTGTCGAATATTGAGAAGATGTAAGGCTCAATATATAAATCCCTATTCTCCATAATGGGAGAGCCTAGTACTTTAATTCAAGGCTGAAATATTTGCATCCGTTAGAACTGCTGAATGGATAATCCATCTCCGCCAGCACTGTGTACCACCTACAAGATGCACTTCAGTAACTGACCAAGGCTCTTTAGGCAGCACTTTCTAAATCTGTAAACCTTACCATTTGGAAGGGCAAGTGCATCACCTACAAGTTTGTCTCCAAGCCAGTAGCCATTCTGACTTGGAACTATATAGTCTTTCCTTCAGTGTTGTTGGGTCAACTGTTGATTCCTAACAGCACTGTGGGTGTACATGTACTCCAATGATTGTAGCAGTTCAAGAAAGCAGCTCACCACCACCATCTTCTCTTAGGGTTGGGCAATAAATGCTCATCTAACGGTGATGTCAACATACCACAAACAAGTTTTGAAAAGGTTAGCGATGGGTGGCAAATTCTTGCATTGCCCATATCCCATATAAGATGATCAAGAGTGAAGGCTCCAGTCATGACTGTTCTATTACTGCTGTTCAGAGCATCCCTGTAAGTTCTACCATTTCTTGACTGGTAATTCCTGATGAAGAGCTCACGCTTGGAACGTCAACTCACCTGTTCCTCAGATCTGCCTGACCAGCTATGCTTTTCCAGCACCATACGTTTTGAGACTGGCAATTGACAAAGTCTTGAAACCTCTTGTGGTGCATAGAAATTGGCATGGACCTGTTGGTGTGAAAACTATATTCTGTGCTGTGGATATTATATAAAACTACTATGTATAATGAATTCTTCAAACTACTTCCTGTGTGTTTGCTCTCTTCCTCTGGTTCTGCAGGATTTTAAATGACAAGACTCTGAAGTCTCATGCTCAATCGAAAATTTAGAAGCAGATAATCATCTTTGCTTCCTGGTGGGCCATCTTCTCCCAAAGAAATAAAAAAATACTGACAGGATATATAATAGGCAGCCAGCTGGCCTATATATTGCGTACAGTTAGATAGCAAATCTGTCACCCTTGCAAACAAGCTTCTATTAGTCTAAGTTTTCTTCTCTTCTTGCAATTTCTCTTGATGTTTTAGCATTTTTCCTTCCCTGCTGTTCAAGTTGGTACGGTGGTTCAGTGGTTAGCAGTGTTGTCTCAGTGCTAGGACCTGGGTTCAATTCCAGCCTTGGGTGACTGTGTCGTGTCTGTGTTGAGTTTGCTTGTTCTACCCATACCTGTGTGGCTATGCTCTGGTTTCCTCCCACAGTCCAAAGCTGTGCAGATTGTGGTTAAGCCATGGTAAATATGAAAGTTGTAGACATACTGGGGTCTGGGTGGGATACTCTTTGGAGGGTTGACGCGGACCCGATGGGCTGAATGGCCTCTTTCCTCACTGTGTAGGGATTCTACATTTTAAAGTGGCATTCTTCCTCTTTCCTCCCACTTGACCTTTCTCCCTCTTTTTAATGTCACTTGTCATTCTGTACCCCTCACTTTTTCACCCTCATATAGCTCTTCACTTCTTAATCTGAAAATTCCCAATAGTCAGCAATCGTGTCAAATCACTTAGAGCTGGTAGAGCAAGTAGAAACAGGCAGTGTTAATAGAGGAAGAACAAAGAACTGAGCCAATGGAGGAGGAGACAGTAGTACTTGCCTTAAACACAATGATGAACTTTTTCAAAAGAGCTAACATAGAACATAGAACATTACAGCGCAGTACACGCCCTTTGGCCCTTGCTGTTGCCCCGACCAATCATACCAATCTGAAGCCCATCTAACCTACACTATTCCATGTACGTCTATATGTTTGTCCAATGACGACTTAAATGCACTTAAAGTTGGCGAATGTACTACCGTTGCAGGCAAAGCATTCCATACCTTCACTACTCTCTGAGTAAAGAAACTACCTCTGACATCTGTCCTATATCTATCATCCCTCGATTTTAACCTAAGCATATGGGCCAGACCTTGTTAAAATGATGAATTTATGTACTCAAATTAAGGTTCATATTTTCCGCTTCAAACTTCTCTTCCCTCTTGTGCAGATTTCAAATAGCTGCCTTGGTTAATGGTAGCAGGATCCCAGAAATCTGTGTGCATGGTTGAGTCTGATCCTTCACAAATTCAGAAGTTTTTTTTCTGTCCAGAGCTTTATGTCCTCTCTATGACTCGGTTGATTGGGTTCTAATCCATGCCTTTTCAATTGACTACTTGAATTGGACAACACATAAATTTTAAAGAATTGTTACTCAGCAAGGCATTCCAATCAACAGCTCATACTTAACCTGTGTCCCGCTGAAAATGTCAGGAATTCCTCTGAACTTGAAACAAGACGGACATTTGGATCCAGTTAAGGGGAAAATATTTGTACGCAAGCATTACATTAAATACTGAGGGCAGTTGTAGAGTATGGTTAGGGCAAATATAATATTATGTTAAATACACAATTTTAGGTATATTACTCAACCACAACTGCAAGTTTACAGAGACTTACTGACACAGCTTCCATGAATTCAGCATCCCCATCAAATACTGACATGCTATTCTGAATGAATGATGCACAAACAACAATTTACATACTTATAGCTCCTTTTCCTGCAGTAAAAGATCTCAAGTGACTTCACAAAAGAATGATCAAACAACACTTGAAACAAGGACATGTCAAGACATATGATCAAACATTGGCTACATGAGGTAGTGTTAAGGATTATTTTAAAGAAAGAGGGAGTGCAAGCAATGAAAGAAGCTTGCAGTTCGCTGCAGCTAACCAGTGACTCCCACTGAAAAACCATGTTGTATTTGTCCATTGTTGCCTGTGACGTGCATCAGAATAATATCTACATTCTATGGCTGCTCTCGTCAGTATCCTCTATGTCCTACTGTCTCGAGGATTATGGTAAACTGTCATTTGTGAGTGGTATAAATACTGCTGCAGCTTGGTTTGGTCGGAAAGTTCTGGAACACAGGTCTTCAGTACTATTGCTGGAATGTTGTCAGAGCCCAGAGTTTTTTTAGTATCTACTGCCTCTAGTTGATTCTGGACATCACATGGGATGTATTGAATTGTCTGAAGGCTAGAATCTGTGATGCTGGAGGAAGCTGAGATTGATAATCCATTCAGCATATCTGCCTGAAAACTGTTGTGAATGTTTCAGACTTCTCTCTTGAATTGATGTGCTGGGTTTCTCCATTATTGAGGAAGGAAGTATTTGTGGAGTCACTTCCTCCAGTTATTTAATCGTCCACCACTATTCTTGACTGGATATGGCAGGACTGCAGAGCTTAGATCTGATCTGTTTGTTGTGGAGTCACTTACATCTGCCTATCACTTGCTTATGTTGATTGGCATGGAAGTAGTCCTGTTTTGTCACTTTGCCAGCTTGACATCTCTATCTTTAGGTATCAAACACAGAATTGCTGGAGAAATTCAGCAGGTCTGGCAGCATCTGTGGAGAGAAAGCAGAGTTAATATTTCAGGTTGGGTGACCCTACTTCAGAAGTTATATTTATTGGATGTTTGTTACGATGTGATTGTTATATTATTCAATAAAACAAGTCAATGTTTAACAACTAGATCAATTAGACATTGGGTTATCTATATCAGTGAATGAATGTGTACATTAATTCTGTTGAGCAGAGATTATATTTTACCAGAAGTTATTGATCTGTGTGGAAACCATTATCCGTATTTTGAAGACTTGATTCCTATTTGGGAGTGGATCCAAATCTACCTTCCTTGGTTCTGCCTTAAAAGGAAGTGCGGCTTTAGCTAGTTTTAACCCGTCATCACTAGGCGAGTGTCTTGTACAGAAGTCTCAAATATTTTGTCTTAAATGCACATATTAATGACCACAATTCCACCAATATTAAATCTGGTGTACCTATTATCATATTTTATCATTTTAAAATTTTGTATAGGAGCTAATATATGGATTAATTTATGATTTCTTTTTGTGAACAGATCTTATTGGTCAAGCATTGTGTGTTTCGTGTAGGAAGAGCCATTGCTTGGTGAAGCTAATGTCTTTGTGGTTCTAGTATAATTATCCATTAAAAGGTCAGGCAACCTGTTGCTGTCTATATCTATAAAGTGAAGTGAAATGTAAGATTAGTCAAATACAGAGTTTGCCATCCATAGCTTTACCTGCTCAGTGTCTGATTGCAAACAAACTACTAGGAAATTAATCAGTAAATTTTATATAACAGATCATTTTAATTGGGAGTTCTAGATGTTATGGACTGCTAGCTTGAAACTCATCGCTGAGGTTGTTGAAATCCGTTAAAAGCCCTGCAACTTTATCCTGCTAATTGTTACCCCTTCTTGCCCTTCAGTGAGAAGGTTTTGGGTTTGAGTCCCACTCCAGGTTTTGAATCCAAAAATTGAGGCTGACTCCTGGTGCAACACTGAAGGAGAATTGTGTTAAAAGTGCAATATTTCTGATGAGACATTAACTGAGGCTTTGTTTGTACTTTCAAATGGATGTTAAAGTTCCTATGATATAATTTTGAAAAAGGAAAGGGAAAGTCAGAAGCACAGACTATCTACTTGTGATTATATGCCTATTTGTGGGGAGCTTACTGTGTCAAATTGCTGAGGTGTTTCCTATATTGCAGAGTGACAGTTCCTGCAAAATACTGTGTGAACTGCTTTGCAGTGCCTGGAGGTTATGGTAAGGACCATGTTACTACAGACTTCGTCTGTTTCCTAAAAGCCAATGTTAACATTGTACTGCATCCCACTTTCCAAAATCTACCTTACAGCTTTTATGTTTTTGAAGAGTTTGTTGAGTGCAGGACTGAGAGACCGCCAACACTTTGATGAATAGCACAATTCCTGAGAATTTCTACAATATTTCACTACTTCTGCTCTTGACCCCATGAGCTGTTCTGTGTTCACTCCATCCAGCAAGCACTTTAGAAACAGCTGTTCATAATTACCAGTTAGCAACATATTGGTTGGAGCACTCACAAAGGAATGGCTTCCCTGAAGCAGGGTTAAATTCAATATGTTAGTGTTTGGATATGGAGGTTGATTGTCAGAGAATCAGAGTTGAATCAAGTGTTTTGCATGCACATATATGTATCCGCACTTGGCTTATCAAGTCAAATTTGTTTGATGCTTTCTGTCACGCAGGGCAAAAAAAAAACACATTATGTTTTATGAAATTCCTTTTTTTAATATATCTCCGTCATATGGTAGAAAAATAATATATTTGAATATTGGACTCTATAGCGTAGAGAGAATGACATGATTTTAGGAGTCAGGATAACTTGATAATATTTTTGAGATTCGGACAGCTTTGAAATTGCGTTATGAAGATCTGATTTATATGTCAAGGAATTTTATAGGCTTGAGAATATGACTGTAATAACAAAATAGTGTGAATGCTTTCAGAGATTTGCTGACATGTGGCCTTCTAATCACCCACTGAAATGACCCTGTTGCAGAAAATCTATGCAATATAGAGAGTTGGGCAAGCCTTGGGAATGAATCCTTTTTACCTTTAAAGAAAGAACTGATGGACAGAAATGGTTTTGCATTAAGACTAATACTATTCTGTCCACTTGAGAAAGACTGTGTGCTGGAGTGAAATATAATTGATGAGGTGTCTTCCTCCCCTCAGCGACATCATGTATCTTTTTTTATGGGGTTAATTCTTTAACATTTGGGAACACTTCACAAATCAACTGCCACTAATAATATGAAGTGACCTTAGGGTATAGTCCTCTTCTAAGTGGAACCAGGTCACACAGGTGTTAAGTGTAATCTGCAGTAAAAAGAATCATTTTGATTATAACTGCAAATTTAAGTATGTTTGCTCTTTTAGAATATTTTGCTAACCTGTTTTTTTAAATATATTTTTATTGGAAAAATAGATTTTTTAATATTACAACAAGTACAAAACAACACAATTCAAAACAGTACAAGAGAAAAAACCCAAGTAAAATAAAAACCCCAACCTACTCTCATGTACAAATATATAAACATATAGAAAAGTATATAATAAAAAAAACCCAAACTGGCTATTTAACTAAACATATAAATAACCAACAACAAACTAATAAATAGTAATAACTCAGCCCAGCCAAACAAAACGCTCATACGTTCACAGTTCCTCCTCCCCGGATATTGAACTCGTAAAACACAATCATTACGGCTATATAAAAGCCCTTGTTAACGTGGCAGATAAATCTGTGTCAAGGTATTCCAAAAAGGGTTGCCATGTCTTATAAAAATTCTCAGTTTTGTGGTATACTGTATTTGTGAGAAAATCCAAGGGAATATGCTTAATAATGATCAACCACCAACCTGACAGCCCCGGGGTGGCGGTGGTTCAGATATCCAACCTACGAAGATATTTTTTTCTTGTGTAGAACGTGAGAACATTGAAAATTTTTTTCTTATGCACGTCTGTAAGAAATTCAGTGGGCAGGCCCAAAAGGAGAGAGGTGGGGTCCTTCTCCACCCTTACAACCAAAAGCCTTTCCACTGCACCTGCCACAGCACTCCAATATGTTTGAAGCCTATTGCAGGACTAGAGATAATGGGTAAGAGTGCCCGTGCAGACCTTACACTTGGGACATGCTGAAGATATCCCTGGTTTAAAGTCCGGAGCCAAGTGCATCCTGTGGAAAATCTTCAACTATAAAGCATGGGTCCTATTGCAAATTGATATCTTCCTTGCATTCTCCCAAATATCCTCCCATGCCTCTGAGGAAACTTCAACACCCAGCCCTCTCTCCCATATCATCATGCAGAGTCGATCAAACTCATCTGAGGGGGCACCCTCCCCAATTGATGATATAAAGTACTGACAGAGTGTACTCTTAGCCCTTAGCACCCCCCTCTCTATGTTGGATTTGTAGAGATCAGTTAAAAGTGTGGTTTTGTTTGAATAAAATCCCTAACTTGAAAAAAAAACAAAAGAGGTCTGTATTAGATAACTCTTACTTCTGTACTAACTGATCGAAGGACATCATTACATCTCCCTCAAATAAATTGCCCTTGCAAATCATACCCCTAGCTGCCCAACGTTTAAATCCTGAATCTATCATACCTGGTTGAAAACCCGGCATGCCCACTAACAGTGTAAACAAAGATGTTTTGCCAATATTGCCTTCCCTCTGCCAAATTGCCCTCCATGCTTTAACAATATTGATAACTATTGGGTTATGGCAATATTCCCTAACTGTCCTCATTTTGTCAAAAAATAGCAAACTGGTAAGGGAGCATCTTGCTTGGGAAACTTTGACATCTAGCCATATTGAAAAGGATCTCTACAAACCCAATCACTCACGTAGGACAAAAGTGAGCTTAATTGGTAATTTTTAGTGTCTGGAAGGTTCATTCCCCCCAATTTGTAAGGCAGTTGCAGTTTGGCTAGTTTAATGAGGGGCCGCGTATGATGCCAAATAAAGGAGCTGAACCAGCCGTTCAGTCTCCTGAGTGTTTGCTTATTGAAAATCAGGGGGAGCATCTGTATAACGTATAGCAAACAGGGAAGAATATTCATCTTAATAAGCGGTATTCGACCCAACCACGAGACTGGAAGTGCCTCCCATCTTTGAAGATCTTGTCTAATTTTTTTCAAATAATTGGATAAAATTGGCTTTGAACAGCCGACCTAGAACTGGAGTAATGAATTTGTCCAAATACACAAAACCCCTCTATGACCTCCTAAATGGGAATCTATAGTCGCCCTCAAGAGCTAGCTCCCTCGTAAGACTACCCTTATGCTTAGCCTCTGATTTTGCAAAATTAATCTTGTACCCTGTAAAAGCGCCAAATATGTGAATGCATTGTATCAGGCGAGGCACTGAAGCTGCTGGATTTGTCAAAAAAATTAGGATATCGTTTGCATACAACGAAATCTTATGTAAGTTTGACCCCACTTCTGGAGCTGATATATTGGGATCCCCATGAATGGCCTCTGCCAATGGTTTAATCACCAACATAAAAAGTAATGGTGATAGGGGACAGCTCTGCTGACTGCCCCTAAAAATATTAAAATTGCTTGATCATACCCCATTGGTGATGACCACCACGAGAGGGACACCGTAGAGAACCTTTACCCATCTTATAACGACTTTGCCCAAACCAAACCGCTCCAGAGTATAGAAAAGGTATGACTACTCAACTCAGTCAAATGCCTTCTGTGCATCTAGAGAATTCACCAATCCCTGCATTGGTTGTTGTTGGCATGCTTGAATTACATTAACCAGCCTCCGAACATTATTGGAGGATCTGTGACTCTTTATGAAGCCCGTCTGATCCTCTTTAATAATAGAAGGTAACACAGTCTCAAGCCTTAACACGAGAGTCTTAGAGAGGATTTTAACGGGCACATTTAAGAGTGAGATGGGCCTGTATGAACCACAGTCTTCTGGGTCCTTCCTTTTTTAAGGATAAGTGAAATATTGGCCTCTCTCAGAGATGGCGGGAGACAATTGTGACTGTATGAATCATTAAACATATTGAGCATCGGGCCTGACAGTATACTTATCAATTCCTTATAGAATTCACTGGGCGGTCCATCAAAACCAGGTGCATTTCCACTCTGAAGCTGCCTCACAGCTTCCTGCACTTCTTGCTCTGATAATGGGGCATTGAGAAAGGACTGTTGTTCGGGAGTCACACCCGGGAGCTTCAGATCCTCAAAAAAAAGATTCCATTTTGGTCTGCATCTCCTTACAATCCTTGGATTGGTATAACTTACAGTCAAGTCTCTGGAACGCCGCATTAATCTTTTTAGAATCATGTCAGGTTCCCAGACTCTTCCCTAATCGCCGTAATGGCTTTTGGGGCACTCCTTTTTCTGGCGAGATTCACTAAGTATTTGCTTGGCTTGTCACCATGCTCATATAACCTTTGCTTTGCAAAAGCCAGCTCCTTCTTTGCCATCTGCATGAGCATGGAATTCAGTGCACACTGCAGTGCCCTAATCCTCTGTAGTTTGACCAACGAGGGTCTGTCAAAGTAAGCCTTCTCGGTTGCCTTCAACCATGCTTCAAGGAGTCATTGCTGCTCACCCTTCTGTTGCTTCCTACTGGAGTAATATGAGATAACTAACTCCACAGCATAGGCTTTGACAGTTTCCCAGAGGACAGATGAGCTACTAACCGAGCCGAAGTTGTTGTTTAGGAATGCCCGAAATTCCCTGGAGAAATACTCCACAAACTTATCATCCTTGAGGATAAAGGGATGCATTCGCCAGTATCTCGAACCCACTGTAACGTCCTTAATCTTAGCTATAAGGAATGCTGAAGCATGTTCGTAGATGGTAATATTACCAATTGTACAAGATGACACCAAATCCAGGGTTACCGCACTGGTCAGAAAAAAAATCAATCCTACTGTGACATCTGTGCGGATTGGAGAAAAACGTAAATTCCCTACCTGTAGGGTGGAGATGCCTCCCAACGTCCATCGACCCTAACTTCCCCCCACAAACCCACTAACTGTTTAGTTTGCACAGAGGGTATTGAGGGACCTTTGAGCAAACTGCATACTGTGGGGTCCATGAGACAGTTAAAATTTCCCACTATAATGATGTTCTACTGGTACTCGAGACTTATCAGTTTAGAAAAAGCGTCTACTAAAACTTAAGGGGATGAGCTGGAGGGCAATAAACATTTAAAACACCATGTTCTTCCTCATTTATCAAGGCTTTAAGAATTACAAACCTCCCGGATGTGTTTTGAACACCCTAACAACTTAAATGGGAGGTTCTTCCGAGCCAATATAGCCACTCCCCTACTTCTGTATTAAATGATGAAAAATAAACTCGGTCAAAGCCATTCTGCTATAATTTTAAATGCTCCTTGTCATCCAAATGTGTCTCCTGTAACAAAGCAATATCCACCCTCTCCTTTTTAAGACTCAGAGTACCTTCTTCCTCTTAATTGGTGAGTGACTTCCCTTGATATTCCAGTACACCATTTAATCAAGTCATTAGCCATAATCTTCTGCAATAACATTTAAATTCCAGAGAGGAGGAACCTGAACCACAATCTGCTGAGCCTTAGTGTCACATGATCCAACAAATATAGCAACTACATAAACTAAAACCACTACATTTAACAAACCTACAAATGTATTGAAAATTAAAAACAACAAAAACCAAAGAACAAACCAACATATAAAGCGCCAACAGAGCTGAGTAGGGGAACTGACTCCCTGCCCAGAGGGGGCAACTACTCATCCCAAACTGCCCATAAGTAGGCATCTAACCATCCCAACCACCTTCACTTCTCCCAGCTAGAGCCGCACCGCAAACACAAGCTGAAAAGAATAAACACCCCATAGAATACCAATATGAATAAAAAAACATTTTTTTAAAAACAGGGGAATAAATACCCCACGCATCCTTTGGTATATCCTAACCTAAAAATTGAAAATGTACATCTCAACTGCCACTAAACATAGTTTAAACCAACTTATTATCAATAGAGGAAAACAAAAGCAAAATAAAGCTCCAACTGGACTTCCTCCGTTTCTTTTACAAAACAATTAAGATATACCCACACAACACTATTTATACACAAAGAAACATTCAAATTAGGTTAATTTGTCAACAAAGTCTCTTGCCATCTCCAACGTGTCAAAGAGATGTATGGATCCATCTAAGGTGAACAGAAGCACTGCTGGATACCTCGGGTAGTACTGAATCTCAAGCTCTTTCAGTCTTCTCCTGACACCGTCGTAAAATTTTCATTTCTGAATCACTGCCGCTGAGAAGTACTGAAAGAACATGATCTTGGAACCCTCATAAATTAAGGCCTCCAAATCCTTCCCCTGGACCCTGAAGCCTCCATGACTCTCTCCTTATCCCGGTAGTGATGGAACCACACCAGGAGAGGACAAGGATGTTGACCCACACCCGATCTCTGCACTGCGACCCGGTGAGTCCTCTCTATCTTCAATCCTCTCATGCCAGCCTCCAAGTCAAGGAATTTCAGAAGCCAATCCTCAACAAATCCCGCAGGCCGCTCACCTTCCTTACCCTCAGGCAGACCAATGATCCGAACGTTTTTTACTCCTGGCCTTGTTCTCAAGATCATCCACTGGTCACGCAAATTACAGACCTGCGTTTCCAGGGCTTGGATCCTATTCTTAGATGAACTGGCATCAGCTTCTATCACTATGACCCTGTGCTTCACCTCATCCATCCTCTTCTCCAGGTCTCCCAGCTGGTGCTCATGCTTCAGCAGCGTGAGAGAGATTGGAGCCAACTTCTCTTCAATCTGTTTCCCCAGCATCTCACAAGATTTCGCGAGCTTGTTCACCAGGGCCTGGAAAGTAATCGACTCTGGGGAATCTGCAAGCTGAGCTGCAGACCCGGCTTTGGATGCTCCTCCTCCCTTTTTCGGCATCTCTGGATGGCTGAAAATGCAGGTAAGTTAATTTTTCGAAGTTTCTTGGGACTCCACAATCTTTCTGGAGTCCCAAGATGTTGTGATTTTCTGGGTTGGGCGGGTTAAAGGTTCATCCCGTTTGTGTTGCAGTGTGGAGCTCTGCAATGAGGTCTTCTTAGATCGCTGCCATCTTGGATTCCCCAACCTGTCTATTTTGACCAATGTTTACATTTCAGTACACACTGGGGACAAAGCAAAGTTGGTAAAATAAAATGCACACTGTATAAAGCTCTGGGATTGTGTTATTTTGCCCCAGAACCGTGTATATTCACTTTAAGTAATCAACTTCTAACCATTTGATTTGATACCAAGCCAGCAAGAGAACCTAATTCATTTTGTGCCTGTACTAGGATTGGAGCTTGACCTGAGAATACATGCTTGATGCGAATGGAAAGTAAATGCTTTAAAATAATCAATTAATTTTGTATGTTTGTTTTTACAAATTTAAGGATTGGTTATTGTGTGGTTACATAGGGTTATAAAGGGTTTAGTCTAATCCACAATCCCATGCTCTTTCTGCCCTTACTTCTAGATCTACACACACATTTTGAGAGCTTGCTTATGTAGTGCAGGCATAGTGCCCCTACATCTGAGCCAAGAGGCCTAGTTTTAAGACCCACTGGCTCCAGAGCCCTGTACCATCATTCAACTCCACTATGGCTGCACTTTTGCCTCTGTGACACTATCGCATATCACATGTTGCTTTAATATATGTAAATTTATTGATCTCTGGCATGAATATACTCAATCACTGAGCCTCCACAATCCTCTGGGATAGAGAATTCATCACCTGCTGAGTGAAGAAATTCCTACTTATCTCAGTCATAAATTATTTACATTTGTGTCACGGTGAAATTTAAACCCATGTCTCCATAGGATTCTGAATTACAATTACCCCAATCACAGACACATTAGTCTCTGGTGTATTCTCAGTGACTTGCTTCAACACAATGATGTGTTCTGAATTGTCGAAAGAAATCTGATCCATTTGGATTGAGCCTTTCTTGCTTCTTCTTACACAAATGTTTGGTGCTTTCTGAACTGTCGAGCAAAAACAAAGTGCTGGTACTGAACACCGTTAGGATTAGTTTTCTGTTTACCCTTTCAGCCCCAAGCTAACTATATTGGCATTTCTTGTACCTAATGATTATCAGAAAACCAATTAAACTCGGTTCAACTTGGTCTCCAAGGGGACATTACACAAAAGAATTTAGAAGCTTTTCCCAAAGCAGGTGGATTGTCTTACACTTCCTAGTCTAAGTATTATGAATGTCTCTTGGATCAAAGTGGCTAGGTAACATCCCCAGCCAGTTGTTTTGCGATGTCTACACATCCAAATCCAGTTGAAAAATTCTTAAATTTAAATTTTCAAGATGCAATCATGTACTGTCAATGGGTTTGCCTGGGATCATAATGTATTGCACAAGGCCCAAAATATAATAAATAATCCTTTCGATTATAACTGTAACTTGTGTGTTTGATCTTTTTAGAAGATTTTACAATTCAGTACAGAATATGGACAGCAAAGTTGGCAAAATAAAATGTACATGTCCTTTGAGTTGTGTTATTATGCTCCAAAGCCATACATATTCACTTTAGGTAATCAACTTCTGACTATTTGATTTGATGCCAAACCAATAAGAGAACTAAATATCGCCTACGGTGCTATCCTAATCGAAGTTTTATGTATTTATTTATTATTTTACTTATGCACTGAACATCTTTAATTACATGTTTTAATTTCTAATTGGTTTTAGTTTCTTTTATTCATTCACACATCCATGAGTTATTGCAGTGCATCTTGTAGATGGTATACATTATTGTCACTGCATATTGATGGTGGGGAAATAAATGTTGAGGGTGATCCATGGTAGCTTTTTATTCTGATGGTGTTCAGCTACTCAGGTATTGTTGGAGCTGCACTCATTCAGGCACATGAGGAATATTCCATCAAACTCCTGACTTGTGTGTTGTAGGAGATGCATTGATGAAGGAGCAATACTCCAAAAGCTTATGACTTCAAATAAACCCCTTGGACTATAACTAGTGTTATGCGACTTCTGACCTTGTCCACCCCAGTCTAAAACTGGTACCTTCACATAATGTTTACTTGTGACTTGTGGCAGAGATCATTGAGATCCAACCATGACCAACTTCCCATGTGCCAGGTATGATGCCAACCATGAAGCTTCCCCTCCCACCACCAATTCCCAATGACTCCAGCTTTGCTCAGGTTCCTTGATGCCACACTCAGCCACGTGTTGCCTTGATGTTAAGGTTAGTCACCTTTATTTCCCTCCCTGAGTACAGTTCTTTTATCCATATTTTGAACAAAGCTGTAATGAGTTCAGGAGCTGAGAGGAAGAATCAAAACTGAGTGTCAGTGAACAGGTTATTTTGTACAACTGCTGCTTGACAGTTCTGTTAATGACCTATTCTATAATTTTGCTGATGATTGTGGATAGACTGGGGCAGTAATTGGTCAGTTTGGAATTGTCCTGCTTTTTCTGGGTAGAAACATACAGCACCATTTTTTGTGACTCCCAGATACTGAAGTAGTCTGTGTTCAAATACATTGAGACCTGGACAAGATTCAGTCTTGAGCAGATAGGTACCAAAGGAACATTTGCAACGTACAAGTGTCAGACAATGACCATCTCTAATAAGAGAGAATCCAAACAGCACCCTTGACATTCAATAGCATTAACATCTCTGAGTCCCCTACATCCTGGGGGCGGGTTTATAACTGACTAAAAAATGAACTGAACTACCCATTAATATAGTGGTGACAACAGCAGGTCAGAGACAAGGAATTCTACAGTGACTGGCTCACCTACTGATTTCCCACATTGTCTGGTACATGACAGTATTTTAATTGTACTCAGTTTGGCTAGGAGTGACTAGTTCTGGAACATAAGTGTTCAATACTATTGCCAGAATGATATCAGGACTCATAGCCATTGTGGTTTCCCATGCCTTTCGCTGTTTCTTGGTATCATGTGGAGTGAATTGAAATAGCTGAAGCCTGGTAACTATGACGCTTGGAGGAGGCCACCTTGGATCATGCACTCTGCACTGCTGGCTGGATATTGAAGCAAATGCTTTGGTGTTTTCACATTCACTGATGTGCTTAGACCACCATTTGATATTATTATCATTATTATTATTAGTTAAAATAGCAATTCTATCTGCCTGTTAACAAGATATCCATTGCGGGTAGATCAGGGTTAAGTTCATGCCCATAAGGTCAGCTGATTAGATTAATCTAATATTATTGTTTAAAAGAGAAGATTGCAAGTGAAGTAATATTCCACAACAATACAACTGATTTGTGTTAAAGAAGTGTTAAGTACACAGAATGTTTTCTATGGATTAATGTCCTGCTTGGGTCAAAGGTTAATATCTGAATTTCCATGACCATCCTGCCTTCACATCTGCATTCCAGCTGTTGACTGATCTTTCATTTCATTTTCTACTTTGATACTGATGAAGTATTTCAATCTCACATCATTTAAAACAGTTTTCTTTACACAAAAACCAAGAATTTTATTTGAACAAACCCCTTTCTATTCACTTGCGCTACTGGCCAAACTACTTTTGTTGCATTCACATTATAAACTCCAATATGCCAACCTTTTCTGATCTATTTGCATTGTATAAATTTCTAACTGAACAAATCAATTTCCATTTTTTCTTTATATATTTAAACTGAATGCAATATGGTCATTTGAGATGAGCAAACTGTGTCATTGTCCCAAAAGAAAATAATCATTCTGAAATATCATTCAATAAATTTTCTAATGTTGTCTAATTGTCTATTGACTCATTGTCTAAGGTACCATATACTTTTCTTTTGTACTTACTGTAATTTTCTAGATTACAAATATGAGCATGTGACTTTGAGTGGTGGAGTAGATCTAGGTTTCCAATCACAGTAACACACCCAGATTGAGCAGGTTAACATACACCCTGTCTTGAAAACAAATAATGCTGGAGATCACAGTGGGTCAGACAGTATCCATGTAGAGAGAAGGCAATTTAACATTTTGAGTCGAGATGACTCTTCATCAGAGCTGTCTTGTAATGTATTTCAACATTTTAATAAAGGCTGATCCATTAAACAACACATTCAGATCCACATTTGTCAGATTCTTTTTGAGGTAGAACATAGAACATAGAACAATACAGCACAGAACAGGCCCTTCGGCCCACGATGTTGTGCCGAACATTTGTCCTAGCTTAAGCACCCATCCATGTACCTATCCAATTGCCGCTTAAAGGTTACCAATGATTCTGACTCTGCCACTCCCACAGGCAGCGCATTCCATGCCCCCACCACCCTCTGGGTAAAAAACCTACCCCTGACATCCCCCCTATACCTTCCACCCTTCACCTTAAATTTATGTCCCCTTGTAACACTCTGTTGCACCCGGGGAAAAAGTCTCTGACTGTCCACTCTATCTATTCCCCTGATCATCTTATAAACCTCTATCAAGTCACCCCTCATCCTTCGCCTTTCCAATGAGAAAAGGCCTAGCACTCTCAACATATCCTTGTACAATCTATTCTCCATTCCAGGCAACATCCTGGTAAATCTCCTCTGCACCCTCTCCAAAGCTTTCCCATCTTTCCTAAAGTGAGGCGACCAGAACTGCACACAGTACTCTAAATGTGGCCTAACCAAGGTCCTGTACAGCTGCAACATCACCTCACGACTCTTGAATTCAATCCCTCTGCTAATGAACGCTAATACACCATAGGCTTTCTTACAAGCTCTCTCCACCTGAGTGGCAACTTTCAAAGAGCTATGAACATAGACCCCAAGATCCCTCTGCTCCTCCACCTTACTAAGAACCCTGCCGTTAACCCTGTATTCCGCATTCTTATTTGTCCTTCCAAAATGGACAACCTCACACTTGACAGGGTTGAACTCCATCTGCCACTCCTCAGCCCAGCTTTGCATCATATCTAAGTCCCTTTGCAGCCGACAACAGCCCTCCTCACTACCCACAACTCCACCAATCTTCGTATCGTTTGCAAATTTACTGACCCACCCTTCGACTCCCTCTTCCAAGTCATTAATAAAAATTACAAACAGCAGAGGACCCAGAACTGATCCCTGCGGAACTCCACTTGTAACTGGGCTCCAGGCTGAATATTTACCATCTACCACTACTCTGACTTCGACCGGTTAGCCAGTTCTCTATCCAACTGGCCAAATTTCCCACTATCCCATGCCCTCCTGACTTTCCGCATAAGCCTACCATGGGGAACATTATCAAATGCCTTACTAAAATCCATGTACACTACATCCACTGCTCTACCCTCATCCACATGCTTGGTCACCTCCTCAAAGAATTCAATAAGACTTGTAAGGCAAGACCTACCCCTCACAAATCCATGCTGGCTGTCCCTAATCAAGCAGTGTCTTTCCAAATACTCATAAATCCTATCCCTCAGTACCCTTTCCATTACTTTGCCTACCACCGAAGTAAGACTAACTGGCCTGTAATTCCCGGGGTTATCCCTATTCCCTTTTTTGAACAGGGGCACAACATTCGCCACTCTCTAGTCCCCTGGTACCACCCCCGTTGACAGTGAAGACGAAAAGATCATTGCCAACGGCTCTGCAATTTCCTCTCTTGCTTCCCACATAATCCTAGGATATATCCCGTCAGGCCCGGGGGACTTGTCTATCCTCAAGTTTTTCAAAATGCCCAACACATCTTCCTTCCTA